>NC_084723.1:5393918-5763392 GCF_033807575.1 Cydia pomonella | reverse complement strand
AGAAACATTAACACACATTACGACACATTTAATGTTATTTTTAATTATAAAAAAAAACGTTGTTTTTATAAACCGAGTTAGCAATCTATCAGACTGTCATATCGGACGAACTGAAGTTGCCAATCGAGTAGTTTGTAACAATTGTAACCCCCGCCCACCTTAGGGTAGTTTACGTTGGGCTATATGTAATTGAGCATTCAGAATGCTTCCATGTTTTATTTCCGTTCACTGGCTGTAGTCAACTATAATAGTATTTTATACAATCGTGATATAAAGAGCTTTTCAGTCGAGTACCGTGTTTAGGCAACGAAGCTTGAAAAGCTTGATTATATCACTATTTTATACAATACTTTTTCTATGAGTCATCTAAAAATAATACTTTTTTTACTATAAAACCTAAATAATTAATGAAAATTGGTAAGTATATATTTCAGTAGACAATAATCGGACAGACAGACGGACATGACGAATCTATAAGGGTTCCGTTTTTTTGCCATTTGGCTACGGAACCCTAAAAATGTAGACATAAACGCGCGACTTCCACCCCGCGCCCCGCACCAGTTTAGTCTTTTCTATGGGAGCGCGGCAGCATGTGATTGGACAGTTTTTTTTATAGTTGACTACAGCGTATCGAAATGAATCTTATAGTTGAGTGGGAGCCCATACATGAAAAGTACACAATTATAGTTTGGTAAACGGAATCTTAATTCAACCATTTACCGTCGAAGAGTAGAAAAAAATTAACCAATCATGTGCCGCCACGCTCCTATAGAACGGGGGACGGGCGGGCGGAGGCTCGCGCGTTTAAGTCTTTTGTACTACATTTTTGTCTACTTAGATATTTACCAATTTTCATTACTTATTTAGGTTTTAATAGTCAATAAAATATTATTTTTGATGACTCGTTAAAAAAGTATTGTATACAATAGTGGTGTAATCAAGCTTTTCAATCTCGTACCTCACTTAGGCAACGAAGCTTTGTGAAAAGCTCTCTTTTATATCACGATTGTATAAAATACTATAAGATGATATGCTGAAGGCTGCGGCAGTTGTGGACTAGATCGAAAAAAGCTCGCAAAGATTCTCATTATTAAAATCTATGAAAATAATGGGACGGGATCTAAATAGCTTCTCCGGTGATTATTATAGGTAGGTAAAGGCAGATTTTTCTACAACTAGCTCGGGCAAGAAGGCACTGTATTTAACTGTTTATACTTGTTCCCAGATTCTCGCAGTCCGGTAACCTGAACCGACACATGCGCGTCCACGGGAACATGTCGGGCGGGATCCTCGGCTGACACTTGCCAACTCGCGGCGTCTCCGCCGTGTATTTCTAACCTTAACTAATAAAGAGGGTCTTTGTAGTGGATCCCGGGCTCCGAAGGAGTAGCCGAGTTTACAACCGGGATAAAAGGGATATCTATAGAGACTGCAGTCTTCTCTGCTATCGTGCGAGTGTGCCACATGCTGTGGCATCCGCGAGGACACTAGCAAGAGGATATCTCGGTATTACCTAAAAGTCTCTTTACACGCCTTTTGGGTCAGGTGGAGGAGAGAGATACCCAGACAGAAAACAGATTCCTTTGACCAGATCATGAAATTTTGATATCATCTGTTGCCGTTCCGTGGGTGGATTGAGGAACGATGGCTATCCAAACGTTTTATGTGGCGAAATTTTTTGGCAATTATATCAGACTGAGTGATATGATGCTATTTCTGTATATTTCGGTAAAAAGGTCATTCTCTGATGTAAGTAATTGACTTTTCCATACCTTCATATATGAATCGTTCGTGTCATCCACGATGATGCGCATAGTTGTCAAATCTAACCCTTAATAACATGGTAATACGAGTCAAGGCAGCGTCTTCGTGAATGACATGACCATATAACCAGGACTAAACATGTTTTCTGAAAATGGCTGATAAAAAGGACACATGATTGGACATTGTTATACCTATAGTTACATCCTAACAAAATCAAACGTTAAAATGGATGAAAATCACCGTTTGTTGAACCCTAATTTTTAAGACATTGGGTTGTCGTTAATGTTTTTGATTGCCTGTCCAATATTTGGCATAATATATGTTAAATAAAAATTTAAATACTCAATGTAGGATAGGCGATTTTTGCTGTATATATATTTTAATAAATCAATGTAAATAACAAGCGTTAAATAGGTCATTAAAATGGCCTGTATTATGTCTAGTCATTAAAATAAAAAGGACAAACATTTGTACCTAATCTTAATTAAATTTAGACTTATAAGATAAGAAGATCTCTAAACACCACAATTTGACCACTAATGTATAGTCTAGCGACCGACCAATAAAAATAGTACAGTAAACCTACAGATTGTTCATAAGGTTGTCAAGGTCTGTATAAACGTTATATATAGTAAGCTGTGTACCAATGGAATTAAAAAGCTATGGCGGAAGTTTAGATTTGATGAATAATGCATTGCACCCGTCGCAAAGGATCGTATACTGCGACCGTAAGTTAGTATATACTTTAAGGGATCGTTTAAAGCTTATATACAGGGCCCATACTTTTCATGCCGTTGACGCAAAAATTACGTAATTTAACATACAGGAAGTTACTACAAATTTAGATAACTTTGATTGTTGGTGCAATAAAGAATATTTACTTACTTACTTACTTACTTATTAATGGGTATCATAATAAATACTTGATACGTGAATAAAAGCTTGTTACGCTGTTAAAAACCAAAAATATGTATTATTTCATAAATTAATAATCTATTATTTATTTGTGGGACAATAAAATGAAAGTCAGTTAGACGTTTTTATACTGATTGTCAAGTATATGTATCAGTTACATAAAGAGGTTGACAAATGATTAATTATTACGAAAATACTAATTGGAATCACCTCTATGTAGCGTGACGTAATTTTTCTGTCAACGGCATGAAATGTACGGGCTCTGTATATAATTGTAACCCGCGGTGACGATAGGGAAACTATGAATTCTACTTTCTTTCTTTGGGAAGAATATAGCTTTTTGAATTTAGCGAAGTAACGGTAATTTTCCTATGAAATTCCATCGGGAGAAAACGGTTTCCACTAAATAAATCTTAACACATCACTTTGATTTTGATGTCGATCGCTTCAGCATAATATATTCTAGGTTTATAGAGCTTTTATGAGAAAAAAAATAGTTGTGTAAATAAAAAAAAAGGAAAACCCATGGAAAACCTATAAAACTAGTTTTTAATTGTGACAATAACATACTAAACAATCATGGAGAATGGAAAATATTTAGAAGTGGAAAAACGTTTTCTTTTTTGTATGGACGGCACGTGGTCCCTCTTAATTAAATCTTTATCTATCTGATCACAACTAAATTTAAATGGGACCATCTATATAAGACATGCTCATTGTGCTAATTTCCGTCCAGCTCTAGTTTTCCGTTCACTTGACGGAGTAGCAACTAATATATTTTATTTCTAATTCGCTACTTGCGAAAAATCATTTATATGTAAATAAATCTATTATTTAGAAGTTAAGAATTGCAATAAGTACACATTTCTGTGGCATGGTAGGTTTATAATTCAAAATTTACGCAACTCTTTGTAGCAGTCCCGTAGGAAGTGGACGAAAACTAGAGCTGGGTGGCAACTAGCGCAATGACCCCTATATAACCCTATACAACCCTATATACCGTGTTTTTATTGAATTCTGTTAAATTAAAAACAATTTTTAATAATTTTTATAAAAAGTAATTAAATGTTGCATAAGCTTTGTAAACAATTGAAAACTGTGACATTATATCAATGTCATTTCGAACATCAATATAAATAAACAACTCGTTTTTTTTGGATTTAAATTTATTGATAAAATACCTAAATATTTTTGGTTTTTTATATTCTCAGTGAAATCTATAATCGTCCGTATTATTTTATTGTCAAACTAAACGATTCTTAAGGATCCCGAGTTTTTATATTTTAAGTGTAAACATGTGAAATAAGATACTTTAATAAAATGAATGAAAAAAAGGGGTTACGTTTATTTTCTTACCTTATTTCTTATGGTGTTTCTTTTCAATTCCATAACTATCGAGTAAGGAGTTAGGAGGTGCTTGATTCAAAAGTAAAGCGATGAATGATAAAACGTAATATAGTATTAATACATTATGTTTATCATCGACATCATACACGATTTCTCCTGATTTTGTGATCACATTGTAGATTGTAATCAAATAAAAAATATCCTATCGTATTTTGAATAAAAAGCATATAATCACTACGTTCTACATTCTACGTTCTGATCGTATTGACATTGAAAATGGCGCCTTTACAATACAGTATTGCTAGTTACGAAAATGTAGATCACGATGCCAAAAAAAATTTAAAATAAATTGGGTTGGACAAAACAATAGTTAAATAAATTGTTATTTGTTACATTTATTAAGTAAATCAGTAATGCCTCAATATATAAAACGTATTTAAATTAATGATTCGTGTGAAGTTTATTGCAACGAAATGAAGTGTTAGGTTCTTTATACTGCCACATTCAATGACAAATAAATGAAATAAAAAATAAAAAAGTTTAATTGCAGCAGGACATCTATATGAATAAAAAATAAAATAGCGAAATAAGAAATAATTAAGAAATTAATGTTTAATCTTGTATTTTCTTTTTTACAACCGTTCTCTCTTAACAATTACCTCGCATTTTACAGCTGTTTCTCAGTAACCGGTTATTGCACATTAAAACACTTATTAGATTTTGACACATCATATTTCTCCATTCTCTCTCCGTTTCTATTATTTCCATTTATGGGACAAAGTAGTTCGATGATTTACGCCTGAAACGGGTCAACCGAGGCTCCAAGATCGAGAGGATCCATTACACAGTTACTGCTAATGCTATCTGTTTGTTCTGAGTCACAATAAGGCGTAGTTCTCCACCGACGCTCGTGTCCAACTTTCCACCATAACGATCATTATTTTGAGAGTTTAATCGCCGATTTTACCGTAAAAATGACTGAAAGTTCGCCAGACGAAGCAAATGCTAGCCGGAAAGACTTCATATGTGGAGTTGTTGAAGGTAAGTTTAGATGTGAGCTTGTAAAGCTTCGTGGACTATGTGTAGTTTTATACCTATGTTAGGAATACTAAGTTAAGAACGGTGTGAATGACCTGTGATCAACTATTTGCAGGCTTTTACGGTCGCCCGTGGACCACGGAGCAGCGAAAAGATCTTTTTCAA
Organism: Cydia pomonella; assembly: GCF_033807575.1. Classification (NCBI taxonomy): domain Eukaryota; kingdom Metazoa; phylum Arthropoda; class Insecta; order Lepidoptera; family Tortricidae; genus Cydia; species Cydia pomonella. Next base: position 5,758,163 of record NC_084723.1, on the reverse strand, counting down.
AAGTAAGTACTGGTCTTCTTATTCAGATCTTTGAATTGATTGATACTTATAATTACGACTAGAAAGTGACAGGGTGATAATGTAAACAAATTAACCAACATTCTTGTTAGTATTTGAATGTTTACTATATTCATATTGAATACTATTTTCTTAAAAAATATATTAATAACTGAACTGAAAATAGTAGATTAACTTCTAGTTTAATGTTATTTACGAACATTGATTATGCATGGTTAATGTAACTTAACCCCTGTAATCTCAGAACTTAAAAATTTATAAACATTATTTTTATACTTTTTTGATACTTGAATTTTTTTTCATGAGAAATAAACAAAAATGTACCATCTCATGCACATAGGGCTTACAGTTAGCATCATCTTACTAACAAAACCTTCCAGGCAAAAAAAATGGGGCTTGGACATGTATGTGTACGCTCCAAAGGACGATTACAAGCACCGAGCCTATTGGCGGGAGCTGTACACCGTGGAGGAGGCGGAGCACCTCACGTCTCTGATCTCTGCGGCCAGGGCTCAGGGCATTACATTCTGTTATGCTCTGTCTCCGGGCTTGGATATCACATATAGCAGCCAAAAGGAAATTACCACTTTGAAACGGAAACTTGAACAGGTAAGCAAAGTGATATTTATTGGCTTCTGATATTTGAAAAGCACATTTTTGTATAAAGTATTTTTTGTGCCTATTTAAGAAACTTAATTAATGAGTGGCAAGAACTTTCAATCAGGAGGTTGCAGGTTCAAAACCCGGCTCGTACCAATGAGAGATAATTTGATATTTGCCAGTTGCTCTTTGGTGAAGGAAAACATAGTGAGGAAACCGGACTAATCCCAATAAGGCCTAGGTTACCCTCTGGGTTGGAAGGTCAGATGGCAAAAAAATGGTGTCTCCTAATTCTTAGGATTAGTTGCCAAGTGGACTCTCTCAGGCTCCCATGAGCTGTGGCAAAAAAGTCGAGTGTTAAAGGGATAACGGAAGGAAGATGATGATTCAAAATTATCTATGATTAATTATAATTTCCTGTGTAATTGATGAGATATAGACATACACACGTATTTTATTACTGAAACTTTATTTATGACTTGCAGGTGTCCCAGTTTGGCTGCACATGCTTTGCTCTCTTGTTTGATGACATTGAGCCAGAGATGAGCGAGGCCGACAAGCAGATCTTCCAGAGTTTTGCTCATGCACAGGTGTGTTTGTATCTGTCACTTCCTCTCTATGTTGAAACACCATGTCTGAGGGTTGGGATTGCCATAAGTCTTCCAGAATCAAAATAATACACTTAGGGAAGCCTTATGATTTTATTTAAAAAAAGCTTGTGAAGGCAAGGGTCAACTATAGGAATTTATTAATTGTAATAATAGTGTGCGGTAAATTGATGTTAAGACTATTATTTAATATTGGGATTAGCGAAATCATAATGCGCACGATGGTTTCCCACCAATGTTGAAGTTTTATTTCAATTGTTAAAAGTTTTATGATGGAAACCTTTTTCATTTTGTTTCTATTCAAGATTTTACTGTTGCTTATAGAGTAAAAATACAAAGTTATACAAACACAAAAATCTTAACCTAAACTGAACTAAATCCTAAATCTAACAGACACACAAAAACTATCCGCACAACTCGCCCCGCGCCCCTCCAGATTCAAAGGAGCCCATCACGCTCGCTGCGTTGCCACGTTGAACGGCGATGGACAACCTCTGCATCAAAAACGACCCGGAGCGAGGGTCATGACCACACTCCCGCATGCGTCTGCCCACTTCACCAATAAATGTCTTGGCTATTCAAGATTGGTTTAATTGATAGTTTTAACACATACACAGTCACTGACTGTTACAATCATATCAATGCCTTCACACATTCAGTTATTCTTTTCTTTGTGGTCAATTATATATATTGAACCTTTTACCATTATTTTCAACAGGTTTCTGTAACAAATGAGATCCACCAACACCTCGGCTGCCCTCGCTTCCTCCTCTGCCCAACACAGTACTGCTCAACCCGGGCTGTACCAACTGTCAACAGCTCCGAGTACCTCAACACGCTAGGAACCAAGCTGTCTCAACAGATCGACATCATGTGGACAGGTAGTTTACTTGATCCAGTACTATGGCTGTGCCAACCTTCAAAAGCTCCAAGTAAATTCCTTAGTAAAGATGTCACGGCTTTAATATGCCGTAGCATCTAATTATGTGTGTAGTGCAGTTATGAGCTAGGTGTGAATGGCCTCGAAGCATGACAAGGCAGTTATTTTATGGCGAAACCTTCCATGACAAAACGAGATATGTCTGTCTCTGCAAACTCACTTTGGTAAGCTTTAAATACCTTGTTTATGTAAACATTGTGAATCATAAAGCAATATTAAAATGTAAACACAAGTAAGGTCAACTCACTGCCTACTCCGGCCGTCGTAATTTTAGTACAAAACCACTCAGACGCATTTATTTGACACCACAATGTATTATTGTATCCACAGGACCTAAAGTGATTTCCAAGACGCTGACCACGGAGTGTATAGAAGAGATAACCGCCGTACTACGAAGACCGCCAGTAATCTGGGATAACCTGCACGCGAACGATTACGATCAGAAGAGGATATTCTTAGGTAACCTAATCTAATAGTCTTTATTATCAAGCTACTAAAATCCATGATTAGAGGCTAACCAAACACAATTAGGTTGCGTTGTTTTATCACAGAGTTCCTATGGCTACCTGCTGTTTCCATCATCAGATCAGCTTGATGGCACCATAATATTGCATTGTCACCCGGCTTACATATGTATGCAAATTTTCAGCTTCATCGGTAACTGGGAAGTGGGTCAAATTTTACTTGCAAGATTTATCCCTACATACTAACAGGGCTAGTTAAATAAAAGCTTATAAAATTACTCGCGGCACACGAGAGTGTAAATAAAGGATGTAACTGCTTTTTCTTTATGTGCCATTTCCATCCCGGAGGTCGGCGACTTTATGGCCGAATGTCACTCTATCTAAATTCATGCGAATTCGTTTTTCCTTGCTGCTAGATTCCAGTCAGTCTTTTACATTTATCGTCCATGACATTGACAAAGAAAAATTCAATCCAAAGTCAGTCATGTATTCCTTTTTTTGTAATCTCTTGTTTCCACTTAGTTATTACGTGTTAGTTGTATTTTTGTGGACCTCTGTTATTGGCTATGTTTCCTGTTTACTATGCTATCTATTACTTATCGTATTGCTTATGGATTGTGGATTTAAAAGGAGTGAAATCTCTTATGAAACTTGAACTGTTGCAAAAGTGTCCAGCTGTCAGCTATAAATAATAGTACCAAATCTCTCCAGAGTAGCGCTAGAGTAGCTAAGAACCTAGGCGTTATTGACGGAGTGAAGTGCGCTGTCTATGATTTGATTTTTTTTGTCAAGTATTCTAGGTATTATAGGTTTTTTGATGACACTTTTTGGTACATGGAGTTTTAATTCCTTACCTCCATCTTCCATAGTATTGCTGTTCATGCTCCAAATAAATAAAAATAAAATAAATACCGTCGCCCACAATGTTAAGTGATAATTCAGAAACCTTTTTAAATATAGATAAAGTCCACCAATGCTCAGTAATCTACACGAGGATATGTTCCAGGTCCGTACTGCGGCCGGTCGCCGGAGCTGATCCCGCTGCTGCGCGGCGTGCTGACGAACCCCAACTGCGAATACAACGCGAACATGATCGCCATACGCACTCTCGCGCACTGGGCGAGCTGCAGCCTTGATGCACCAACACACAGTGAGTATTCCAGGTTTTCTTAGGTTCCATACCCCATTGGAACCTGAAATTCTCAAGTTTGCAATCTCTTCAAACTGTATAAAAAGCTTTTAAGGCATACTAATGAAAAGACACGGCAGTTTACGGGTACTTCCCGTTGAAATAGAATTATGCAATTTGACAAGTAGCACCTCAGCCTTACAGAAAACCGCAGCCAAATAACACTAGACCCTACTCATAGTGTTGTGTTCCAGCCGGAGAGTATAGTTGCCCGAGCTCAACGAGGGTGCGGAGTGTTAGGGTCGCCAAAGCGCATGTAACACCTCTGGAGTTCCAGGCGTCCATAGGCTACGGAGACTGCTTGCCATCAGACGGGCCGTATGCTCGTTTACCACCGACGTAGTTTAAAAAAAAAGCAATGTAAAAGAAAAAAATCGAAAACTATGTAAATGTGAAAAGTAATGTGTGGTGTTGCCAATGTTTAAATATAATGTTATTTGTTTACAGTGGAAGCGGTATCATGGGACATAAAACTAGAGTCCGAGAGCGAACAAGGCGTGTGTGAAGATGAGGCCCCCGTGACCCTGGGCAAGCATGTCTACCACCCGCGGCAGGCGCTCAGGTACTTACTACAACTGCATAAGGTTTATATTAGCATTAAAGTATGAAGGGAAGAGTAAGGGGAGAGCGGTAGGCGCTCTGGTAAATACAACCTTATTACACCCGCGTAAGGTTTATTTTAGCGGCCTCATGTTATCAAACTGGAGTCGTAGAGAACTACCAAACTACTTCACACTTATAAGTATCAAATTTCTTAGCTAAATAAATAATGTGTCTTTAAATTAGGTACTAGTTCTATCCGACACTACATAGTTTTTCCAACAAAATTGTGCGGCTTCAGTAGTAGGTTTTACATATTTTCTTAAAGCTCATATTATACAGCATGTATTTTTGTTACGACCGCATAACCAAAGGGTAGTGAGTTTAGGCTTTAATGAACACACTTTTATAGTTTTTGTGAAAAACAGACGACGTTTATTTTTCCATATGTTTGTTTTCAGGCAAGCAATAATCGAGTGGCTTCCAGAATTCTCCATACCCAAAACGGCGCAGGGGCCTGTGATCAAGCCGCAGCCTCCAGTCACAGGTATCAAGAATTCGCTCAAATTTTGGTTATAGCACTGTTTTAAATCTAGGTGTCATTATCCCTTTGACCGCCAAACACGTCAACTGACGCGCGGCTATGGTTCGTGTCATCCATGATGACGAAAACAGTCAAAAATAAGATTTAATCATGACAAAAATATCGTTGAAAGTGACAACCTTATGAAAACATGTAACACGTAAAAAAACATGGATAAAGATATAACTCCTAACAAATGTGTTTTTGCTGACAATTTGGTTGTAATTTCTTACTAGACTTCGACTAAATACCATGAACTTTTAATTTGATTATTAAAAAATGTATGTCCCATGCACGTTTGTGCGAAGATTCCCATCATAGAACTAACACAAGCAATAAGTTTTCATCACAGTCCCGCCGGTGCCCATCATCCCGATCCTGCCCATGGTGAACACATGCATGTCGCTGCTGACGGCCACCACCAACACCACGACCACTGCGGCCGCGGCCATCCCTACAGTGTCCACGTCGCAGCTGCAGGCGCTGGCCGACTGCCCGGCCGCCCGCCTCAAGCACCAGACGGTGAGTGAACCAGACGGTTAGAGCGGGAGCACTAGTGCTATCTCTGTCATCTCTACAGTGTCCACGTCGCAGCTGCAGGCGCTGGCCGACTGCCCGGCCGCCCGCCTCAAGCACCAGACGGTGAGTGAACCAGACGGTTAGAGCGGGAGCACTAGTGCTATCTCTGTCATCTCTACAGTGTCCACGTCGCAGCTGCAGGCGCTGGCCGACTGCCCGGCCGCCCGCCTCAAGCACCAGACGGTGAGTGAACCAGACGGTTAGAGCGGGAGCACTAGTGCTATCTCTGTCATCTCTACAGTGTCCACGTCGCAGCTGCAGGCGCTGGCCGACTGCCCGGCCGCCCGCCTCAAGCACCAGACGGTGAGTGAACCAGACGGTTAGAGCGGGAGCACTAGTGCTATCTCTGTCATCTCTACAGTGTCCACGTCGCAGCTGCAGGCGCTGGCCGACTGCCCGGCCGCCCGCCTCAAGCACCAGACGGTGAGTGAACCAGACGGTTAGAGCGGGAGCACTAGTGCTATCTCTGTCATCTCTACAGTGTCCACGTCGCAGCTGCAGGCGCTGGCCGACTGCCCGGCCGCCCGCCTCAAGCACCAGACGGTGAGTGAACCAGACGGTTAGAGCGGGAGCACTAGTGCTATCTCTGTCATCTCTACAGTGTCCACGTCGCAGCTGCAGGCGCTGGCCGACTGCCCGGCCGTCCGCCTCAAGCACCAGACGGTGAGTGAACCAGACGGTTAGAGCGGGAGCACTAGTGCTATCTCTGTCATCTCTACAGTGTCCACGTCGCAGCTGCAGGCGCTGGCCGACTGCCCGGCCGCCCGCCTCAAGCACCAGACGGTGAGTGAACCAGACGGTTAGAGCGGGAGCACTAGTGCTATCTCTGTCATCTCTACAGTGTCCACGTCGCAGCTGCAGGCGCTGGCCGACTGCCCGGCCGCCCGCCTCAAGCACCAGACGGTGAGTGAACCAGACGGTTAGAGCGGGAGCACTAGTGCTATCTCTGTCATCTCTACAGTGTCCACGTCGCAGCTGCAGGCGCTGGCCGACTGCCCGGCCGCCCGCCTCAAGCACCAGACGGTGAGTGAACCAGACGGTTAGAGCGGGAGCACTAGTGCTATCTCTGTCATCTCTACAGTGTCCACGTCGCAGCTGCAGGCGCTGGCCGACTGCCCGGCCGTCCGCCTCAAGCACCAGACGGTGAGTGAACCAGACGGTTAGAGCGGGAGCACTAGTGCTATCTCTGTCATCTCTACAGTGTCCACGTCGCAGCTGCAGGCGCTGGCCGACTGCCCGGCCGCCCGCCTCAAGCACCAGACGGTGAGTGAACCAGACGGTTAGAGCGGGAGCACTAGTGCTATCTCTGTCATCTCTACAGTGTCCACGTCGCAGCTGCAGGCGCTGGCCGACTGCCCGGCCGCCCGCCTCAAGCACCAGACGGTGAGTGAACCAGACGGTTAGAGCGGGAGCACTAGTGCTATCTCTGTCATCTCTACAGTGTCCACGTCGCAGCTGCAGGCGCTGGCCGACTGCCCGGCCGCCCGCCTCAAGCACCAGACGGTGAGTGAACCAGACGGTTAGAGCGGGAGCACTAGTGCTATCTCTGTCATCTCTACAGTGTCCACGTCGCAGCTGCAGGCGCTGGCCGACTGCCCGGCCGCCCGCCTCAAGCACCAGACGGTGAGTGAACCAGACGGTTAGAGCGGGAGCACTAGTGCTATCTCTGTCATCTCTACAGTGTCCACGTCGCAGCTGCAGGCGCTGGCCGACTGCCCGGCCGCCCGCCTCAAGCACCAGACGGTGAGTGAACCAGACGGTTAGAGCGGGAGCACTAGTGCTATCTCTGTCATCTCTACAGTGTCCACGTCGCAGCTGCAGGCGCTGGCCGACTGCCCGGCCGTCCGCCTCAAGCACCAGACGGTGAGTGAACCAGACGGTTAGAGCGGGAGCACTAGTGCTATCTCTGTCATCTCTACAGTGTCCACGTCGCAGCTGCAGGCGCTGGCCGACTGCCCGGCCGCCCGCCTCAAGCACCAGACGGTGAGTGAACCAGACGGTTAGAGCGGGAGCACTAGTGCTATCTCTGTCATCTCTACAGTGTCCACGTCGCAGCTGCAGGCGCTGGCCGACTGCCCGGCCGCCCGCCTCAAGCACCAGACGGTGAGTGAACCAGACGGTTAGAGCGGGAGCACTAGTGCTATCTCTGTCATCTCTACAGTGTCCACGTCGCAGCTGCAGGCGCTGGCCGACTGCCCGGCCGCCCGCCTCAAGCACCAGACGGTGAGTGAACCAGACGGTTAGAGCGGGAGCACTAGTGCTATCTCTGTCATCTCTACAGTGTCCACGTCGCAGCTGCAGGCGCTGGCCGACTGCCCGGCCGCCCGCCTCAAGCACCAGACGGTGAGTGAACCAGACGGTTAGAGCGGGAGCACTAGTGCTATCTCTGTCATCTCTACAGTGTCCACGTCGCAGCTGCAGGCGCTGGCCGACTGCCCGGCCGCCCGCCTCAAGCACCAGACGGTGAGTGAACCAGACGGTTAGAGCGGGAGCACTAGTGCTATCTCTGTCATCTCTACAGTGTCCACGTCGCAGCTGCAGGCGCTGGCCGACTGCCCGGCCGTCCGCCTCAAGCACCAGACGGTGAGTGAACCAGACGGTTAGAGCGGGAGCACTAGTGCTATCTCTGTCATCTCTACAGTGTCCACGTCGCAGCTGCAGGCGCTGGCCGACTGCCCGGCCGCCCGCCTCAAGCACCAGACGGTGAGTGAACCAGACGGTTAGAGCGGGAGCACTAGTGCTATCTCTGTCATCTCTACAGTGTCCACGTCGCAGCTGCAGGCGCTGGCCGACTGCCCGGCCGCCCGCCTCAAGCACCAGACGGTGAGTGAACCAGACGGTTAGAGCGGGAGCACTAGTGCTATCTCTGTCATCTCTACAGTGTCCACGTCGCAGCTGCAGGCGCTGGCCGACTGCCCGGCCGCCCGCCTCAAGCACCAGACGGTGAGTGAACCAGACGGTTAGAGCGGGAGCACTAGTGCTATCTCTGTCATCTCTACAGTGTCCACGTCGCAGCTGCAGGCGCTGGCCGACTGCCCGGCCGCCCGCCTCAAGCACCAGACGGTGAGTGAACCAGACGGTTAGAGCGGGAGCACTAGTGCTATCTCTGTCATCTCTACAGTGTCCACGTCGCAGCTGCAGGCGCTGGCCGACTGCCCGGCCGCCCGCCTCAAGCACCAGACGGTGAGTGAACCAGACGGTTAGAGCGGGAGCACTAGTGCTATCTCTGTCATCTCTACAGTGTCCACGTCGCAGCTGCAGGCGCTGGCCGACTGCCCGGCCGCCCGCCTCAAGCACCAGACGGTGAGTGAACCAGAAGGTTAGAGCGGGAGCACTAGTGCTATCTCTGTCATCTCTACAGTGTCCACGTCGCAGCTGCAGGCGCTGGCCGACTGCCCGGCCGCCCGCCTCGAGCACCAGACGGTGAGTGAACCAGACGGTTAGAGCGGGAGCACTAGTGCTATCTCTGTCATCTCTACAGTGTCCACGTCGCAGCTGCAGGCGCTGGCCGACTGCCCGGCCGCCCGCCTCAAGCACCAGACGGTGAGTGAACCAGACGGTTAGAGCGGGAGCACTAGTGCTATCTCTGTCATCTCTACAGTGTCCACGTCGCAGCTGCAGGCGCTGGCCGACTGCCCGGCCGCCCGCCTCAAGCACCAGACGGTGAGTGAACCAGACGGTTAGAGCGGGAGCACTAGTGCTATCTCTGTCATCCCTACAGTGTCCACGTCCCAGCTGCAGGCGCTGGCCGACTGCCCGGCCGCCCGCCTCAAGCACCAGACGGTGAGTGAACCAGACGGTTAGAGCGGGAGCACTAGTGCTATCTCTGTCATCTCTACAGTGTCCACGTCGCAGCTGCAGGCGCTGGCCGACTGCCCGGCCGCCCGCCTCAAGCACCAGACGGTGAGTGAACCAGACGGTTAGAGCGGGAGCACTAGTGCTATCTCTGTCATCTCTACAGTGTCCACGTCGCAGCTGCAGGCGCTGGCCGACTGCCCGGCCGCCCGCCTCAAGCACCAGACGGTGAGTGAACCAGACGGTTAGAGCGGGAGCACTAGTGCTATCTCTGTCATCTCTACAGTGTCCACGTCGCAGCTGCAGGCGCTGGCCGACTGCCCGGCCGCCCGCCTCAAGCACCAGACGGTGAGTGAACCAGACGGTTAGAGCGGGAGCACTAGTGCTATCTCTGTCATCCCTACAGTGTCCACGTCCCAGCTGCAGGCGCTGGCCGACTGCCCGGCCGCCCGCCTCAAGCACCAGACGGTGAGTGAACCAGACGGTTAGAGCGGGAGCACTAGTGCTATCTCTGTCATCTCTACAGTGTCCACGTCGCAGCTGCAGGCGCTGGCCGACTGCCCGGCCGCCCGCCTCAAGCACCAGACGGTGAGTGAACCAGACGGTTAGAGCGGGAGCACTAGTGCTATCTCTGTCATCTCTACAGTGTCCACGTCGCAGCTGCAGGCGCTGGCCGACTGCCCGGCCGCCCGCCTCAAGCACCAGACGGTGAGTGAACCAGACGGTTAGAGCGGGAGCACTAGTGCTATCTCTGTCATCTCTACAGTGTCCACGTCGCAGCTGCAGGCGCTGGCCGACTGCCCGGCCGCCCGCCTCAAGCACCAGACGGTGAGTGAACCAGACGGTTAGAGCGGGAGCACTAGTGCTATCTCTGTCATCTCTACAGTGTCCACGTCGCAGCTGCAGGCGCTGGCCGACTGCCCGGCCGTCCGCCTCAAGCACCAGACGGTGAGTGAACCAGACGGTTAGAGCGGGAGCACTAGTGCTATCTCTGTCATCTCTACAGTGTCCACGTGGCAGCTGCAGGCGCTGGCCGACTGCCCGGCCGTCCGCCTCAAGCACCAGACGGTCAGTAACCATTGAGAACCAAACGAAACAATGAAATTAGGCTGCAATTGCAAGCTGTACCACGCGATCAAATCGTCGTGAGCGCCGTAAAATTCATAGCTCGGTCTTGTATAATATACTACTAGATAGTGCTGCTGTTAGTACAGCGTTCAAACTACCGATCATGGCGACCCTGCTGTAAGCGAAACCTTGCATAAAAGTCCTTCTGAAATAAAAACAATTTGAATCGAATTTATCGGAAGTTAGTAAATGTGCTTCGGCACGTTTATCAATTAATAACGATTTTAGCTCGTCACTACTTACTTTCTAGGAAAAACATGAAATATAATTTTAGCATATAATGATCGTTACATCTGTAACTACATAAACAAGTTGTTCGCAAGCCAGACTAAACATTATTTTCTTTCACAGGTATCGCCCGTAGAAACCTTCAGTGCAGTGACGAACCCCGTCATGAACTCTCTAGTGTCCCCCACAAAAGTTATCCTCAACGAATCTATACAGAACCCCATCATACCCATCGCAAGCTCTAACATCTCCCTACCTAGCGAAATACCTGTATCTACCCTCCCCGTACCACTCCTCGGTATAAAATCACTCGAAGAAAGTGTAGACAAAAGCGAAGATCAAAGTATGATAGACAGTGACAGACAGGATAAAAACGACAGTGTAGTGAATGACAGTGTTCTAGAAAGTGCTAGTTTCATAGAAGAGATGAAGAAGGATAAAGAAGAGGACCAGGACACGATTATAGTTGATGACGAGAAGGTTGAAGAGCAACAGCAGAATGGAGACATGAGTTTAGGAGGTTGGTATTACCTTTATTTTTAGAACAGATGTGGAATTAACTGTGTGTAAATATTAAAATGTATGGGGCAGGGAGTATTACTGCAATGTTCTGCCGCCAGAGTACAGCACTGTCACATATTCTAAACCATAGAGTAACTTATACATACTATGTCTTAAAAAGTTTTTTGAGAAGTAGTTTTACAGGTAGTCGATAGGTGGCGCTGTAATCAAATATAATTAATTTAGGCTTGCTAATTTGTAAAATACTCACCCCATTTTCCCAATATACTCGATACGAAACACACATTGGTTTGTCTCCGACTCCCTCAAATCCTCCGACCTCCGCCCACGTGCCAACAGAATGAATGATACCAAAGACAAATGAAATACCAAAGTGAGATTTAGAAAAAGTTTTCTTTGCAGACACACCTCAAACGCTAAGCCCGAACCGGCCGTCGCTGCCCGAAGGAGAACCGCTCGATGTGGACCCACCATCTGCTGCTAACACTGATACAGACGTAGTTATGAACGACCAGCTTAGCGAAGTAAGTACCGTTATTCTAATTCTCAAATAATATTTTCTCGGAAACGTTCGTATTTGTCATGATACTTTAGTCAACCTCAGTACTTTTTGTACTGAGACCGACCGAAATAGCATAACACGTTCGTTTCCATGAAAATACGATGGTAAAGGATTATTTACTGTACAATAGGATGTACTTAAACAATCCAATCAATTCAGCCAGTTATGAAACTTCAAGACCATACCCCCCTTATTCATAAACGTGTACTATAGTTACGATGCCGCTGATCATGGTTTGTCCCTTTCCATCATACCAATACGTCGGAAAAGGACAAACGATGATCAGCGGCATCGTAACTTTAGTACACGTTTATGAATACGGGGGTTTGTTATAATTAAGTCAGTATTAGAAGAAAAAACATGGGACGTCACAATAATAATGGTTTCATCGCGACCTCCTGATTTAGGAGTTTTTTACTGATTATAGATCGTGTAATTCACAAAGACGTGTGGTTTGACTCGAATTGTCGAGTTATTGAGGTTAGATTTGACAAATCTGCGCGTCATCGTGGATGACACGAACTATATATAGTATGAAAAGCGCCAAAATGTGTTTGATATAGTTTTTCTGTGAATTCCTTAGAACAATTCCTGAGAAATTAGCCCGACAAATTCCCAATCACAAATTCTAGTTTTTTGGCTCATTATCATCACGTCAGTAATTTTTCAGTCAGTTAACTGTTTATATTTGAAATACTTATACTTGAATATCTTTCAGAATGGTTCCATGCAAGTGGAGCCTAGCAACAGTCCTCTGAGCACGGATATGATGGTAGAATCCGTGGACCCTGTCGAAACTACAGATGAGTAAGTACTTCTTTCCTTCCTTCCTTCCCTCCTTCCTTTCTTCCTTCCTTGCTTCCTTCATTCCTTCCTTCCTTCTCTCCTTTCATCCTTCCTGTCCTCCTTCCTTCTTCCTTTAGGTAAACTTCTTAGTTTAGGTTGTTGAGTGAATAAACATTCACCTGATATTAGCTCGACTATAATTATGTATATTTAATTATTTCATTTTCTGGGTTCCCTAGCCAAAATGGCAAAAACGAACCCTTATAGTTTCGTCGTGTCCATCTGTCTGCCTGTATGTCAGCTACTTTACTCGGAAACTATAAGGTATATTTTAAGAAAAAATTGGAACGTAGGCGTCTTTTGTCTGCCGCTATTTAGTTTAGAATGTATTTTTAGGGAGGGGGGGGGGGGCACTCCATACATGTCACTAAAAGTAATGACAGTGGCACACCAATTGACAGGTCTTCGGTTAGGATCTAGGTTAGAAAAATTTTTTTTATTTAGTAAAACTAAAACTAAATGTGATGTGATTAAAAGTGATTATTTCCTAAAACTTTAGGAAATAATCACTCCGAAAGTCAAGAATAAAGTGTCCCTCCCTTCCCTCTAACTTTTGAACCGGGCGTGCAAAAAGTTTAAGTTTAGTAAAAAAACAAAAGACAGAAAATTAAGCTTAACGAATACTTTCCACGAAAATAATTAAGGTTAAGAGAAATTTTCTTTAATCATAAAACATACAACAGATCAGCAGTAGGGCTAAGATGGTCGGCTCTTTATCATTTGTCACCATGCCTGTCACGTTCTAACAAGTATGTAAGCGTGAAAGTGACGGGCATAGTGACAAGTGATAAAAATGGAACCATCTTAGCCCTACAGAACGAAATACGCACAGTATTCATATATTGGGCGCGCATGTACCTAAGTAGTACAATGAAAAATGTATGGACGCAGCTTTGTTTTGCAATTCATTAGGCCTCTTTCAAAGAACCGTATATTCTTTATTAAAATAATGGTTAAAAGTTGCTTTTGTTATGTACACTATAAATTTACACTATTATTTATCTTCAATTATACATCGATATTTTTAAAAAGAAACTATAGGTCTATAACGAAATCAATATGTACCCATTAACTAAGTTGCTCATATGTTTATTTTAGACTGTTTATTTAAAAAAAAAAATTTAATGCACTTGTATACAATGTCAAAGAACACAACAAGTAAATAACAAAATTACTACACATATTTTGATGTCTAGAATAAAATTAATTTCAATAATAACTAATAATAATCATGACTATTCAAACTTATAAACACTATTTATATTATTTAAAAAAAACCCTTACAAACATATACTTAATCTAACGGCCCGATTCGAAGAATGATTAAGACATGTTTAAGTTCTTGGAAAGATCTTTAAACGATCGATAACTGAACGACATGTCAAAATTTACGTTTATTTCAATTCCGCTGTGATCCCAATAAGATCTACGATATTTCTAACGTCAAAATGACATTGTTTGCCCGAATCGAGCTGCTTCTGTCAACTATACGACATACAAACGATATCTAAATGAGAACTTATCTAAACCAGAACTTATCGTTATCGCATATCAGTCTTCGAATCGGGCCTATAACGTCTATTTTGTTACAGACCAGTCGAAGAATCATCGATAGACACAAACGCGCTAACGGAGGACGACTTAGTGCTGCTATGCGATCTGTTTTATCTACCGTTCGAGCACGGCTCGCGCGGGCTACGGCTGTTACATGATTTCCATTGGTTAACGGGGCATGCGGCCGGAACGTTGCCGAGGGGGAACAAACCTGAGGTAAGTGCATTTGAAAAGTAGGTCATTGTTGTTCTATGATGTATGCAGCAGAAAGTGATACTTTCTGCTCTAGAGCATTTTACTTTCCAAGTATTTACATAACTATTAAATAAATGTTTTTTTTTTATGATAACCAATGAAACTTTTTTTTTACGATATGCAACTAAGTAAAAATTTTTATTTTACCTTTTCATACAATAAAAAATCTAATACCTTAAAAAGAACAATTCTTGTATATTTATATATTTCGGGGATCTCGGAAACGGCTCTAACGATTTCGATGAAATTTGTTTTCGGGGACGAAAAATCTAGCTAGATCTTATCTCTGGGAAAACGCTGCATTTTTGAGTTTTTATATGTTTTCCGAGCATAGCTCAGTCTCCCAGGTATTAATTATTTACAGTGATCGTCACGGACGGTGCCTCACCCCGGGTTTCTGAGTAAACATCTTATTCAAAAACTCTTAAAAAAATTAAAATAACACTCAATGGAATTACTTTCTCGAACAAAATCGCTGCATTTGAATCATATCCATTCATGTTCATATTAAGTTTTTGTTCAGAATCCCGCGGTGTGGCACCGTCCATGCCGATCACTGGTTATTTATTAAACGACATACCTTTAAATTGGTTAATTATCCTTTTTTGCGAAATGGGATATTTTCCAAAGGGGTATCCTGCGAAATGGACTTGTAACATTTTGTGGATGTAACTGAAATCGATAGGGATGTATAGCTGCGGCACGTGTTTTTGCAAAATGACAGAAATTGATATTGTTGTAAACGAATGTTAGTAAACGAGTTGTCATAATTGTTTAGACAAGCGAGTGGCGCCGCCGACGGAGCCGCTTCGCGTGGTGGACGGCCCGCGCCAGACGCCTGCTACGGCGACTAGAGGCTTGCGCCAACCGGGAGCTCCACGCCGAGCTGCAGCCCTACGTGTGGGAGCTGTGCGCCGTGCTAGCGCTGCTGGACGGCCTGGTGCGGTGGCTAGGTATGTTATACCTCGTTCAGACGAGTGGCGCCGCCGACGGAGCCGCTTCGCGTGTGGACGGCCCGCGCCAGACGCCTGCTAAGGCTGGCGTCCGCTAGTCTCGCCGAAGTGAATCGCAATATTTCGCCGTCTATACATTGACTATGAAACTGCGTCTATTGACGTAAACCGTCTATTACTGGCCACCTTATACTATAATATAGAAAATGAACCGCATACAACATGCAATTTGTGGAATTATTGTGAAATTTTGACCGAAGGGCGTCGTGTTTCGGTGGTTCTGTGGGAATCTGCCGACGCCTACTGTACTGTAACAGCAGAACCGTGACGCAGTGTTGTCGCCAACATAATTTTTAGTGTCTAAGAATATAATTATTGTATGTGTGTCAGTCTGTAAGGCAACCTTGGGCATCAGTTGCCTGACCTGACTATACACACTATGAACTATTTACTAAGTTGTAAAATAATCTAGAAATTTTGTTTCAGAACTTGGCAAATTCCCGCAGAACATTGCAACCAATACACAAGGCAGCTATACATGTAAGCAATCCCTTTTTACATATATGCATATATAATTATATTTGTTCAACAGTTGTTTCATTTTAAATTTTGATCTCTATTTTAAGCTGTTGCATTTTTCGATTCGATTGTCGAAATTATTTAAAAAAAATCACAATACGTACATACGATGTTTTCTATGTAGTAGTATTCACTTCACAGTTTCGAATATGCAACTAAAACGTTTTTGTTAAAATATTTTCGTACAGGGTTCTCAAAAGGTTGGCGGGAAGCGTTCGAGAGCGGAGCTCAGGAACCTTGGGTGTTCCGCGGCGGCCTCACCGCCGACTTGCGGCGGCTGCTCCCGGTGGAGTGCAGCGGCGACCAGCTGCGGCCGCAGGCCGTGCCGCGCGAGCCGCCGCTCGTCGTGCGGCCCTACTCCGCCGCCGATGAAAACGCCGTGAGTCTTGTCTTTATCTTACACGGTTATGACTAGGGTTGCCAACCGTCCCGCTATGCAGGGTGTAATCGTTAAGTGTAGCCAGGCGATAATTCCGTAAATATAACAGATATTTCAAAACTTCAAATTGATATCGTTCGTTCGTGAATTGATTACATCCCTGTATGCGGGTGTCCCGTTTCTCGAGCCCTATAGTATGCGTCCCGAAAAACGCCCGCGCGGGACGCCGATTGTCCCGTTTTCAGGCTTATTGGAAGTTGTAATTTGAGAGCGCGTGATTTTAATCGAAATATACTACACCGCGGTGTATAATGACTCGAGAACACGGTGCGCTCACTCGCTTGCTAAGCCTAACTACAACCAAACAATGGAAAACTGTGACGTATCAATGTCATTTCGAACATCGATCCTCTTAGATAGTACGTATGTTTAGTAGTAAATGTATTAACTCGTACTTAACACTAATCAATATGTAAACAGGCCCTAAGGCAAGTGTACACGCTCGTATGAGCCTTATCAGATAAAAATAAAACATCGATTATCTCCGAAATAGAACTATTTAGAACACCGGTGTCTTTAGGAAAGTTGCTCAATTTAAGCTCAGGAATGCACCCTTGAAATTAATGGAAATAAAAAAACATGGTGTAGTGTCCTGCATTTTATACCCAAGTCCCGCAATTCGATCACAAATGTACCGCAAATCTGTGCACTATAAGGTCGGCAACCTTACTTATGACACCAATGAGAACACCGCCTTAGCGCTTTCTTGGTTCCGTCTTCAATATCGGTACGAGAGGAGGCTTTAGACGACCTTATCCAGAAAATAAAGCCGACTGTTCGATTATTTTCTAGATACCCAAAGGTTGTCTGGAAGAGATCTCTCTTTAGCGATAAGACCGCCTGTTGTCTGCCTCTACATTTAATCAATTATTTCTTTTCTTTTCTATCTCTGCTTCTACATTTAATTTTTTTTTTCTTTTGTATCTTTTTTTACTGAGGTATGCCAATCAAGGCTCGGAAACCGGTTATATTTCCAAACCGTTATCATGTACTTGGCACAAAACTTTTTAATTTCGGTTTTGCTCGAAAAACCATTATTTTTAAACCGGTTTTATAAGAACTGTTCAAGAACAAGAACATAGACACCGACATAGAAAGAAACCGGTTTTTATACCTCTAAATCGGTTAATTTTACTTGTACTTGTTTCTTTCTATGTCGGTGTCTATGTTTACGTTCCGGCCGGCCGTTTCCTCGCTCGTCGAATATACCGTTTTTTTAGGTTACAATAAAGTTCTTAAAAGTCTTAAAACGTTCGCGTTCTTATAAAAAATCGAAGGTAACAAACCGGTTCCCAGCTTTGATGCCAAAAAAGATTATACTTCTATCTACCAGACTGCATTTTGCGAAAGTGCATCGTCAAAGTGCAAGAACGATCGAGCAAACTGTACGTTCCATGGTTGTTAGACGGCATCTTGGTAAAATCAAAGATTAGGTACTCAATATCACGATCAGACAATATGTTCATGAAAATGTACATAAACGTATTTAATACAAATATAAAGTTTAATTTCACATAACTGAATAATAATAATAAATTGTTGCAGGTGTGCGAGATATGCCACAAAACGTGCAGAGACGGCTCGGATTGCAGCGACCTTTTCCCGAGCGACCTGCAGACGTTACCGGCTGACAGGTAACCTTGCTGAGACTTTTACTGTTTTATTTTTTGTGGAGCGCTACTATAGAATCAACATAAAAATTTCAATAAAACATTTGCTTTTGACTACGACTATCTAAAGTTAGTTTTTTTTTAGCATTAGGAAAAAGGCCCTAGGTATGATGGTCGAGGTAAAATAAAAATATTTGATGTTTATCCATCAGCAGACATAGAAGTTTTTGTGGCAAAATAAAGGGATTGACAAAATCAAATTTCGACATGTCTATTATCGATGTTACCATAGCGTTATAGATAATTAGATATTTTTAACCTTGTATAAAAAGATAGCTACCGGGAAATACACAACACGTTCGATATCTTCTTTGATACACCCATTGGTAGTTTTCTTATTTTTTGACACTGTATTCTACAGTTTACGTTTTTATTTTAGAATATTTAATTATATGTAATAAAGAAATTATGGTCGGATTTGTAATTGATTTGCATTCTTGAAATTTCCCGGTAAATTACAGCAAGTAGAATTTACATCTTTTAATTATTAATCTATGACTGAGTTATCGATGTTATTATTTGTCGATGTTTCATTTTCACAAGCACTCGTTTTTGCCACAAAAACTTATATGTCTGTCCATCAGCCAACAAAAAAAGTCAGAAAACTTAAGATCTAATTTTTCCTATATTTTTTCTTCAAGCTGTTATTTCAAACTGTAAATAATTCTAAATAAAAAATAACCGTGAAAATAAATAAGCCAAATTATACTATAACCCTAACCCTAATACTTACTTGTGTAATGATTGTTTTTAGGCTAGTGCAACCATTCCTAACATTTGCGCCTTCTCTGTGTATGGTGATAGAAGAGGACGAAATGTTCCTGAGGGAAGGAGAAGAAAACGTTAACGGTTAGTATCAGCTTTAACACAATACACTGACTATATTTATCTAGTGGGTAGTGACCCTGCCTATGAAGCCGATGGTCCCGGGTTCGAATCCCAGTAAGGGCATTTATTTGTGTGATGAACACAGATATTTGTTCCTGAGTCATGGGTGTTTTTTTATGTATTTGTGTATGTGGATCTGGGTACGTCCTTAAACTACGTCCAAAAGAGAGGTCAATGTCATCTCGCTTTGTGTGGTAGCATAGCGCAGCGGATGTCATTCCTGATCTAGAGCGGAGCCCAACTGGGGAAGTACCTCCACCTTACAGAAAACAGCAGCCAAATAACACTAGACCCTACTCATGTTGTGTTCCTGCGGTGAGGAAGGTTGCCAGAGCTCAACGAGGGGGGGGGGGATGCTAGGGTCGGCATGTAACTCTGGAGTTGCAGGCGTACATAGGCTACGGAGACTGCTTACCATCAGGCGGGCCGTATGCTTGTTTGCCACCAACGTAGTATAAATATAAATATATATATATATATATATATATATATATATATATCGTTGTCTCAGTACCCACAACACAAGCATTCTTGAGCTTACTGTGGGGGCTTAGTCAATCTGTGGAAGAATGTCCTATAATATAATATATTAAAAAATCATAACCGGTCGGCAATCTCCAGTTTAACACGCCTTTTTTGGGTACATTGCACCTTTTAGTTCATAAATAATCATTTAGTAAGACCCAATCAATAGTCGCATCTCTTACGCACTCCAGAAACTGATAGTTTCTCCCTCTTTTTGCAATAGTTTGCCGACCCCTCCCTTTTTTTTTCAATAGTTTACCGAACCCTTGCTTATTACAAGGAGACAGGACTGCCATTGGCAAGTTAAGAGTAAAGAATTGTAAACGGAAGTGCTTTACTATCGTAGAATTTGTGCCCGTATGTCGGTTTTGTTTATTTACTCTAAAATAAGTCAGTTTGGTTTCTTGCCATTACCTATAGAATATCTCATAGTTCTAATATTTTCAGGGTACAAACCAGGAATTGTCGGTTACGCATGCGCCGCGCTGAACAGCAAAGAGTTTTACAAAAAGCAAGAGGTGGCCTGGATACCGGAGATGTGCAAGAAATACCCCGAGCAGTTAACCGAGAGGGAAGACCTGAGTCAGGCGGCTAAGGTAAGAGATGTACAGGGTAGATTTCTTAAATGAGCCATTGGGCCACCGTGTCGCCATGTTGACCAGCTATGCAATAGATTGAGTAGTACAGTCTTTGCGTGACGGATGTTGACACCCCTGGTTTCGTTTGGCTCATTAAAACGGTTTACTACGCTCACTTCCACTCACTAATGACGTATGGTGTACTCATTTGGGGAAACTACGGATGCCAATACGTATGCCATAGTAATGTAGACGGGCCACATACAGCAGCGTCGACGGTGGTGCAGGACGCAGCAAATGGTTGGGTCCAGTCGGTGCGGTACCGCACTGATTCTGACGAGCCGGTTTTCTTCTCTTTTCCACCTTCTTGAAACCAACCTCGTCGCATCGCGACTTCCTTAGAGTCGGCTGTGATTCTTCCTTGTGAACTGGTTCATGAAGGCTCTGCACCCCTTTCTTAGGGCGCTGCTTAGGCTTGGATACAGCAGGCGGCTTAGCGGCAGTAACGGCGTAGCAACGTTGCGGGGCCAACGTACTCTCGCGTGGCGTGTATGGTCTACTATATAACTTGGTTTGCTAATTAGGAACCTTTTTTCCAGGACTGCATCCACCACTTCCACCAGTTCAGCGCCCTGGAGCGCGCGCCGGCGGGCGTGCTGCGCGCGCACCCGGCGCTGCTGACGTGCTGCGTGCGCGCCGACTGCCGCGACCCGCACGCGCCGGCGCGCCTGCTCACGTGCCTCCTGGCCGCGCTGAGGGCCCACGGTACTGCTCCACTCCCACCAGGTCACTCTAGAGCCAGCGCCGGCGGGCGTGCTGCGCGCGCACCCGGCGCTGCTGACGTGCTGCGTGCGCGCCGACTGCCGCGACCCGCACGCGCCGGCGCGCCTGCTCACGTGCCTCCTGGCCGCGCTGAGGGCCCACGGTACTGCTCCACTCCCACCAGGTCACTCTAGAGCCAGCGCCGGCGGGCGTGCTGCGCGCGCACCCGGCGCTGCTGACGTGCTGCGTGCGCGCCGACTGCCGCGACCCGCACGCGCCGGCGCGCCTGCTCACGTGCCTCCTGGCCGCGCTGAGGGCCCACGGTACTGCTCCACTCCCACCAGGTCACTCTAGAGCCAGCGCCGGCGGGCGTGCTGCGCGCGCACCCGGCGCTGCTGACGTGCTGCGTGCGCGCCGACTGCCGCGACCCGCACGCGCCGGCGCGCCTGCTCACGTGCCTCCTGGCCGCGCTGAGGGCCCACGGTACTGCTCCACTCCCACCAGGTCACTCTAGAGCCAGCGCCGGCGGGCGTGCTGCGCGCGCACCCGGCGCTGCTGACGTGCTGCGTGCGCGCCGACTGCCGCGACCCGCACGCGCCGGCGCGCCTGCTCACGTGCCTCCTGGCCGCGCTGAGGGCCCACGGTACTGCTCCACTCCCACCAGGTCACTCTAGAGCCAGCGCCGGCGGGCGTGCTGCGCGCGCACCCGGCGCTGCTGACGTGCTGCGTGCGCGCCGACTGCCGCGACCCGCACGCGCCGGCGCGCCTGCTCACGTGCCTCCTGGCCGCGCTGAGGGCCCACGGTACTGCTCCACTCCCACCAGGTCACTCTAGAGCCAGCGCCGGCGGGCGTGCTGCGCGCGCACCCGGCGCTGCTGACGTGCTGCGTGCGCGCCGACTGCCGCGACCCGCACGCGCCGGCGCGCCTGCTCACGTGCCTCCTGGCCGCGCTGAGGGCCCACGGTACTGCTCCACTCCCACCAGGTCACTCTAGAGCCAGCGCCGGCGGGCGTGCTGCGCGCGCACCCGGCGCTGCTGACGTGCTGCGTGCGCGCCGACTGCCGCGACCCGCACGCGCCGGCGCGCCTGCTCACGTGCCTCCTGGCCGCGCTGAGGGCCCACGGTACTGCTCCACTCCCACCAGGTCACTCTAGAGCCAGCGCCGGCGGGCGTGCTGCGCGCGCACCCGGCGCTGCTGACGTGCTGCGTGCGCGCCGACTGCCGCGACCCGCACGCGCCGGCGCGCCTGCTCACGTGCCTCCTGGCCGCGCTGAGGGCCCACGGTACTGCTCCACTCCCACCAGGTCACTCTAGAGCCAGCGCCGGCGGGCGTGCTGCGCGCGCACCCGGCGCTGCTGACGTGCTGCGTGCGCGCCGACTGCCGCGACCCGCACGCGCCGGCGCGCCTGCGCACGTGCCTCCTGGCCGCGCTGAGGGCCCACGGTACTGCTCCACTCCCACCAGGTCACTCTAGAGCCAGCGCCGGCGGGCGTGCTGCGCGCGCACCCGGCGCTGCTGACGTGCTGCGTGCGCGCCGACTGCCGCGACCCGCACGCGCCGGCGCGCCTGCTCACGTGCCTCCTGGCCGCGCTGAGGGCCCACGGTACTGCTCCACTCCCACCAGGTCACTCTAGAGCCAGCGCCGGCGGGCGTGCTGCGCGCGCACCCGGCGCTGCTGACGTGCTGCGTGCGCGCCGACTGCCGCGACCCGCACGCGCCGGCGCGCCTGCTCACGTGCCTCCTGGCCGCGCTGAGGGCCCACGGTACTGCTCCACTCCCACCAGGTCACTCTAGAGCCAGCGCCGGCGGGCGTGCTGCGCGCGCACCCGGCGCTGCTGACGTGCTGCGTGCGCGCCGACTGCCGCGACCCGCACGCGCCGGCGCGCCTGCTCACGTGCCTCCTGGCCGCGCTGAGGGCCCACGGTACTGCTCCACTCCCACCAGGTCACTCTAGAGCCAGCGCCGGCGGGCGTGCTGCGCGCGCACCCGGCGCTGCTGACGTGCTGCGTGCGCGCCGACTGCCGCGACCCGCACGCGCCGGCGCGCCTGCTCACGTGCCTCCTGGCCGCGCTGAGGGCCCACGGTACTGCTCCACTCCCACCAGGTCACTCTAGAGCCAGCGCCGGCGGGCGTGCTGCGCGCGCACCCGGCGCTGCTGACGTGCTGCGTGCGCGCCGACTGCCGCGACCCGCACGCGCCGGCGCGCCTGCTCACGTGCCTCCTGGCCGCGCTGAGGGCCCACGGTACTGCTCCACTCCCACCAGGTCACTCTAGAGCCAGCGCCGGCGGGCGTGCTGCGCGCGCACCCGGCGCTGCTGACGTGCTGCGTGCGCGCCGACTGCCGCGACCCGCACGCGCCGGCGCGCCTGCTCACGTGTCTCCTGGCCGCGCTGAGGGCTCATGGTGAATCTAATGTTTCTTGTCACTTGTTGCCGTAGTTAACTGGCCACGTTAAGAGCTCATGGTAACATTGAATCCACTCCCACCAGTGCTGCTGCTCCCCGCACTGCCGCGACTAGCAGCAAGCGCTTATTCACTTATCTACTTGTCGCACCATAGTAACATTTTAGAGTAAGATTGACCAATGTGGACTGTACCAATTGGGACTATAATGAATAGTGCCATAACAGATTGGACTTGAATCCCTCTAAATGTTTTGCAATGACCTTCTCGCGCCAACGTAACTTAGTCGATACTACCTATGCCTTAAAGGGTCAAACCCTGCAGAAAGTATCATGTATGAGAGATTTAGGGGTCATTCACGACTCTAAACTAATTTTTGATAATCACATTAATAACATTATTTGTGGCGCTTATAAAGCCCTAGGTTTCATAATGCGCAATTCTGTTCACTTCACTCAGGCTAAGACGCTTAAGGTGCTATATTGTTCATATGTTAGAAGTAAGTTAGAATATGCCTCTCAGGTCTGGAACCCTTGCTACAATACATATATTGACAGAATTGAACGCATTCAGAAAAAATTCATAAAACACCTTTGCTTTAAATTAAAATATCCCTACAGTTCTTCCAACTATCTTAAAATATGTAAGCACCATCACCTTGTCCCTTTACAAAAACGCCGTGAAATAGCCGATATTACATATCTCCTAAGTATAACCAATGGTGTAATCGATTGCTCTGAGTTGCTAAGTAAACTATGTTTCAAAACCCCCATTCGTTCTAAAAGGTATCATCCCCCAATAGCAATCAGCAATGCATCTTCTAAATACAGACAGAATAGTTTTTTACCACGCGCCAGTCGTAACCTAAATGAGCTATCTAAAGAATTGGATATGGATATATTCAACTGTGGCATTCCTAGCTTGAGACGTAATTTAGTGCAGAAATACTTTGAGTCTTTTGAGTGAGCGTGTTGTCGCCTTCTTGAATACCTATAATTACGTATTTACTATTTATACTTTTACCTTAGACCTCATTATGTTACTAAGTTAATTAGTATTTTGAACTCCCACATTATCCTTATTAAGTATCATTTGTATTCGCTTTGTTCACATATGTGGTTGCAATAGTGCGTAATCTTAGTTTAGTATTATGTCACTACCTGTGAGTTCCTATAATTGGCTTCCTGTATCTACTATATTTTTCTATGTTAATGTCACAGCTGTTGGATCTCCAAATAAATAAAATAAAAAAATAAAAATAAAAATAAACATATTTGATAGTGCCATAGAATGTCGAAAAAATTCCATTTATGTACATGTCAAAAGCGCCTTACAAATAGCTTAACAGTGCCTTACAGTACAGTAACTTACAAATGTGGATATTTAAACGTTCATAACTAGCTTACAATAAAAAGTAGAGTGGTGCCTCGTACAGTATATTTTTTTATTGTTAAAAACCCTTCCTAAAATGATGATTATAAATCTGATTTAAAAATTGCCATGCAAATGTCGAAAAAACCTCTTCAAAAATTTACCCAAATCATTCAAAGTGATTCATCACTGAAATATACCTCCCTATTTAATACATTTTAATAAGATTGTGTTGAATCGTTGATGCTCACAAAATAAAAATCATAATTAGTTTTTAAAATCTGTATCGACATAAATAGTAAATATGACGATCTGGCCTGTAATGACGTAATTTCTTTTTCTTGACCAAGTTTTAATTGTGACGACCACAATAATTTATTGTCTGAGCAATTGTAATCTAGTGTCTGCATTGTTATTGTCAAATCGATTTCACAGCAACCAAAGCAAAAAGTTTAGTGTCGAACATATATTGTATCATTTTATGTCAAAACTAAAATTAATGAAATTATCTCTACATCGAATAATGAAAGCTCGCGTTATTTCAGGTGTGAACGGCGTGCACGCGTGCATTAACGAGACCGACCACTACCTGCTCCAGTTCTACAGCAAGCTCGGCTTCACGGAGGCGGCCCGCTCCGGCTCCCGCGTGTTCCTCGCGCGCTCCTTCTAGCGCCGAGTGGCCCGCGTCAGGCATAGGTGGGTTCTATGGACTAAATACACAAAGCAGAAAGACCTTGTGGGACTCCGATAGAAGCTAAAAGGAAAACTATCGGGTCAAAAATACCAGCTGTGGTGCACCGACCGACCACTACCTTCTCCAGTTCTTCAACAAGCTCCTAGCACCGAGTAACCTGCGTAAATGTTCTTTATTGCACACCACACCTCACACGGTTTTCAATATATAGGGTACATTTTAGGCTTTCGTCATACAAGTTTTATAAAATAAAAATAAAACTTTGAATGCCTATATGGGTCTGATGAAAAAAACATTTCTGTAAGGAGGTCATTTCTGAAAGGTTCGATCTGAATCTCTGAGTTTTCTAATGTTTTTTGTAGCTTATATATTAACAGCAACGGCTGTAAGCAATATAGTATCCCCATATTTACTTCAAAATTCACTGTCTTCGAGATATTTCGCATCAAATTTGAACAATGTTAGGCCAAAAAACTGGTATTCTGACTGAAGACGAACCCAAATGTGTAGATTTTTTACATGTAAAATCCTTTACAGCAATCGAGTAACGAAAAAAGTGTTTTTTAGACAATGTTTTTAAAGAATAAAATAAAATAATAAGTGTTCATTTCTTTCAAAATCCGCGGCAGACCAGAATGGAGATAAAAGATTGAAGAACCGATAGTCGTTTGTTTTAAAATTCTATCTATAGTGCAAATGTAGGAGTAACGACTCAAAACTAGTCAAAACGATGAATACCGCAGGGAGCCCCTTAAAGAACATTGATTTTATTATGTTCACAGAAAGACACATAAGCTTAACTCACCCTACAAATGCTTTAACCCAGGTATGTGCTGCGGCCTTCGGGTTACATATACAAGCCCATACGTGCTGCGGTTCTACAGAACGGCGGCGACAGTGGCGGTGGCGTTAGTGTATAAAACATGAACAAAAGCGGCCCGAGATCTCTGCCTTGTGGTAAACCGAGGCTTATATAAGAGGAAAAGCGTCGGCCCGAGAATCCTACCTTGCGATGCACCGAAGGATTTATTATTGCAATCCTTGTTAATTATAGCCTTTCACATCAACCATTATAGCTTATGTTTATCAAATACTTATTTACCTTTTAAAATGCAGGTCCGCATATCGGTATTCATGAATAAGATAAGTGAGACAGTATTAATGGCTTTCGCCAGGTCAAAAATAATGCGTACCGAGATAATCAGTAAATTTAAACGTAATGCGGAAAAGTAGAATAAGTTACTGTTTGAAAAACTTACCTACTTTTTTCCATCATTTTCTATTGACAGGGAGATTAGTCGATAGTTATATCGACACTTTTCACAAACATTTTAAATTGAATTGACGTGGAAACTGTCAAGAGAAATTTTAAATTGAATGATACTAACTATCAAATTGTCTCATTGTTTCAGTATCATCCACCGGTTTGTGAAAATCTGACCTGTCGGTATGTCTCCTAAATAGTTTACGTGTCTACCTATAGAATATATATATGTAATTTTCCATGTGATCTTTTAAACGGATTTTTGTAAAATCAAACGAAACCGTCGCCAAAAAAAAACCTCTCCCATGCAATCCATGTTACTCTTTCATGTTTAAATCACCTACATGAAACTTGGCATGAATGTTTACGTAACATATATACACCGTGTTTAAATTCAGAGTATCGGTAAGTACGTGTAAGTAAACTAAATGGCATAGTTCATATTTAAAAAAATATATATACAAGGTTGCCAAGAAATATATGCATTCCCGTTGCCAGAGAGTTTTTCGGCTTATACTGAGCAACTTTTACTATGGGACCAACACCGAAGTCGCGAAAAAAAATTCTGGCTGTTTCATACATTTAGCTGGTCCATTTTCTATGGGAAGGTAAAAAAATTTTTCGCTATTTCGGGGGTGGTCCCATAGTAAAAGTTGCTCAGTATAAGCCGAAAAACTCCCTTGCAACGGGAATGCACGTATTTTTTGGCCACCTTAGATCAGGCCGTAATTAAATATTACATAAAGCGTTGTAACACGGGCATGACATTTAATTCCACCAAACAATATCAATGTCATTTCGAACAGCGATCATCCGAGATAGTGCTTACATTTAGCAACAAATGTATAAACTCGTACTAAACACTGACCAATATGTAAGGCAAGTATACACGCTTGTAAGGGCCTTATCAGATAAAAATATGAAATGGAGTTAACTAATTAGAATACCGGTGTCTTTGAGAAAGTTACTTAATTTAAGCTACGGAATGCACTCTTGAAATAAACGGATATAAAAAACACGGTGTATATGTCTGGTACTAGTTTTCGTTGTTAAAAATTATTACATAAAGAAAACGGCCCATAGAAGATTCTTGTGTAAAACTTCTAATCGCTCTAATTTCTTTGTAGACATGAATTTTAAAATGAGAGCGTAACAGACATTGTATGGCGGCGGCTACGTTGGTGTGACTTATGTATTATCATCCTTTCTTTAATGAAAACAAATTGTCAGATAAATTCTAATGCCGGGGACACACTAACTGGTAATGGTAAGCATTTGCCCACAATCTCACCTGATGATGGCCGATGCAGTCTAGGATGGAACATGCTTGCCTAAAAGATGTCTATTCACTCTCGATTTAAAAAGATCCAAGTTGTAGTGGACTGGGAATAGGATAGAATGTCGCGATAATGGACACTTTTCAGACGGCCACACTGGGATTATCGCGATAATCAACGGCGTTTCCCGTCAGTGTGGCCCAGGCATAACAAATAAAATATAAGAGCCAATACTACAATCTAATGTCCATATCAAACTTGCTATTTTATACTAAATAATGATTAAATAATTTTCTTGTAACATACTGTAATCACATTTTAAACTTAGCAATAAGAGCTTTTATAGTCGATTTTATTTAAAAATGTTTAGTAAGCGCAATTATTTTATTCCGTTGACGTTTAACCCCTCCACATAATATCATAGCTAGATTTTGTCAAGCACTCATTTTTGACACGAAAACTTCTAGGTATATATATTTATACAACTTTTAATGATGTGTATTAACCCAGATAAGACAAAAAGTAAAAAAAAATCTGGATTTTTTTTATAATTATTCGATATATTGTCAACTAGTTACTATATAAAAAAAAATGTATTATAACACCGGAGAATGTGGGTTAAACTGTGGTTCTAGTGAAAAGGGGTATAAGTTATAACACTTGTATCCTTTTTTACCTGAGCCGCGCGAGACTTATAAATATACCCCTTTTCACTATAGCCACTATTATCGGATCTAGATAATACCAAGACATGCCCAATTTGCCCAGTTTTGTACTTAAATGACAGTTAGATTGGACAGAATGAGTAATAAAATTGTTTAATTGAACTTCAATTTTAGTGTCTGGTATATAAAAACAGAGCTTACTCAAGAAAAAATCACTTGCGGAAAATATCAATGCCCGTTAGGTATATTGTAGTTTGATTTAGACAGACCCCACACTAGTTTCTTGAGCGTCGCCATCTATAGTCAGCGCTATGTAAAATGATGTCGCTGCGCAGTTGCGCCTACGTTGCGTCGAGCAGCAGTCATAGAGTTGACTAGACGTCGACGCTTGGAAGACGCTAATGTAGTGTCTCTCTAAATATAATGTAAATAATGAAGGCAGGAAGCTAGTCATGAGATCGCGACCTGACAACAATAATAATCGATTCGTTTTGTAACTAATAAAACTTCCGTTAAACTAAGACGTGCATGTCATATAACGTTATTTGTTTAAATTTGAACTTTATTAGCTGTCAATAGAGTTACATTTTATGCCATATATGGCTTCGTATGAACTAGAAGAGGTCTAAAACGGGTCACGTTTTTGAAGAAAACTGCTCGACATATTCCTCGTTACGGAGTGTCTCGTTTCAACGTATAATGTTCTGGAACCCTAAGTGCCTCTGCGGTCTTGCCCGGGTGAACGCCTATTGAATAATAGTAAGAGCAACGCTAACGCGGACGCTTGCGGCGGATTTTACCCGCGACGGTACCCGCGACCGTGCAACACAGCGGAGGCACTAGGGTCAACATTATTTTCGTTGTCTTGTTTCTGACCGCTTGTATTTGTGTCTTCTATGAAATAAATAAAAAATCGAGTGCTATTGCATATCTTTCTAGATTATAATTTATTTATTAAAAAAAAAATCTCATACAAAAGGCTACACTCCGTCACATTTTTGAGAACAAAAATCAAGACAACGAAAATAATTTTGAGTCACTAGCAGAACTCTATTATTAAATAGTTGTCAAGTTGAATTTTTTGTAAGATTATCGTCAAGAAAAACGCATCTTTCTGGTATATTAAGCGCGAAAGAGATGGATCCTTCACTGAGACGACTGACTTAATATGCCTTCGGCTCGCGATTTCGGCAAGAAAGACTGAAGCAAATGACTGAGCAATGAGCACCACGCGGGACGTAGTCTTTGTGATGTGATATTTGAATGTTTGGAATTTTTGACTTTATTATTACAATTATAGGGTTGACTTCAGTTTGTGACTTTGAAACACGAAGATCGTACCAAAGGAGGCTAGTTTGAAAGTTCACAAATTGAAGTTATTTGGATAAACTTCTGAGATAAAACAGAAATATTGTAGTTGTAACATTTTCAATAAATTATGCAAGAAATAGTCTTAAGATTATGATAGCGACTGGAAGTTTGTATGTTAAAAAACTTGGATGATAATGTTAAAAAAAAATTATACCGGTGAATAACGACTAACATTGTTCGTGTATGTGTAATCAGGATATCCTACTTGATGTTTAATTGTATATAATTAAATTTTGTTATACACCGTGACCTTAGCCTCTGGACAAATTAAGTTTAGACCCCTGTCGAGTTAACTAATCAGAATGCTTTATGAATATTTTCATTTCAATAAATAGGAAATAATCTTAATTTTGTAATAAATTATACCTACTTAATAATAATAATTGCACACAATTGTTACACAGTTCACAATATATTACTTTTACTACGTTAATTTATTAGGTTGCATAACATGAAATGCTCTTTTACTTACTGTATCTTTAAACAACTCGTGAGTTTTTTTCCGTCAAACATTTATTTATATTGTGGTTTTCAAGTAGAGGTACAACTTTGTATAGTACTAATTCATTTTTCCATACGCACGTTTAAGATTTGTCTATAGGTTAGGGACACGTTGTATATCTATGTACATAATCGTGGTTATATTGATGTATGTATTAAGTAAGCAGTAATGATTACAAGTGTGATGAGTGTAAGAATGTATAAAAATAGTGGTCGTTTTGCGTTTGTGATCCAAGAGAGAAATCTAGGTAAATATTTTACCCTCACCATAACTAAAAGTTAAAAAAGTTAAATTTTTATTTATTTCAACGAGATTTCACAGAATTTTAACAATAAACTATAAATAATCTTAATAATAATAAAGACTAAAAATAAACTTAAAGTAAAGGCATTATAAATAAAACACGTCCCTCAAGTCGCTGCCGTAAAATAACTAAAATAACTATTGTTAAATAAAACACTGTCTGTAACCATTTGACCGCCACAGACGGCTGTGGAACGCCAACGACGGCCACCGCCGTCAGCTTCGCCATGTAATAGGGACTTATACGGTACTCCGTAAAGTTCAATTTCGTTTGAATAATCGCGATCACCTGGCGTCCGGGGCACGGCATATTCATTTGCCGTCTGGCGTTCAAAGGCTTAAAACAAACTTAGTCGTTCATGTCCAGTGTCAAATAGTGGTAACCATAGTAACTCCAGGTTTAACCGGTTAACCCTTGGTTAGTGATTGGTGCAAGTGGCCCTTAAAGTCAGACCAAGCTAGCTCTGCCTCTCCATAGGCGCGTGGCACACTGCATCGGTTCGCACGTCGCTCCGAAGTTTGAGCGAGACCAACGTATTATAGTGACATCCCGCTCGCACGTCGTTCGACGTGCGAACCGAATGCAGTGTGTCATGCGCCATAGACTTTGCAATGAGATATTCTCATGAATTTTCGAGGTTTATGGTGCCACGTTAACACTTTGTTAAATTGTTAAGTAAATGATTAAAACTTTTAGAACGCTATTTGACTTTGATCTTTATTATTTCACTGATATGTGTTAAATATGTTCAGTAGTGGCGCCACCTAATAGATCAAAGGCCAAATGTATGGCGATAGCGGAATCGTTTCGGAACGGAACGGAACGAATCGGAACTGTTATATATAAGATAAGTCAATATTCCGGAAACGTCTAGCGTTTGACATTCATTTTATAATTAACCTTTTCGACGCCGTGTCAAACACAAAAGCTGTCACTCGGACGCCACGTCACCGAAGTGTCTAAACTGAAATTGGACTATGTATATACACGTGGGTCTTTGTTACTTTGTGGTCTGTGTCCGATTAATCCGTCTTCGGCATTGGTCCTACGCCTACGGTGCGGATATATCCGTCATTGGCGTCAAAAAGGTTAAATAAAAATGCCTGTAGTTATAAACTAGTTTCTATCATTGACATCTATCTAAGGACGGGCCTTACGGACAATAAGAATGAGGCCAGTACAGCGGTGTCACGCACACAAATTCGAGCCAATCGTGCAGTCTAACGCCACATCGCGATTGGTTGATAAGATCGCATCATGCGCGCGATTGGTTGAAACTAGTTGCGTTAGACTGTACGATTGGCTCGAATTTGTGAGTGACACCAATCAATATACCCTACTATTCATCATACTCTATGACTGACACCACTGAACCACCACCATTGTATGTGCTCGTAAAGCCCATCCTTAGATATATGTCAATGGTTACTATAGTTAGCAATTTTGAAATATGTATCAGAATCAGAATTGTCTCGTTTTATTTATCGTTAGTATTTAAATTGTGTCTACAAGTTGTTTTAATTAATATAATTTATTATTTAGACTGTACTCAGCTTAATGCTTTATAAAATTTTGAAGTACCTATATTTTGAGTTTCTGGTCGACCTTTTTCACTTCCGTCAGTAGAAAAAAGCGGCAAATAAAAAAAATAAGCGTAAAGGGTTATCGCCCTATAGAAAATTTTAATTTGGCGCCTTTTTCTACTGACAAAGTTGTTTGACAGACTATAATTTATGTTGCGTAAACGCTCATTATGTTTAGTGGACCGTTTCATGAAAGCTATATAAGTGAGTCTCTTTTTAACTCTTTTATTGCTTGCGTTGGCGTGAAGTGTCTAATGTTTATGTTTCCGATTCAGACCCTCCAACGCGCACGGTCCCTATAGGCAAAGATACATTGTTTTTTTTTGCTTCGCATTTGACAGGGAAACGAGATGGCGCTGTACAGCTCCATACATTTTGCGATAACTCTGATTGTCAAAAGTTGACGTTGACGATTCAGTGACCGCAAAACATATGGCGCAGTACAGCGCCCACTGTTTTGGATGTCAAAATAAGGAGCACGTTATTTTTCTTAAGAGTTTACTTCTCTATTACGATCAATTCTCTTTGCAATGGAGACATTAAATGTAATGAGATTTTGTGCAACTGGACCTAAACATAAATGCCAAGCTTTGCGTATCCATGATAGCTTGTGTAAGCGTCCTATATCATTGTTTTTGTATGTAATGGTGCCGGCCATCTAAAGAATAATCAGAAATAAACATTTACAATATAATAATTCGTTTTATTTATCTCAGGGTAACAGGGTATACAAAAAAAGTCTATAAATTGTTCTGTTTATAAGCTTGTCCTCCTACAAGCATTAAGTTGTATGATACTGAATTAATTAAAATTATCTTTCTACTACGGCAAATCTTAAGTGGTTTGCTGGCGTAGCTTATGTAGGTAGTTGTATGCAGTTATAGTTTGGCAAGCCATTTCCGTCAGTAGAAAAAAGCGGCAAATTAAAAAAATTGTAGCGAATGGTTGTACTCCTATACAAAATTTGAACCATCGCCTTATTCTACTGACAAATTGGGTTTGCCAGAATATAGTTATATTTTTTTATGTCATCACTGATCAGTCAAAAAATCTCCTTAAGTAGGTTTTGTGTCTAGCCTTTTTCATCCGAACCTAAAAGTTTAAAATCACGTAACGCCATCACTCGGCCAATGAGGTGCATGTATGAGATGGAGGTCGTAAGCGTCTTCGGTGATGGAAATGTAGACCTTAACACATATATTTAAGTTTCAATCTGCTTCAACAGATCTCCCGTTCGCGCCGGACAGCTCCATCAGCTTTTGTTTTATTTCCGTGATCTGCAACACATCAGAATGAAGAAACTAAAGCAACTGTAAAAAATAGTTTCTAAAGGGGCCCACTGATTACCAGTTCGCCGGACCGGACGATATCGGCCTGTCAGTTATTCGCAATTGTCAGCTTTTGCAATAACTGACAGGCCGATATCGTCCGGCAAACTGGTCATCAGTGGGGTGGGCCCCTAACTCGCTCTTTTAATGTAAACTAACTTAGGCCCAGCTGCCCACACCGTCCCCAAAATGACGGCCATCAGACCACCCCACCAGTCGGTGGGGAAGCGACCCGCGACAGCCGCCGCAGCCATTGTGCGGTAGCGGCCCCTCATACCCCCCTGACGGGGGGTATCGACAGATCACTCAAGTCAAGTCAAACTAACTTAGGATCTGTCAGATAAAGTAGATGGCGCAACAGAAACGATTTTGACAAAAAAAGGCATAGCGTAAATCCTAGGGATAATTTAGAAAGTCCACCCCATAAGAGGTTAAGAGGAGTGAAAGAAAATATAATGACAGATTTAATCACACGCGAGAGAAACTGCGAGTATAATTAGTGAAAATATAAAAAACGAAAAACCTATATCTCGTTGAGCAACCCCTTCTGCTCAGTTCTAAGCGTGATGGACCTTCCGTTGAGGCACACATAATATATGTTGAGATTTAATATAGGCTCGATTTAACCGAACAACTGCTTCTTAGCGCCAGGTTATTGTTTAAAACAACGCACACACAGACGCTCCCAACTATACAGGTTCCTATTTATAGTATTTATGACGTAAGGCTAATATTACTACAACTGCTCTGTCGTCGCAATGAGTAATAAGTACTTCTAGTTTTTAAGTTATAGATAAGTAATTAAATAGTTACAATTGTTACAAACAACCACTGTTTATTATGGAGGAGCGGGACTTCCTGACACAGGTATTTCTTACCTACTAGGAAGACCCAACCTTGTTGTCATATGTGTACCTAATATTTATGAAATAGATTTATTTCATTTTCAACTAACCTTCTGTATCTCGTTGAGCAGCACCTTCTGTTCAGTTCTAGGCGTCATGGACCCCCCGTTGAGGTCTATAGACTCGAGATTGTCGAACAACTGCTTGATTCTTAGCGCAAGATGGACGTCGCTGGTGCCTTTTCTGGGGATCGTTGGTTTGGACCTGTGAACATGGTTAGAGGTTTCAGACTGGTAAAATAAAGATTCAAAGGAAGTTACTTTATTGACTACCTATGCGGAACAGTGGCGTCATCCTCGCTTTGGGGCACACTAATATTTGGAAAAAAAGTCAGACTTCAAATGGTATGATGGCGAATACGTTAGAGCACATTTATCTTAGAGAGTCTTCAAATTTTAATATCTGTATTGGTTAGCGTGATGAAAATGATGTAAGTACCTACATATGATATCAAAACTTACATTGTACACCTGCAAGTATAGTCGAGTTCATAAATGTGTAGAAAAAATATACATTTCTCCACCTTAATCTTCATATTTATCAACTCGACTGTACAAGTGTACAGTCGCCATCAGATATATGGGAGCGCACGAGACCAAAAATATCTGAAGCTGAACACGCACTCTAGCGTCTGAACAATAGAGGCGTGTTGAGATAGTTGTGAGCGCCTTGGCCGCTCCGATATATCTGATGACGACTGTACATACCTACTACAAAAAGCATTTTTGACATAAGTTAGGCACAAATGGCAAAACCACGGAAAATATTTTTGCCAACGCTTGTTTCAATGGAGTAACCATTGATTAACGGGGTATAAATAAATAAATATTATTTATTTATTTATATTATTTGTTATTTTATTATTCAAATTAGTTACACGGCATTACAGTATTACTACTAAGGCACTGCGAACTACAAAACATATAAAAAAAAATACAGAGATACGAGATAAAACAAATAATAACAAATACAATTTAAACATTAGATTTGGGCGACGACGTAACAGCGTGGCTCCGTAGCGTCGTCTGACTTGGCGTAAGATTCGGCAGGTTGCCCCGGAACTGCCGAAACACCACACCCTTCGGCCAGAAGTCCGCGCTTATAGGATAATTTTACACAAACTGACCTAATCCCACAGTAAGCTCAATAAGAGTTGTGTTGTGGGTACAAGACGACGATACTTTTTTATATAAATACTTGTATACATAGAAAATATCCATAACTCAGCAAATATCTGCAATAAACACACAATCAACTTACCAGGATTCAAACCCGGGACTTCCTGCTTCGTAGGCATGGCTATTACTACTGACTAGTCTAGGAGGCTGTTTTATATATAAGGAGTTAAGAGTTTTGCTAGCTCCGTGCGCCATCTGTTGCGTTACTGTGAACTAAAATTTAGCCTACAGGTATTGGATACTTAGGACGGTGCGCTTTTTTAGAATGGAATTGGGTATCTGTACTAGTATTACCTCTATGATCTGTGATATAAGGGAGGTATGATGATGATGTTAACTTTCAGATACAGACCTGCGCGCAATCTTCTTCCTATATTTATCGGGCAAGTCTTTCTCAATATCCTCCCGAGAGAGCAGCGTCATGTACTCCGGGCTGACGTCGTAGGGGAAACTGGGGTTGTGAGTGCCGCTGACCAGTTGTTTACAGTCGCGGTAGTTACGCTGCCACTGGCGTAGGAGCTCCGCGTTCCTGGAATAAATTAATAATGGGGCTAATTAGTTAAAGAGTTACTTTAACATTATATCTGTGTACAATTAGGGTCCACCCCACACTTGCGTCTCCCGAGCGTTGGCGTCTAGTGAATAGGCCTTATAATTTGAATATATTTGGTCGAAGTGAAAAATAAAAAGTAATGAGATGAAAATAGAGGACATTACTTTCTTTGTTGTAAAATCTTGTCACTGGTCGCAAGAAAATCTTTATGTTTCTTTAGGGCCATCTCTTTCAAATAACTCCTCTTCATCTTGGCATCTTGTTCCTGCTTACTTGGCGCGTACAACGGCCGAAGATACTTGGCGCTCTGTTTTGGCGGGAAACTAATACGACTCTCTGCCAACCTTGGGCATTTTTTCCCTTTAAATTTCGAATAGTATTCTTCCGTTTCCGAAGCATCCTCCTTGTCGTTGAATTTCACAGACAACGTTTTGCTTTTTACTAACTGGGCTTGATCAATGACCGAATTGTAACTACGAACTTTTTGGCTGAAAATGCTTTCAGGGAAAACACCGCTTGTGCTAGCGGTATCTTCGGACAATTCTGACTGGGAATGAGTGAATATGGCGTCCATATATTTGTTGTGTAAATAAGACATTATTTTTGAAGTGCCGGCTTGTAATATTTCTTCAGGTGGGTATGTAAGAGGATTTCCGTTCAATTGCAGTAATTTTAAGTTAACTAACGTTCCTAATTCGTTGGGTAATGAAGTTAAGCAATTATTTTGAAGTAATAGGTGGGATAGGCAAGGATGCTCCTGAATAGTTTTAGGAATTTCAGTTAGTTTATTATTTCTCATGTCCAGCCACATGAGACTCGGTAGAGATGGAAAGAAATCATCAGGAAGTGTTGAAATGTTGTTGTTTTGTAGATAAAGCACCTGGAATAAGAACGAAAACAGTAAACAATGCAGTTTTCTCTTTTAAATGGCTAGAATATTATACTTAGTACTCACGCATACAGACTTCGCATTAATATTTGGTATGGTGTCCAAGCTTTTATACGACATATCTATAGTGGTTTCATCATTTAGTTCTTCCTCGTAAATGTTACTAGGTAATATGGTACTACTAGATATGTCCGACATTATCGATGAATACCGTTCTATTATTTTATTATTAAAATACAAATTAAATCAATAAAATCTCCTAGCAAAATCGATTCAGTTTAAATATGGCGCGATACTATTTCAGTCATTGCTTAAAACGTCACTGTGACGCCTAATGTTTCGTGCGTTCTAAATAACTATCGATACAACCCGTTACTCGATCCTCGGTGTTTTGGCGCGAATGGCCGCGAAACGTGTTTAATTTCCATAGACAATTACTAGTGATGGGCAAATGTCGACTTTGGTTAAAACATATCGAGAAATTTATGAAATTATAAACATAAAAGAAATTAAAAACTTTTACTTAACGCTAATATTAATTTAGAAAATTAATTTGAAAATGTACATTTGATATAATTTAATATTCTTTATTGCTCGTCTCATTAGGAAACCAGTAGAACAGTCATAAATTTTAAAATAAAGGCGAAACGATAGGCAGTGTTATCACTTAAGTTTTTTCAGCAAGCAGCAAGTATAGCGTTATCCACGTGATAAAATAATCTTTAATTTTCAGTTATTGCAAGAATGAAATTGACAAATCTTTGATAAATATTAGTAACGCTTGGTGCACATATTGGGCTAACGATGGCCAATCTAATGCAAGAAGTTAAACGTTCCGTTAAAAGGTGCTAGAGATATTTCTAACTCGTTCCGCTGCATATTGTAACTTGATTGTAATATAAGTTGCATCGTTTAACGATAAAATAATATCGATTATGTCAAATAGCACATGGCTAAATGCAGATGCGTCAACAGTGGCACGTCACTATCTCAGTTGCAAGATGGCGAACGTGCGGGATAGTGACACATCCTTGTGGCTCCATAATAAACTCGGAACATCGAACGATTCCTGGACAACTGGTTCAATTTGTACACAATTAAATGCTGAAGTGTTAAAGAATATTAAAGATTGTTTTCCAGATTTACAAACACAAGTGAAATTAAAATTATTGTTGAGTTTCTTTCATATCCCGCGCAGAAATGTTGAAGAGGTATGTAACTTTTCTCTCTTTGATGTTCTATGGTTTTGCGTAACTATATTGTGTTTTATATCTCTTTCTGATCCGTGAGCTGATCATAAGTTTGAAAGAGACGCATAACAATCATGTATGTAGTAGTTTTGTTGTCATATCATAATTTTATTACAATAATTGAAATGTTTTGTAAATTTACCATATCAATATTTATATATTATAAAATTGTACTTCAGAATCGGTTAGATATGCTAAAATCTTGGTACATTTTGGATTAAAACACCGATAAACAAATTAGTATTTTATTATTACATATTTCTTTCTTACATGAATGAATGCTGGTTTGGACAAAAGGACTATATTTAACACTAGTTTTCTCGTGATACCCAGTTGGACGCTGCCGCCTGGCCTATATTTTGCTTGTGTTTATAACCTAGAATCTGACGTTTCCACTTAGTACCCAATTCAAGGACAAATCCATTTGTTCAGGGCATGCATAAATGCACTAGGTGCATAATAATAATAATAATAATAATAAAATTCTTTATTGCACACTACATAAAAAACAGATACAGAAATTGATTACATATACACATTGGTAGGTAACAACAGGCGGACTTATCGCTAAACAGCGATCTCATATGCATATTGTTGTGCTTACATGCATTTCTCATGCTCAGACTGTGAATTATATGTCCCCTGTATTTTTTTTCAAAACGGGGTGTTTTTATGTGAACATATGTTTACCTGCCCTACATTGTGTCATAGACTATCTTGTTAACATTTCAAGCTTTTGTCCATCATCCTATCAATATAAATTCAAATTAACCCTATGCACATTCTAATATTGGGTTTTTACATCATTATAAAAGTACAGCGTAAGACAAACACTTACATATAATATCAATGTTACACCTTGAATATTTTGCAGCAGTGCATGCATTAGCATATAGATCAACTGAAGGAAAACTATTATATACATATAGACACATAATATAAAATTACGAACACATTATTATTATTTTTTTTTATTTATTATGCGTTTAAAATTTTGGGTCCAGTCCCCGCATAGTGTACGGGCGGCTGGATCCGTAAGGTCTGTGGGATGTTTTATATCTCTAATGAATTAATTATGTGACACTGGGATGATGTTGATGAAAGGTGATGGTGGTAATGAATGTTAAGATATGAAGATGGATGGTGTAGATGAGTTGTTATGTGTTGTTGAACTTTTTTAAACTGTTGATTATGGTCCTGGATAGATTGCAAAATGAGGTCAATGTACTTTCTCTGCTAATGAGGTCTGGGAACACATTATCACACTGTTGAAAACATAGTTGTTTATTGTGTTTACTATCACAAAGCCATGTAACAAACAACTATGAAGGTCTATTAGGGTAATTATGCATTCCATCAAAGCTCCAAGTAGCTAGTGTAAAGGTTGTACATATAACCTCGAGGGATGCCTCCAGTGCAACCCCATGGTTGCATTGCAATCACTCCTATTGACTCCATGTAAAATGTCATAACAATTAATTTCAGTGGAGAAATGAATTGGAAGAGATCATTGAAGTGGCAGCGGTCGACTCGGACCTCTGGGTTGCCATGCTGGCCGAGGTCCTCAAAACATTCCCCTCACAGGGCACCCTTAACACTGAGATAGCAGAGTTCGACGAGACTCGGCCCATATTCAGTGACATGATCGGGGAGCTCCGGAAAGCCTTGGCTAAGCATTCTGAACTGGGGTTGTTGCCATTAGAGTGCCTATATTTGAATAAAAATGCCTTAGTATCTGTGGTAAGTAAATTAATAGTATTGTTTTAAGTTAACCTTGCTCATTAGAGCATTCCATTAGTGTCACAGTTGGATATCGTTTAGAGCAGGGGTCATCAAATGGCAGACTGTGCTCTGGATCCAGACCGCAGACCTATACATTATTTTAAAAACAAAAAACCGGACCCCTGAAGTCACTAATTGGTGATCCCTGGTTTAGAACAAAGGACCCTCAAAAAATTGACATTTAAAAAAGAATGTCTTTTCTTTTTGACAGATAGATCAAATTTTATTCAGTATTTGGTGGGTTGTGGGTCCTTTCCACTTTCCATAACTGACGTCCAAATGCTACTCTTTTAATTAAAAGAAAATAACTTTAATGTCATATACTAAAAACAGCTCTCTCATTGCTGTATAAATGCTAGGAAGCTGATTTGAGTCTCTAGGAGTGTGAGGAGTAATTATGGGGTAAAATAACTGGGCATAATGTTATGAATTTTTTTTCTGAAATTACCTAACTCTTTTAGGTCGGCCAACAAGCAAACCCAGTAAAACACTTCACATTAAAACGCAAGCCCAAGTCTGTGGCACTCCGGAGTGAACTGCTAGCCAAGGCGGCCGAGGTGCAGGCCAACCAGAAGAAGGCTCAGGCCCCAACTGTTCCTGTCCGGAGCCGTGGCATGCCGAGGAAGATGACCGATACTAGTGAGTTGGTTGATATTGTATTAAAAAATAGCATGCAAGCCTCAATACAACCAAACTTCAGTATTAGCCGGGTCCACACAGAGCGAGCATACGGGCAAGGCAATTTCCTCACACACAAACCGGCCAGTGTAGACGTGCGTTTTCCTCGCACATACAGCTCTGTGTGGACCCACCTAATTTCTATAAGTTCAGAGCCATAGTGAACAATAACTATTAATAAAACAAGATAGATTTTTGTGTTTTGTTTTTTAAACAGGAATTTTTGGTTGTCATCTGACAATATATTGCTGCGAATACAAAGTTTTCAGCATTACAATTTTTAAGTACTTATTTCCAATACAAAATGGTTTAGTTATATACTAAGTAATTTAAGATGTGATATTTTAAAAGACCACGTCGTAATTCGGGGCGTTTTATGTGTTGATGACAGTGCCCGATTGATGGTCCATGTAAAAGGAGCAACAAGCAGTGGCAGTGAGCTGTAATCAGGCTAAATGTGTTGAAGAGGATAGGAGGCGTGGTTGGAATTTATTAAGAACAAATGGTGCTACTTTCCCGCACGGGAACGGGAATTTTGCGGGAATGAGCACTTTCCGTGCATATGGCGAAATTTTATGAGAGCCATATGTATGATATGTATTGTAATACGTTGTACGGTTAACGTGCGAATAGGTAATTCGCAACTCGTGTCGATTTAAAACACTCCCTTCGGTCGTGTTTTAATTTATCACCACTCGTTGCGAATTTCCTATTTTCTGCACTTGTATCGTAAATAACTATTACAGTTATGTGGTAGTATTATGATGACAATTATTTTTTGCGCCTCCATTGATCAAAAGATAGTACTCACACCTCTGTTCGTAAAGAAGAGAATTTCAGATCACATGTTTGATCTTATCTGAGACATTTGTTATTTTACCGTCCTAGTCTATTATAATTTATAGTCTGGCAAACACAACTTGTCAGTCAGTGAGAATGAGGAAAATTATATTCATCCCTTTCTTGTCGAATGCTAGTACTAGCGTAAGACATTACGATTCTCTCCGTCTGTGTTTGAAATGAGAGTCCTGGGGCATAGTATACGTTGTAATCTGGCCTGTCCTGCCCAGCGCCGCTGAAGGGGCTGCCGTCGCGCTGGGCGGCGCGCTCGGGCGGCGCGCCCGCCCGCCCCGCGCCCGCCGCGGCGCGCCTGCCGCCGCGCAGCGCCGGCATCAAGCTGCTCGACATCGCCGACCAGCCCATCGCTCACGCTCACGCCAAGAGGAGACGCAAGAACGGTTACTCATTTCTATTCTCTATTCTATACCACTTATAAAAAAAATCAGAAGAAAGTTTTGAAATTTAGAGGAAGCCTAAGCTTAATGAATTTAATTGGCTTCCGCTTGACACTACACAGAGGGAGGTATCAAGCTGAGAGACATCGCTTATCAGCCGATTTTATGCTTATGCTGAGAGTGTGAGCTTGGTTCCTTCTAAAGGCCCCACCAAATGCCATTAGATGTGACTAGCATCAAATCCACGGTACCCTTCAGAATTCAACAACAAAGCCATATATGTTATAAAATCTTAAACTTCAAATGTTATATGACATGCAGTAGAGGTTTTTTTGATTTTTTTTTAGTAATTTTTAAATATTAAAATATGTGTGATTGGTAATTTATTTATTAATTATGTTTGCAGAGCTCGAAGAAGCGGCAGCCGCGGCCAAGAAGCCGGCGCCGGCCGCGCCCGCGTCGCCGCCGCCCGACTACGCGCGCGGCCTCAACAACTACCAGATGCCCAAGCAGGAGGACAACCCCACCAGTGAGTACTACTTGTGTCACACGACGGTACTTGTGGAGGAACTAGCAGTTACTCGACTACAGCCGCCCGACTACGCGCGCGGCCTCAACAACTACCAGATGCCCAAGCAGGACGACAACCCCACCAGTGAGTACTACTTGTGTCACACGACGGTACTTGTGGAGGAACTAGCAGTTACTCGACTACAGCCGCCCGACTACGCGCGCGGCCTCAACAACTACCAGATGCCCAAGCAGGAGGACAACCCCACCAGTGAGTACTACTTGTGTCACACGACGGTACTTGTGGAGGAACTAGCAGTTACTCGACTACAGCCGCCCGACTACGCGCGCGGCCTCAACAACTACCAGATGCCCAAGCAGGAGGACAACCCCACCAGTGAGTACTACTTGTGTCACACGACGGTACTTGTGGAGGAACTAGCAGTTACTCGACTACAGCCGCCCGACTACGCGCGCGGCCTCAACAACTACCAGATGCCCAAGCAGGAGGACAACCCCACCAGTGAGTACTACTTGTGTCACACGACGGTACTTGTGGAGGAACTAGCAGTTACTCGACTACAGCCGCCCGACTACGCGCGCGGCCTCAACAACTACCAGATGCCCAAGCAGGAGGACAACCCCACCAGTGAGTACTACTTGTGTCACACGACGGTACTTGTGGAGGAACTAGCAGTTACTCGACTACAGCCGCCCGACTACGCGCGCGGCCTCAACAACTACCAGATGCCCAAGCAGGAGGACAACCCCACCAGTGAGTACTACTTGTGTCACACGACGGTACTTGTGGAGGAACTAGCAGTTACTCGACTACAGCCGCCCGACTACGCGCGCGGCCTCAACAACTACCAGATGCCCAAGCAGGAGGACAACCCCACCAGTGAGTACTACTTGTGTCACACGACGGTACTTGTGGAGGAACTAGCAGTTACTCGACTACAGCCGCCCGACTACGCGCGCGGCCTCAACAACTACCAGATGCCCAAGCAGGAGGACAACCCCA
Source organism: Cydia pomonella (assembly GCF_033807575.1). Taxonomy (NCBI): domain Eukaryota; kingdom Metazoa; phylum Arthropoda; class Insecta; order Lepidoptera; family Tortricidae; genus Cydia; species Cydia pomonella. The sequence goes on along the minus strand of NC_084723.1, from coordinate 5,714,592 downwards.
CCAGTGAGTACTACTTGTGTCACACGACGGTACTTGTGGAGGAACTAGCAGTTACTCGACTACAGCCGCCCGACTACGCGCGCGGCCTCAACAACTACCAGATGCCCAAGCAGGAGGACAACCCCACCAGTGAGTACTACTTGTGTCACACGACGGTACTTGTGGAGGAACTAGCAGTTACTCGACTACAGCCGCCCGACTACGCGCGCGGCCTCAACAACTACCAGATGCCCAAGCAGGAGGACAACCCCACCAGTGAGTACTACTTGTGTCACACGACGGTACTTGTGGAGGAACCAGCAGTTACTCGACTACAGCCGCCCGACTACGCGCGCGGCCTCAACAACTACCAGATGCCCAAGCAGGAGGACAACCCCACCAGTGAGTACTACTTGTGTCACACGACGGTACTTGTGGAGGAACCAGCAGTTACTCGACTACAGCCGCCCGACTACGCGCGCGGCCTCAACAACTACCAGATGCCCAAGCAGGAGGACAACCCCACCAGTGAGTACTACTTGTGTCACACGACGGTACTTGTGGAGGAACCAGCAGTTACTCGACTACAGCCGCCCGACTACGCGCGCGGCCTCAACAACTACCAGATGCCCAAGCAGGAGGACAACCCCACCAGTGAGTACTACTTGTGTCACACGACGGTACTTGTGGAGGAACCAGCAGTTACTCGACTACAGCCGCCCGACTACGCGCGCGGCCTCAACAACTACCAGATGCCCAAGCAGGAGGACAACCCCACCAGTGAGTACTACTTGTGTCACACGACGGTACTTGTGGAGGAACCAGCAGTTACTCGACTACAGCCGCCCGACTACGCGCGCGGCCTCAACAACTACCAGATGCCCAAGCAGGAGGACAACCCCACCAGTGGGTACTACTTGTGTCACACGACGGTACTTGTGGAGGAACTAGCAGTTACTCGACTACAGCCGCCCGACTACGCGCGCGGCCTCAACAACTACCAGATGCCCAAGCAGGAGGACAACCACACCAGTGAGTACTACTTGTGTCACACGACGGTACTTGTGGAGGAACTAGCAGTTACTCGACTACAGCCGCCCGACTACGCGCGCGGCCTCAACAACTACCAGATGCCCAAGCAGGAGGACAACCCCACCAGTGAGTACTACTTGTGTCACACGACGGTACTTGTGGAGGAACTAGCAGTTACTCGACTACAGCCGCCCGACTACGCGCGCGGCCTCAACAACTACCAGATGCCCAAGCAGGAGGACAACCACACCAGTGAGTACTACTTGTGAATTAATGGCTGAATTATAGAGTGGCTGGTAAGGTGTCTTGAGAGATTAAGTCCGACATTTGTATTTTTTTAATATGTTGTGTAATAAAGTTTTTAATAAAAGTAGTTATTTGTTTAGCAAGGGGCAAAGTTGTTTTTTAATCCTCGTACCTTGAAACCCTCGCAAGGCTTAAAGATACCACTTCTCGAACCACTCGTTACGCTCGTGGCTCAATTTTGGCATCTTTTGCTTGCTCGGGTATTAATATTAGCACGCTCTTACCGCTAGGCCACCAGCGCTTTTTTTAGCGTTAGACAATATTTAAAATAAATATTAAAAAATGACACATAACTAATGAGTATAACAAAGAATTGGAAAGTAAACAACTAAGTTTTTACAACGAATTTATAAAATATAAAAGAATCGTAGTGATCAATCCAGAAATCGTGAACGCGACTAACTTTGACATAAGTGACATCTAGCATTATCTGTAGCAAGCAATTGAGTCAAATTTAGCAAAACGCAACAACCGATCTACTTCATGCTCTACGAGCACACTTAAAAGTTACTACTGCACAACAAAACATGGGTCGTGATTCACGGATCACGTCTTGACTACAAATGTAGGGTAGGTTTAATATGTGATACTTGATCACATATTAATACTATACACCGTGTTTTTTTTATTTCCGTTAATTTCAAGGGTGCATTCCTGAACTTAAATTAAGTAACTTTCTCTAAGACACCGGTATTCCAATTAACTCCATTTCGGAGATAATCAATACTTTATTTTTATGTTATAAGGCCCTCACGAGCGTATACACATACCTTAGGGCCTGTTTACATATTGATTAGTGAGTGAGAGTGTATAAATTTGCTACTAAACGTAAATAATATCTCGTCGAAATGACATTGATATGTCACAGTTTTCAATTGTTTGGTTGGATTAAATGTAAGGCTCATGTTACAGCAACGCTATATGCAACATTTAATTACTTTTTATAAAAACAAAAAATATGACATTTTTTTTTTTTAATTATCTATTACATTTAGTTTCCTTAAACGTACATACCCATACCCTGGAGTTAACGAAATTCAATTAAAACACGGTGTATAATCCAGTAACTTTATACATTAGCGTTTGCGTTATGTACCAAGCGTCTTTCTACTTAAATCGTTCATCGTTTCATCGTTTTTGCATGCTAGCCTCTCCTACTTAGATTGAAGCATAGATATTTTGAGGAATAAGTGTGTTAAAGCATAATGTCCCCGCAGCCGCGCCGGCCGAGCCCGCGGCGTCCCCCCCGCGCGCCTCGCCGCCGCCCGCCGCCGAGCGCGCGCCGCCCAGCCCCATGCTCGTGCAGGTAACGGCTCTATTCGTACACCCACCCACCTACTTACTTACTTACTTACTAATCACCAGTGTCATCGCAGGAAATCTACCACACTTGAAGAGCGATCCACGATCTGTCCCCTACAAACGTGTATTTTTCATTTAAAATTAGACTTTATCATCGTATGGTGCCCGCAATACGGCCCCTTGGGCACCAAAATTGTTAAAGGAAACTTAACTTTATTATTTACATTTAATCTCCAATAAACATAAATATTTTGAGATGTTGCCATATTGCAGGCAGCATACGCTATGTTCTAAATCCGTAACTATTTAAGACCGAGCGACACCAATTGAATGGCGGCACGTATGCGTTAACGTATATACAACACCCCTGTGACACCAAATTACGGACACCTCTACATTTACGACGCACACACGTAATACTGGCACATGGTACACGCGTCGAAGCACGCAGCCTGTTTGTCTCATTAGATATGCTTTACTTCGTACACACATACGGCACATAGGCAGTGTGACATGTCTTATGAGAATTCTCATTTTACAACACAATATAACGTGCTCGTTTACGCACACACGCCCGGTGTAAGCTATTTTTGACACCCCTTATCATAGAAAAGGAAAAATCTATGTATAACCATAGTCCATAATAAGTTTTTGGCAAAATTTCAATTTTTGGTACAAGCTTTTATCACTGACTGTACTTTTCACTATTCAATTTTCAATATTCACAGAGACAATTCTAACAAACCCAAACACCACCACGTCGCCATCATCAAATCAGCTCCATGTCTTCATAATATTGCATTGTCATCCAATTTACATATGTATGCGAAATTTCAGCTCAATAGCCGGGTCCACACTGAGCGAGCATACGCGCGAAGCAATTTCCTCACGCACAAAACGGCCAGTGTAGATATGTCTCGGCCGAGGAAAACACACGTCTACACTGCCTGTTTTGTGTGTGAGGAAATTATGTAATACTACTAACACTGCCCTGCCAAGCTAAAATGATCCATTTCTAATTATATTGTTTTTTTCACAGAGCACCGGTGCGAAACCGATCGTGATCGGCCAACAAGGCAAACTACTGATAGCGGGCCAGGGCGGGACGAAACCACTACTGCTGTCGGCGCCGACACTCCTCAACACGTCTGCGGTGCTGCTGCAGCCCGGGGGCAAGGCTGTGCTGCTGCAGAATATCAAACCGGTATGTAATACCAAGATAGTTGATTTTTCAAGTAGGCATATAACCATAGCTTATGAACGTCAAATAAAGTTACACCGGCTCTAACCCTACACCTTTGATCTGTGAAGATTTAAATCCCTCCTAAATTGTACCCCAGAATGGGACTGGCAAGAAACTTGGCAAGATAAGACACGACCAATAACAAACCAAAGTTTTGTTGTTTGATTATCTTGAACGCGATGACTTTAGGCGGGTCCATACAAAACTAGTCGTACCTTTTCGAAGAAATTAGATCGTTTTTAGGGTTCCGTAGTCAACTAGGAACACTTATAGTTTCGCCATGTCCGTCTGTCTGTCTGTCCGAGGCTTTGCTCCGTGGTCGTTAGTGCTAGAAAGCTGAAATTTGGTATGGATATATAAATCAATAAAGCCGACAAAGTCGTACAATAAAATCTAAAAATTTAATTTTTTTTAGGGTACCTCCCCTACACGTAAAGTGGGGGTGAATTTTTTTTTTGCTTCAACCCTACAGTGAGGGATATCGTTGGAAAGGTCTTTCAAAACTAATAGGGGTCTTCAACAAACATTTCTTGATAAAGTGAATATATTCGGAGATATTTGCTCCGAAAGAAAAATAAAATGTGTCCCCCCCCCCTCTAACTTTTGAACCATAGGTCCAAAAAATATGAAAAAAATCTTGGAAGTAGAGCTTAAGAAAACTATAGCGGATATGATCAGTTTAGCTGTTTTTGAGTTATCGCAAAAAGTTTCCCCTTCATAGTAAAAAGACTTACTTTAATTAATTAGGTACTGATTATGCAAATTTGCCTAGTTGTTTAACTCGCGTGAAAGATACCGTTTCATCCCTTGGTTAACAATTTACTATACTTTAAGCTCCAGTTTAGCTTATTATGACGGAAGAGTAACTACGGAACCCTGAGCTGAGCGTGGCCCGACATGCTCTTGGCCGGTTTTTTTATGATATAGGTGGGTAATGAGCGGATGAATCTCATAATGCTAAGCATTACCTGCCTATGGACAATATTCGAGGGATTGGTTTCCCGACGTTTAAGATGGGAGTATACGCTGTTTTCTTGAAGGTTTAAAGGTTTCGGTTCGGAAATATTGCAGGCGATAGTTAACTGGGAAGTTTCTGAAGAAATGCACAGTTGAGGACTGCCACCTATCTATAAGTGGTGAAGTGGTCTGTGTAAACAAGCCCATGCGACCTTGGACGTCTATCGAAGTTGCGCGTGCGTTTGTCTCGGGTGAGGCGCGTCTATACGTACATATAGTCAGTGGCGGGGTAAGACCAAAATTTTATGTGGGCAAGGTACATTTATCGAGGCCCTCTGGTGGCGAAGGACGTAACGAACATTTTTCCGTTGTGTCCGATATTTGTTTGAGGCGCGAGGCCCCTCGGACCGCGAGGCCGCAGGCGGCAGCCTACGTCGCCCACGTCTAGTACCGCCTCTGCATATAGTTAAATTAAGTTAACTCTGATTTGGCTAGTAACAGTGTGGTAGGATTACCACAAACGTTAAATTCCTTTGAATATGTGAGTGATTTGATGTTCGTGGGGGCTTCTTCTCGTCCAAGGCCCCTCCCTTGGTGGGGGGTTGTTTTAGTGTCAGACTGCCATAGTGGTATATTTACAAAATATTATTACTTTTTGTCGCCAGGTGACGCAGACAGTGGTGCAGGCGGCGCGGCCCACGCTGCAGGTGGTGCCGCCGCCACAGCCGCAGCCGCAGCCCGTGGTATGTAGTTTATTTATAGGGTTGTATTTTGATTTCGTTATGGACATATATTCATATATTAATGGCAATTTTTGTTAAATAAAAAAAAATGTGAGGGTTTTTCATTTTCAAATTAAAATCATCTTAAAATTTTGAAAATGTTAACTTGTATTTCTTAGCGATTTTAATATTACTTTAACATTGTCAGTTTATTAGTAAAGTTTGAATGAATTCCAGATGCAGGTGGCGGCGCCCGTCAGCGCGGCGGGCGCGGCGGGCGCGGCGCCGGCGCTGCTGCCGCGCCGCGGGCTGTCGCTCACGGTGCGTCACACGGGGCCGCGACTAATATTCTACACTACTTACACCTTTTTTACTTCGACATCCAGAAAAAGGGTGTTCTCATCCATAGAAATTCCTTTGTCAATTTTTATATACATTCTCCAATTTCTTGAAAACGGCTGAAAGATAACTTCTTATAGATCTGTTTGTGAAATATTATAGTAGCTTTTTTTCATAGTTACTCATTAATTTGCTCTTCATAAGTGACATTTGGTAACGTATAACTAAATTATACTGTATTTCTCTGTATTACAGCGCGAACAAATGCTGGAAGCGCAAGACATGTTCCGCAACGCCAACAGAGTCACGCGACCCGAGAAAGCGCTCATACTTGGTTTCATGGCTGGCTCCAGAGGTACACCTTACATGTTTACTACATTAACTAACAGAAAATAACAAGAATTGTATATTCGTGAACTTTAAGAGAATTTGAATATTTGCCAAACCTTAAAAATACACAGAATTTGGTTTAAAAATAATAAATGTATATTTGAGATATCTAATCACACTCTCTTTCAGGAAGGATGGACTCTGACTTTCCAATCCAGAGAGTAAACTAGGCCTTGTTGAGATTAGTCCGGTTTCCTTACGATGTTTTCCTTCACCGAAAAGCGACTGGTGAATATCAATTATTTTAATATTTCGTACATAACTGCCGAAAAACTCATTAGTATGAGTTGCAAGTAGCAATCTCTTATTGCTAGGCTACCTACGACTATATTTCATTAAATGAGATCTGACTAAAACGAATCCCTCACTAGACTTAAATTGACCGGGATATAAACCGTGGTTACTTTTTATATTGTTTACGAGCTCCCGATATTTCGACGCAGCCACATGCATCTCGTCCACGGGGCACTGGACACAGCGATCGATTTAAGTCCAGTGAAACTAACCGTGAATCATTAAAAACTGTAACCGATCCCCTCTCTTCCAGACAACCCCTGCCCGAACCTTGGCAACATAGTGACAATAAAACTGTCAGAGAACATCGAAAACGTGCTCCAGTCCGACGACACGTACCTGACGATGCTGTCGGAGATGCACTTCCAGATGAACTACAACAACGGGCAGTGGACGCGGCTGAAGAAGTACCGGCACATCGACGGCATGCTGCCGCAGAAGATCCCGCCCGGCTCCACCGTGCTGGCCGCCCCCGCCCCCGCCGCCGCCCCCGCCACCGCCGCCGCCAACCAGGGCGTCAGTTAAGGTTACGCTACTTGTATTTCTTGTTTTGGCCTGACGATATACAGAGCGTCCCGAGACTATGGGATATCGAGGGAAAGTATCTTAAATATCGTAGATAGGATATTTTGCTGAAAGAAGACTTTACGTTATTTTTAAGATTTTCTATGAATTACTTGCTTCATCGGGGAATCGAACCGACTTAATAATTTTCTTGAAATTTGACTCGAACATTTTACGTTGTTCCTTTCTTTTAAAATACTATGTTACTTAAGAAGATTATTATTTTTTGTCCATTCTTTCGACTGGCATCATAAAAATAGGGGTGATTTTTTTTACATTTAAATCGGTTCGATTCCCAGACGAAGCAAGTTATTCTTAGAAAATCTTTAAATGCAGAATTACTCACTTATAAAAATAACGTAGTCTTCTTTCAGCAAAATATCCTATCTACGATATTTAAGGTACTTTCCCTTGATGTCCCATAGTCTTGGGACGCCCTGTAGACTTTGGGGCGATATCGCAGCGTTTTTGCCTGTGTTCTTTGGTCATATTTTTGAAATATTTCGACATTATGATGATATTACTAGGTGCTTTCAGGAAACGTAACCGGTATGTGACGTTATGTTATTTAATACTTCTATTAACCTTTTAACTGCGGAGGCTAATATATAAGACATGAAATATTCAACTCATTATGCCGCAGTCTGATAAGCAAGACGAAACTTCGTGTAATTTCATACCGGCGGCGACACTAGCACGCTCGGTAAAAAAATCTAAGCAGTTAAAAATTTAAAACTAAGAAACCTATATTTGGCATGATAATGTTTGATAACCTACCTTTAAATGAAACGGTATATAATACAGATTTCCAGCCATACGAGTCCCCGACAAAATTGCAAGACTTATATCGTCTTGAGGCAAAAGTGTACGGTTACACCCAGTGAAGCTTTATTTGACGCTCATAAGCGCATTGTAATTTTCAATTCAAGTCAATATTTTTATTTCAAATAATACAATCCATATTAGTTTTTAGTACATAGCACAGCAAAACTTATAAATCTATGTTAGTGATATAAACAACAAACAAAAGTTAAAACTAATTAAAAGCGGCGCAAGCCCCAGCACTGCATCAGCACGTTTCGAATACTGTTTGAGCTACACCTACTTAAAAAGTAAACATTAAAAAAGTAGACCGTTTTGTGGAATGCCTTTAGAAATCCCTGACTAACATAACAACTAGAAATATCATCAAATTGTTTTTACTTCGTTTAAAATATGTACAAAGAAATTGTCGCTTCAAACGCCCGTGATATTGACACGTATTCAGGGCCTGTTTTGTATGAATTAAGTTTGAAAGTGTGAGAACTGTGCTTAGTATGTTGGATGTGTACATTTTTTGTTAGCGAAGGCCTTAAATCGGTGAAATATATATCGTTAACGACAGAAATTGATTATGTGAATGTGTGACTGTAATCTTGAAAATTTAAAATCCTAGAACCACAAATCATTTGCTATGGTCGTTATTTATAGCAAACTAAAAGTGGTGTAAAACAATGTGGAGGTCAATAACTGTTGTCTCTTTTTAGATCGAGAATGTGCACAACCGGTCAATTTGTTTGATGATCGGCTCTTACACAAATGTGTTTATTGATTATGATTATATAGAAATGAGAATTTTGTACTGATAGCCTTACCAACACTCTTTATCACGGCACCATTACAATGGTTGTTACAATCAAAGATTTATTCTAAAAGACGTGTAAAATACTGCTAATTATTGTTGTTGTAGGGTAATGATGGCGGCGCTTTTATCGTCTATCGTGTTATACGTCACTCTTGCACTTATGCACTTGTTAGAACGTGACACCCACGTTGACAGACGATAGGACTCCGACCGTCATACACGTTGATCACGGCGCTAGAGTCAGACCAAGATAACTTGGCAGCGATTTTGACAGCCTAGGTGTTATTTTAAATGTCAAACTTCTATGAAATTATGACATTTAATTAACACTTGCACAGACTGGGCTATCAAAATCGCTGCCAACTTAGCTTGGTCTGACTCTACGGTTGTCAAGTGCTAGTGTATTTTTCAAACTTGATGGGTACGCTGACAGGTATATTTTAAATCAATTTTGAGAGATTTGGCGTTTTAGGTTATAAATTATATGGAGGTGACACCCGTCACCTTATTCATCGAGTTTGAAAAATACCATAAGGACAAATAATATACATGCAATGGCAAAAATCACGATTTGTACCCGGTGAGTAAAGTCTAAGACAATTTAGTGCTTAGACAGCTGAGCGGTAACTGTGATCGTCAAAAATGTACGTTCGACAATTCATTGACCATAAAACTATGGAAAGGTAGAGGCTAGGAATAAAATGTCCATATACCAAAAAGTGTCCGACAAAAAACCATAAACAGGTGGCGCTGCAATAGAATACTTGAGAAAAAAATCTAATCATAGACAGCGCACTTCACTCTGTCAATAACGCCTAGGTTCTTAGCTACTCTAGCGCTACTCTGGAGAGATTTGGAACTATTATTTATAGCTGACAGCTGGACACTTGCAACAGTTCTGCCTAAGGAGTTTCTGTTCCTTGCCTCTACCTTCCATACATAAAACTTATGGCACAGTGCAGTGTCTGTTTCGGTAGTCGCACCAGGAGCCAGATCTTTTCTTAGACTACCTCTCTATTACCAATATTATTAACAATATCTCTATGCTAATGGCTTACCAGATTGTGAAGCAAGTTCGATATAGTTTAACTACCTATCGGATATTTTGAAGAAGAAAAAAAGGAATGTTGCATTTTATGGAAGTAGGTACATTTGATAATTAACGACGAGATGTGTTTGTGTACACGCTACAAGTCATGAGAAAGGAGTAATTCAATTTGTGTTATAATTATGTTGTATACATGAATAAGCTAGGGACTATATTTGAAAGGAACATTTACATTTAAAAAGATGTTCTTCTATACGAGTATATTTATATAAGGAGCATTCCATGAAATCGTCTGCCGTTGTCCAGTACAAACACGAATTTTCTAAAGATTTGCAGGTGCAAGAGTTTCCTTTTCTGAGACTAATGGTCAAAAATATGCACAGAAAAACAATCGTCTGCTTTAAACGCCGAAAAAAAGTCGCAACACAGGAAATAAAATGGGTCCACACGGGACAGCCCGTGGAATGCTCCATAAATACAATTAAAAATGTGCTTGTCTGAAGATGATTTGATTGTGTTTATAAGATGACCAATTTATACGTGCGATTAGAATTACGGTCTTTTTATTTGACTTTAGGCGCTTTTATATTTTACATAAAAATAACCTTATGAAAAACAGCGACACCTAGTGGTCGTGTTCGAAAATACTATCATGAAGAAAATACCGAAGAGTTATTGAATGTGGAAGAGGTCTAAGAAAAAAAAAAACGTGCCTCCGAGTCTGATATCCAAACTAGATGGCACTTTACAGCGTCCTATGACTTATGGTAACTACAGGTTGATTCACGAAATCTGGCACGAATGGCATGAACGAAACTTTCATTGTATGAGTGACACCTGTGTCGGTATACAGTCAGAGCCACCATTTAATTAGTTAATGTGATACATCCATAGGTATTTTCATTCATTCATTCATCCCATTCGTGCCGGTGTACTGGTGTGCCGGCGGAAACTCCGCAATCGCGATATTTTAACATATTAAATTTCGGAAACTTAACTTATTTTTCTAAATATTCCTTTTTCAAAATTAAAGTTTCCTTTGTAGCTCGTGAAATTTTCCTTAAATCTCCGAGAACTTTTTAGAAAATCTATAATATAATTTATTTATTTTGGAAAATCTAAATACTCTTTGACTAGTAACTGTCCAGCCGACAGACTATTGACAAAAGTCAATTTGACAACCGCATAATGTACGGGTACGTACAGCGACATCTATTTGAAGTTCAAAAGTTGAGGCACGTTATTTTTGACTTTGACCTTTTCTAATATGAGTAACTCTGCAAATACACTCAAAACAAACTGTGTTATGTTTTATTTTGTATAAAACACTGCAGAATATTGAGTGAAACCGGATCGATTGTCTTCATAAATAGTGCCTTTATCAAGCCTTGTAGTTTAAACATAGATACCGAACAAGCGTAGAAACATTTGTGCCAATATTTTGCTTATCATAGAAGCAGGTACAGTCAAGGTATTAAACATGGACACGGACAAAGCGCCAAAAATATCTATAGACGAGCTTATTAAGATAGTGAGTACATATTTTTAGGACCATGCCCGTGTCGATATTTAACGCATTCAGCGCTAATCGACACGTTGTCGTTATGCCTCTACAGCTCCGCTACAGCTTTTAACAGCAGTGTGCTTCATAAAAAATATGCAATAATAGTATAGGGAGCGTGCATGAACTATACGGCAGCACAGAAGCCGGCTATTCATTGGCGCGAAGCATTATCATTTTTCCAGTTTTAGATTTAAGCCACTAGATGGCAGCACCTGCTTAGAAGCGTGAATTGTATTCTCTTTCGATTCAGTTCACATGATGGCAGACCCTCCACCACGCACGGTCTCTATAATAAAATAGTTCAATGTTGCCTGTACCGTAACAGCCATGTATATATTTAGTGGAAACGTCGACAACCGATCCAGTTTTACTCATATTTGGATAATTCCGCATTTTACAATTTATCATCAGTTCTTACCTGCTCACGCTCACAGTGAGTTACACTCGTGAGTACTGATGTGCCGTCGGAAAGTTTCCTAAATTTCCAATTTTCCTTTTGAATGAAAGTTTTGAAACTTAAGAGAATTTTAATAACAAAACTTCCGTGAGACAGACATATTAAATATATTAAAAGCGTGTCACTCACGTATTTTAAGTCAAAAAATCTCTCGACATGTTTCACTCCGTACCGAGGAGTGTCGTCAGGAGCTTGCGTTGACGGACCAGCGCAAGAAAATAATTTCGAAGAGAAATTTAAAGAATCCGAGAATTTCACCTTGAAACGATGATTATGAATTATTTCGGAATTATCCTGGTTCGATGAACGATTTGATACCCTAACTCATGCGGTAGAACACCTGTTTGTTTATTTGTAAATATAGTCTAAAGTAACGAGAAATCATGTTGTAGTTACTATAAAATTGTGTTATCTTATTGAGAATTTTTTTAAAGGTTTTGTCTATGCTATTGCAGACTTGCTTAGATTGACTTGCCTCGCTTGGAATGCTACAGGTCTTTTATCGTAAACGTGTATAGTAGGATTCTTTTTTGTAAACAAAAGTGAATGACTTCATTTGATGATTGCATCATTCTCGTTTGATAAAGAGAAACTAATCTAATAAGTCGCTGCTCTTGTAATAGTACATTACGATACAAGTGCGAAAAGTAGGAAATTCGCAACGAGTGGCGATAAATTAAAACACTACCGAAGGTAATGCTTAAATCGACACGAGTTACGAATTGACTATTCGCACATGTATCGTACAACATTTTACAGTACATATGGCCCTTTAAATTTTCGATACGGTTAAGTAATGTGCTAATTATCGCACTAGTAAATTCCTTTGTGATCTGTAAAATTTTAAAGAAAAGAAAACCTTATGTATTTTTTTCTGGGTTGCTTTTCAGTTTTCAAAAATCGAGCACATTTCGAAATGTACATGCGCAGAGACGTTATTATATGTACCATTTTTACTGATTGGTTTGTGATTATGATGACGTTATTCGTCAAGATTGAACAAAAATCACAAATATAAAAGATGCCACCAGCCCACGGGCCACCACTTGAATTAGGTAATGTTCTATATAAAGGCTGAGTCGAATGTATTCGTGGATACGGTGGCTTTTGAGATGTAAGAGAGAGTTTTGTTTGCGTTAAGATTGCAAGGGGCCGGGCAGTGTTGCCAGGTCTAATTATGTGCGATATTGAGTCTTATTACCTAAAATATAAGGTCCAAAAGTATCCATATCTGTAGACGTGATTTAGGAAAGGTTTCGAGGCGGATTAAGGAACTAAACTATTCATTGTTTCTTCTACCTTTATTGTCAATAGTATGTTTTTTTGTTCTATTTTTTGTATTTATGCTAAAATTGTTTATGAGAAGAATGCTGCTGTTCCAAATTTTCACCATGTATTTTTCATTCTCATTTGGCATTTAAAGCCTGACTGATGTCCTGTCATGTCGTTTTGACAGTAAATCAAACTGATAATAGGGGATATTACGTAAAACTATGCGTAGGGGGCGTCACTAATACACATAACATTATAACACGAAAATCGAAATCTCGTTATTTGCCTCTCCATCGCTCTTGCGTATTCGAGCGATAGAGGTAGATAATGAAATTTCGAGTTTCGCGGTAGGCCGCTGGAAACAAACCGCCTCGATGAATCAATGTCATAGTGAAAACTTCTCTAAAAATCTGTGTAAGGCATAGTGTATATAAGTTACTCTATGGTTTGCAATATGTGATAGTGCTGCTCTCTGACGGCAGAACATTGCAGTAATATTCCCTATTAACGTTATGCGGTTAAAGTTTTTCTGTCTGACTACAACTAAGTCTAATTTGATTTGATTTAGAATTGAAGTTGAGTGATTATTGTATATTTTGTTAGTTTGGAGTGACGCTGCCGCGCCCCGCGTGTATTATGTAGCTAGATTTACGTTCGATGTTTTTTCTATAGATATTTAATATTCACCATGTATATAGTAGATAGTACAAAAATATTAAATGAAAACTATTTAAAATACACATTGTTTCACTTGCTTCTTTATTGCCTCATTTACCTAAATGTCTAGAAAACGATAACTCTTAAGAGGTATAAGAATATTCGAAATCCTTAAGAACTACCTAGAAGAAAGTAAAATTTATTTCAAAACTCCACTCCACCCAGAAATGATGGCAGGAGATATATATTATATACGCGGTGCGGTACCCTAGGAATATTTTTGCTGCCTACGCGAAAGCTACCAATAGCTATTTGTTGCCCTTTCACGCAAAAAAAAACTAGACAAATTGGAATTAAAATTATTTTTGACTTGAATACAACTTGAATACCAATACGATTTTGCTGTCTATGACTCGAAGGTCTTTTTAGAAAAATTACCTATCCAAAGAGAAAAATATATTCTGTATTTGCTTACTCTGTATGTCAAACTAAAGACGTGATTGACAGATGCATCAATTTTGTAAATAAACATTAATTTTTGAGCAACGAGTATAATAATTAATAATCATGAGATTTCTCTTAGTTTTTCTTGCATACACTGTTCATGTCATGGCAAATAAGAAATCCTCTCAAACAAGTAAACTTATTGGACTCACTAAATAGTATCTTATTGGTAGTTCCTTTGTTGTTCATGCCTATGTAGTATGAGCGGCCAGAGTGCTCACAAATATCTGAACAAAGTCTGGATTATAGTTACATTAAAGCGGTTGTTCAGATTTTTTTGAGCACCTTAGCTGCTCCCATATGATGGCTTCTGTACGGCTGATATCAGTGGTTAGCACAAATTGAATACAAAAATGTTTAAAAACTTTTATATTTTCTCCAGCTTCTGCTATCCTATTGCCGTTGACGCCAATAAGTGTCAGCCTGCCTAAAAACATCGTCCATGTACTAGAGGATTTCCAAATGAGTGCAAAATTCGCGCAAGAGAGATTCCATGAGCTTTCCCTTGATCAGAAAGAGCTGAAGGCAGTCTTAGCTCAGGATTTAAAGGAGATTCTTGCCTATCATATGGTCGGGCATGAATATGCTTTTGGAATATTGAAAAAGGCAGATGACTCTGTTAAGCAGAAGTATCGTATCTTTATGTAAGAGTCCGTGTTATAAAGTTATGTCATATATGTGTAATACTGGAAGTCATTTGTGTGCCTGATACATTTCAAGTTGTTGAAATATTGAAATGTTTAAATAAAAAAATATTCAATAATTTAACGGTTTTAATTTCATTAAGTGAGTAGGTACGTATTTAGATGCCATCGTAGGTAAACATTATAATTACATACAAAAATCCATCCATCCAGCGTGTTGCTGAAATCAATCTTGTAGTCACCATTTCGCTCGCTCCAGTTCAGTTAATTGTATTCTGTAGGTGTTCACTACAGGGAGACACCGAGACAACACTGAAACAATACATGAGTATTCGCTTAATCCTAAATTCGTACTTGGCCGGACACTACCCACAGTAGGTAGGTACCTACCGCGTGAGAGCTATTAGTGGTAAAGTGCTTCACACACCTTACTTAACTACCGCGAACCACATTAGATGTGTTGCCTACCTGCCACACTTACGTACGGATTTACGAGTGCGACAGGGAGGCAACACGTCGAACATGGTTCGCGGTAGGCCCTTAGTAACTGATGATAGGGACACAGCCATGCGTTAGACACGATAGTCGATATCGAGATATCTGCATGGCATTCTACATATTGCTGTTACTGAATTAAGTAAGGTGTGCGTGAAGCGTTTAAGGCGTGCGTCTCCCTGAAGGCTTTCCACGAGCCGTGGCAAAAAGCCTGGACAATGCGAAGATGAATGAATCTTTGCTGGATACCAACCGAAGAGGAACACGATCTCAGTGACAAAGTCGACGGCGATACGTTCCTCATGCTTGAGTCCCAGCAGCATGTCGGCGATGGCAACCGGCACTCCGACCACGATGTAGGCGAGCGTGTACCACACGTAAATCTGCATTAGCGAGCCGTTCTCCTGAAAATAAGATCGTAAAAAGACTCAGTGATATGTTCCATTTTAAAACGTTTTTAACGGCCTCCTTAGTCATCTTGACTACGACCCGGGTTCAAATCCTGGTAAGGGCATTTATTTGTGTGTTCATCATATAATGTTTATTCCCGTGTTATGGATGTTTTCTGTGTATTTAAGTAACATATCTATTATATATATATATATATATATATATATATATATATATCGTAGCCACAAGCGTAGCGTATCTAGTAGCCACAACACAAGCCTCGTTGATTTGTGTAAGATTGTCCCATACTAATAAAAAATAAAATAAAAAATGTCCCTCAGTATTTTGTCATGTCGGACATTTAGCACTCAGTTTTTGTCATGCCTATCAAATATTCTCACGCATGCTCTGGGGTCCAAAGACGAGAGAAGAAGAGAAAAATAAAATACTACGAAGACACATTATAAAACAAACAATAATTTAAGCAAAAGAATAGCGCGCACGACTCGATGTTTGCCTGTTGAGCGTTGCGCGCTGGAAAATGGCCTCTGTGTCGCCATCTGTGTAACACATTTGTAAAGTATGAACATAGAGTAACTTTACAATGACTGAGGCGTATAACAGCGACTCGAAACACCGCAGAGCTGCTACGTGCTCCCGCTCAGCGCAGCAATCAACGTGCGATCGCCATCTGTGTAACACACTTGTAAACTACTATCAAGAAACGTTAACTAACAATAACGGAGGCGTATCTATATCAGCAGTAGATTAGCGACCCGAAACTGCGCGCATGATCAATTGCAGAGTCGCTACGTGCTCCCGCTCAGCGCAGCACTCAACGTGCGACTGTGTCGTCATCTGTGTAACACACGTATTATAAACTACTATGATGATACGTTAACTAACAATGACTGAAGCGTATATCAACAGCAGATTGGCGACGCGAAACAGCGCACGCATGATCAACCGCAGAGCCGCTACGTGCTCCCGCTCAGCGCAGCACTCAGCGCGCGCGAACATTGCCTCTAATTGTGCTGCCATCTACAAAAGGACGATTCTATATTTAAAGTATCTACAGACCTTGCAATAAATCGCATGCGGTTTTATATACATTGCAGACTAAATAGGTTCATCGAATAAAATTGATCGACCAATGTAATTATGTTTAGTATTAGGCATAGCAAGTGTAGGTAATTGGTGTTAACCGTTCTCGTAAATAAATAAATGAATCAAATATCGTATACGATTTGTTGCAAGAGGAGTAGAGGTCTTAAAGTTTTGGTTTTGTAGATTTGCACGACTCCCAGTTCATTTCACGTGAACCATTTAGCGTGAGCGATCGTCTACGTATCAAAACAATATACACCTTAACAAATTGTATTAAAACGGGGTAACATTTTGTATATTCGCTTCAATATTCGCTTCAATTGTTGTTTACTCTGAGAGTACACAAGAAAAAAAAAGAGAAAGAAGAGAGGAGAAGAGTGAAAATGACCTTAAACGTGCACCAAAGGAAGTTGAGCAAATTACCCCCCACTCAGATCTGTAATTCTACTATAGATCGTGTTATTCACGGAGACGCGTGCCTTAACTCGTATGGTCATATTATTAAAGGTTAGATTTGACATATCTGCGCGTCATCATGTATGACACGAACTATAATATGTAATAACAAAAAGCGGCCAAGTGCGAGTCGGACTCGCGCATGAAGGGTTCCGTACCATTTAAGACGTATTAAAAAAAAATCTACTTGCTAGATCTTGTTCAACATTTTACCACTTTGGACACACATTTTACCACTTTGGAACTGTCTCTCGCGCAAACTATTCAGTTTAGAAAAAAATGATGTTAGGAACCTAAATATCATTTTTGAAGACCTATCCATAGATACCCCACACGTATGGGTTTGATGAAAAATTTTTTTTTTAATTTATTGACGTATTAAAAAAAAACTATTCACTAGATCTCGTTCAAACCAATTTTCGGTGGAAGTTTGCATGGCAATGTATATCATATATTCTTTTTAGATTTTTCATTCTGTTATTTTAGAAGTTACGGGGGGGGGGGACACACTTTTTACCACTTTGGAAGTGTCTCTCGCGCAAACTTTTCAGTTTAGAAAAAAATGATATTAGAAACCTCAATATCATTTTTAAAGACCTATCCATAGATACCCCACACGTATGAGTTTGATGAAAAAAGATTTTTTGAGTTTCAGTTCTAAGTATGGGGAACCCCCAAAATTTATTGTTTTTTTTCTATTTTTGTGTGAACATCATAATGCGGTTCATAGAATACATCTACTTACCAAGTTTGAACAGTATAGCTTTTATAGTTTCGGAAAAAAGTGGCTGTGACAGAATCGGACAGACAGACGGACATGACGAATCTATAAGGGTTCCGTTTTTTGCCATTTGGCTACGGAACCCTAAAAATGCAAAAGATTGTGTTTGTTTCTGCATTATGACGGAAAATAGTACATTGTGCAACGAGGGGGGTAAGTGTAACTTTGGAAGCGAGGGTGGTAATTCCCGACAGCCGCAGGGAATTAAAGACCCGAGTTTGCAATATGTTTACCCCCGGAGTGAGACACAATGTTTTTCATCACACTTGCGAAGAAAAAACTAAATTATAAACGAAATAATTCTTAAATACGGTGACATTTCAAACATTCGTCCGCCATTTTGTAATTTCTTGACAGGTTAGGTATCGAAGGCAGAGACCTATTCGGCATTCAGCCACGATTGAAAATTATGTAAAAATATTTTAAACGGCTGTTAAATTAATAAAATTAAATAATTTTAAACATAAACAAAAATATTAAATTATAAACGATTATAAAGTAAAACTCATTTATGGTACTTGGTTTGTATGAATAAGTGTTACAATAAGCTATAACTCCCTAGCGAGTTATAGGTTTTTTTCACAATCCATAACTCCCGCAGGAACAAAATAGTACACCTGCATGAAATAAGATCTTTTTCGAGCAAGTGTGATGAAAACGGTTAAATACCCTAGTTGAAAGATATGTTTACATTGCATTGTTCGCCTTATTATAAAGGTGCAAAAGTGCAAACATATTTTTGACATCGACTGTATTGTGATGATGATGATTGTGAATTGTACAGGTGCATCATAATATATATCTTCAACGCAGCTGGCCAATTTTATTGTCAGAGCAAGTTCGGCCTGGCCAGCCACATTAGGGCTCATGCTACACAACGTCCGTAATGTTTACTTATTTAAAGTCACCGTCATGACAACGATGAGGAGGACTACATATAATATATATCTTAAACTTATGTCGACCGGAAAGATAAATTGTCATCATCATCATCCGTCTTCTAGCTGTTTTAGGGCACAGCGACTGCTTTCTACCGCTGAGTGTCGCTGCTGCTAGCGCACCTCTCAGGTGACTGACGTAGTCAACCTTAGCAGCGAATGTGCGGCCACACTCGCAGCCGGTCAGCAGGTCAGCACCCCTCCGCCGTAATTATATGTGATGGCCATAGGTGGTCTGGCCTTTAGCTCGTCGCGCTTAGCATCGTTCTGTACGTCTCTTGACTTCGAATTCACGCACCTGCGTCTGCACAATATGCCTCTACTGTGGACGTTCACCAGCTAGAGTGTAGAGTCTCCCATGTTGTTGGCTCTATATGTGCTATAAATTGTAATAGTCTGACTGTTACAGGAGCAGGTTATGGACCATCGGACTTTACATTTGACTGTGCCACAACAAGAGCTAGCCACACTTCTCCCAACTTTAAGTCCTGGGCAGCTATAGTTATGTGATGAAATTGCTCTAAGAATGTAAGCGTGGCCAAGATACCAAAATCGTTAACGCTCCGTAGCGAAAGAAACGCACCTCTCACTGTCGCACTAATATGGAAGAATGATAGAGAGAGAAGACTACGCTACGCTACGGAACGTTAACAATTGGCACATTGGCTACGGGGGCTGGAGGCAAAGTACCTTAAAACCTTATATTAGCATATTTTACTTAAAGAAAATATTCTTTTAATTTAAAAAGAAACCAAACTACATTCAAAGGTTTTTTACTATTCGCTTGTTAAAAATATTCTTGTGTACTAAATTTTCGATTTTATAGATATTTTGTACGGCAGACGAGTGTAAGCCGTGTTCCTTGGATACATTTTAACATTAACTGTATCGACTTGTGGAATAGAATAGCGAAATTTTATTTTTTGGAATTATAATCGGTTCGATTCCCGGGGGAGACCAGCGAATTTTTTTTTAATGCAATTTTGTTTCTTTTTAAAAATAAAAGAATGTTTCATTTAAATGAGGTAATTTAAGGTTTAAAAGCAATTTCCTTCCAGTGCCCATTCATTTATTCCGCACTGTAATGTTAAGACACGTTTCGGGCATCATAGGGAAGTTAGAAACATTCCCACAACCAAAACCTTGGGGAATAACTTTTTTTTTCAAAGGAAAATATGTAAATACAAACCAAACAAAGAAGAGATATGATTATCAAAGAGGTTTTCAATTGCAGAATATATTCCTCTTCCGCGATCCAGAAAAGCCCGGACATATCCTTCAAAAATTTCATTATTCAATGATTTAATTTAAGGAATTATTTATTATTTGAATCATGCCGCAGGTGAGCCTAGTGGGTAAATCTTTGACAATAATTGACATTGACAAAATTGAGGCAAAACTTCAGCTAATTTTGGTCCAAATAAGACTAGATTCGATTAGATAAAAATAAATAAATTCATTTATTAATAATTATTCAATTTTATTTTATTGAATAATATTGCATGCACCTGATGCATTCTAGGGCAATATTTATCATTTGGAATCTTATATCATTGAACTATCATTACTTTCTAATAATAACTCAATGTATCGAATGAAAAAAAAATAACGTGCTGTCCTAATGCTGTCGCGATATATTGCAGATCGAAATAAGAACGTATGATTGACAATGATATGTCGTAATTATTTTTGAGTGACACATTTCATGTCCGCTGATAGAGGAAATTCAAGTGTTGAAATACAAGGCGATGGATAGGACCATGTTATACGTTTGTCAAGCAATTGTGGTTCTACAAGCTCTGGTGACGATTGGTTCTGCTGATCTTATGGTGGAAAGGTTGGATACAGTGCCTTTGGACGACGTAGCTGATACTGATGGTATGTGTTTGTGTGGAAAATTTGATTGTGATCTGTAACTTACTTTATTGCCGTAAAGTTCATTATATCTGCAATGCAGTGCTGCCCCTGCGTGACATGACACGGGCAAAGGCAGCATCCGGTGTACCCCTTATATTTCATTAAGTGTCCTCTACAATCTCTACATGTTCACGCACGCCTCCTAAAGTTTCGGAACTCCATTGTTCCGTGATGGGAAAGACTTATAATATAGCATGTGGGTAGACTTTGTTGTTATTATTTCAGATTCTAAGGATAACATCCCACATGCTACGCCAACTCAAGAAGAAGCAGCCTCCATGCCCGAAAGCATGGCGCATGCGATGCAAGAATTCATGGCAGCTGCAGATTTGGGACAAAAGATGGCACAAGACGGCGTCCATACTCAAGAGGAAACCGAGAAACAGTACGTAAAGATGACTCAGTTGTTAGAAGAGATGCTTGACTACATGTACAGCGCCAACAACGCTTACAGCTTCCTCCAAGCTAAAGGCCTTGATACTATAATCGTACCAAATATGCATATCACCTTCTCGCAATTAAGAACTTCACTACTCCAGTTATTAAAAGCTCTCTTCGATATAGCACCAACCACGACAGTTACTGTCATCCCTGACACCATTCTAGATAAATTAGTCGACATATATGAACAAGACGATGATCTTGACATCAAAACTCACGCTATAGAACTATTATCAGTCTGGCTTCCAGGAAACCCTCAAGCCCAAACGCGCGTGATGAAGATGAGAGGGCTCCTACCGTTTTACAAACAACTGGCAAAATTGGATCCACTGCTGACAAGATTAACGTTAGAACTTTTCAATAAGATTTTGAACGAGCATATCTCCGCGAGAAATAAAAAACTGCAGAAAAATAAAGCTGATTATAAGACTTTTCAGATGTATCAGCAGATTGGTTTGATTGAGCGCTTATCTACGCCAATGTTGTGTAATGGTTTGCTAAAAATATTCGAGGCAGTATTTCCTACTAGTTCGCCACACAAGGATTATAAGGATATGTTACCGCCCATGTTAAAGCTGCTTCAAGTTATAAAACCACACTGTGCTAGAGTGTACAACGGCAGGCCTAAGGTTGAAACACTGATTAACCAAGTGTTAGAGCAGGTACAAGAACCAAGTACTCGGGAAGACCTGGAAAAACAGATGATAAATGTTACAGAAGTCATAGAGAGCTTGACCGAATTTGCACAGTTAGTGAAACTGAGAGAGCACACCGAACTTTGAAGCAGTTTTGTTTGGTGAGTCGAGAGTTTGATATATTTTAGTTAGATTTTCCTGGATGCGTGATTAGCAGAACTCTAGCTGGGTTTCCAAAAACAGTAGGTACGTAAGTGTTAAAAGCACATCATGGTTTCTATTCTTAAAGTGGAACCACGATGTGCATTTCTTTCTACTCGCTTACATAACAAAATTGAATCTTTATCGAAGTATTAGCATACCGTAACTTAATTCTTAATGTTAATTAATTAAAAATATAGATTAACTAACATCGTCTTACTATTTTTTATAAGTCTAATCTAATCAGTTTTTTTAATCTTTTATACGTTGAACGTGGCAAGAAAGCGTAAAGCCTGGCCACTTGCTTTGGATGCTTGAGAGTATCGAAATACCATAGCGTTTATTACATCTACATGGATGGTTGCCGGACACTTTTTCTAGATGGTAGACTGGCTTCATTACAAATAACCGGCCAAGAGCATTTCGGGCCACGCTCAGTGTAGGGTTCCGTAGTTACTCTTCCGTCACAATAAGCTAAACTGGAGCTTAAAGTATAGTAAATTGTTAACCAAGGGATGAATCGGTACCTTTCACGCGAGTTAAACAAATTTGCATAATCAGTACCTAATTAGGTAAAGTAAGTCTTTTTACTATGAAGGGGGAACTTTTTGCGATAACTCAAAAACAGCTAAACTGATCATGTCCGCTATAGTTTTCATTTAATGTCTTTCTTAAGCTCTACTTCCACGATATTTTTCATAATTTTTGGACCTATGGTTCAAAAGTTAGAGGGGGGGGGGGGGGCATAGATATAAGAAGTAAGGAGATTTATAACGAAGCATAATTTCAACGAGTCTCGCTGTCTCCAACTGTCCCCCACCACATCATTAAAGGCGTGGCCAGACAACCAACTCACGCGCTGTGATTGGCCAAACCGCGCGGTGTAGAAGTCTAGAGCGGCGGCACTAGAGTGAGGACGATTCGATAGAGCTATCGATATTTTACATGTTCTGAACATGACCTTAGAGTTTTGACATTTTTGTTTTAAGTAATAATTGCCATAGACTTAATTTATATTCCTTTAAATTTTTGACCTTATTTACGAGCTAAGAATTTTAAGGTGTAAGGTATATGAGTTGATCCAAAAGTTCTCTTACAAAGGTTTTTACTGATAAAATGTAATACAAAGCTTTTAATTTAAAAAAAAAAACATGTACCATGATGCGAAAGCTTGTTTATGCTTAACTAATCAAATTGGTTTAAATTTTAGTCATTATTTGATGTAATTTTTGTTTAAATTGTTTACTTTGGGATTGTCGTTAGACGTGAGCGCTTCATTAAAAAAATAGTTTCAGTTTATTATATCATATTTCGTCACCAATTGAAAGCAATTCCAGCATGTTACATAGAGTTATGAAGAACTGCGAAAGCAAGTTATAGTAAATTATATTGTAAGTATAATGCACCATTAAATAAGCTTTTAAATCATATGTACGAATAATAAGGAAAGAGTAATCATAATTATCAGTAAAAATCTTTCTGATAGAACTTTTGGATAGACTAAGTATACAATATACTATTATTTTAAACATATTTATATTCTATCGTTATATAAATGAGGCGAAGTGTAACTGGAAACATTTTTCTTGAAAATGATCCAAACAAATAACACTTTTCTCGCTCGTAAACCAGTTAGGGGCCTCTACCTGTAGCATCTATCCACTTTTCTTTAATACTGGAATTTTTCGGGAAACTGAAAAAAATTGCAATTATGAACATATTTGATTATACCTAGTGCAGTTATTCGAATCGTTGCTAAGAACCTGAATAAAATACAGGATGATTCAGGAGACGTGAGCAGGATCAAGCCTGCATATTCGGTAAATTATCAGCAACTGTTTCGTACCAGTATTTGTGAGATTAACGTTAATTTAATTTTTACTGTTCAAAAAAAAGAGTTTTATTTTATTTACGATATTTATGGTCACCCTTTTTGTTTTATCCATAATAAGTGACAAATTGAGTGTCATCGGAGTGTGGTTACTTTTATAAAATCGTATCTTACTCAAGTGTGACATTTTATTTTCTTCATAATCAAAGTGCTGTCATAACGGTTAAAGAGGTTTTATCTTTCTTAATTAAGTGTTGTAGGGTGTCCATGATTGTAGATAATCAAATTTGTCCTTAAGAAAAAGTTAAATAACAGATAAAAAGCGTGATTGTTTTACTTAAATATGATGGTGAACGATTCATTAACATTTACTGATTGTGTAGGCTTAGTCCAGCTCACGTCTCATGAATCACCCTGTATACTTATAGGTATAAACTATAATGTTATAAATAAATTGTACTTAATTAAATCAGTTTATTTTTTGGCTTACCTATTCGATTTTTAATCCAAATTAATAAGTATGAAATTAAACATTAGGTGCATATAAAATAATTGTAAAATTTTACTTGAAAAATAATTACTTTCATACACACTACATCCAAACATTTTTATCGATAACGCTCAAAGATCAATTATATGCACGAGCACCACTCTACTTCGCGGCGTCAATGAAGGGAGCGGTTGGCGGCCGTACCAAGAAACAATAATGCCCCTGTGAATATCGTTAGCGGTTTAATGCATTGCGCCGTTGCTATGGACACTACAAATAGTTTTCCATGCCAAAGCGTCAATGTAGGATGCATAGTCAAATTGCCACGCGTTTGTATGACAACATGGTCTGACTCAGAAAAATCATATGTCACTGGATTTATTTGTTAAAATGTGTGGTTTTATTGACTAATACGTGAAAAAAAATGTGGTATGTAACTCCATGATCCTTATAGTTTTTGGATGCACTCCTATTTCGACACAAAATAACGCTATAATTCGGCATTTCAATAAAATTGACGCGCACATTGTTCAATGACAGCTAATTTGCTACTGTCTTACGGCGGGCTGGTATGGCCACGATGTGGCCATGTCGCGGCGACACGCGCCACGCCTCCGTCAGCCATCTAGTACTTTCTATGATCTGAGGGGGGGGGGACACTATTTTTTTTCTTTCGGAGCGATTATCTCCGAATATATTCACTTTATTAAAAAATGTTTGTTGAAGGCCCCTATTCGTTTTGAAAGACCTTTCCAACGATACCCCACACTGTAGGGTTGAAGCAAAAAAAAATCACCCCCACTTTACGTGTAGGGGAGGTACCCTCAAAAAAATTAAATTTTTAGATTTTATTGTACGACTTTGTCGGCTTTATTGATTTATATATCCATGCCGAATTTCAGCTTTCTAGCACTAACGACCACGGAGCAAAGCCTCGGACAGACAGACAGACAGACGGACATGGCGAAACTATAAGGGTTCCTAGTTGACTACGGAACCCTAAAAATGGCTGGCGACAGAGCAGATGTTTATAATAAGCGCTCATTGCATGGAAGTTCAAGATTAATTTAATTATAAAAAGGTTAAATGCTTAATATCTCCGAGAACACTTCTATTTTTAGCCACCAATCAACCCAGCGCATTGTTATTCCTTATTTGGTCCTAGAAAAAATGACTAAATTAGTATTAAATAGAACACAAAAAGACAAATAAAAAAACTGACACATTACATTATGCAACTCAAAGGAAACAATATCAACTATTTAGGACTGCTAGGGGTGTGCTAAAGTAAGAAACACGTACACAAACCAACTGTAAAAACAATACCATACAAGAAGAATGGACTTCTTCGTCAATCGTTTAGAAACTAACCAAAATAAAATTAATACCAGCCACTCTTATCGATTTGAAATATCGTCGAATTAATAGTCACTCGATAATTCTAATGCATACAAAAACTGCATACGTGTGGTGTGGTCTATAAAACCGCACCCATAGAGTATAGAATGGGCATAGACCACAATGCTCTTTGTGGCATTGTTGGCGGTTGATTTATGTACGAAATGTTGACGACTACTGTGAACGCTAATTTATGTTGATATGTCGTTATGGTACTCATTTCACGATTTCGAATTGATCGATAAATTCGCGGTGATGTTTTGTGTTTAGCTATAATTAATTTTCCATGTTTACTTGCAAATAAAGAAAATAGGCTGCGAGTCATTTCAATTATTTCCAAAATTATCGGAAGAACTAATTTTGATGACGATAACGAGGTAATGACTGCTGTGGGAAGTTTTTTGTTTTGACGGAATAAAAAATAACAATAACGGCACATATCTAGTAGTAAAAAAAATATTATTTTCTTTTTGACCCTATTAAGAAGTTCCAAATTTGCTCCCAGATAAAATTATAGGTATGGACGGACACAGACTAACAGTTGATACATCTAAATTCAAGCCAATTTGGCTGTCAATACTAATGGTATGAAATGTTCAATGTAATGTAAACCATAAATGGTACAACAATTGAAGTCCGTGACTATATTTTCTTCAGCTAAATCTTTTTGGTAGAGGTAGGTTTATTTCAGGTAAATAGTTTAGTTTGTATGAAAGCATGCGCAACATCATTCGGTTTCATTTAATAGATCTCGGAACATGAAGCGCTGGTGGCCTAGTGGTAAGAGCGTGCGACTTGCAATCCTGACGTCGCGGGTTCAAACCCCGGCGAAACGTCACGGTACGAAATATCATTTTATCGTGAGGAAACCGGATTAATCCCAATAATCCTAACAAACCCTAGTTTACCCTCTGGGTTGGGACGTCAGATGGCAGTCGCTTTCGTAAAAACTAGTGCCTACGCCAAATATTGGGATTAGTTATCAAGCAGACCCCAGGCTCCCATGAGCCATGGCAAAATGCCACGACCACGCGAGGAAGAAGAAGAAGAGATCTCGAAACATGACAAATACTAGATAATTATTGAAATCGACCCATTAAGAAAATATTCTAAATAAGATTTTGTTCGGGAACGTATTCCGGTGATTTCCCCTATTTGCATTATTATTATCATCGATATCTAATGAAAGATGCCCGACACTTGGATTTTATTTGATCATTAACGCGATGACAAATCGCGCGCTATGGGTGGCCGCCATTTTGGCTAGTTGCGGTTTCCGTTGCGTTCGGAAGTTGCATCATTAGCATCGATTTCTAATATTGATGTTCCTTCCTGAGTCGTTTATTAAAAGGCATTGAGACACCTTTGTCAACGGATCTAAGAAAATAAATAATATAAGGTATACCAATTAAGTGATATGGTTCGTCGCAGGTTAGTTGTTATTGTGGTAACTACGGTGAAGATAAAAGTTCTGCTGTGTTCGAGTGCTTTGTATTATGAACATGATCTGTGAGACGAAATTATTAGGTACTTAAAAACTTAATCTCAATGCACGCTAATCTATCCCTTAAGAGACCATCGCGGAAGTACTTGCCTTACGTACCCTGACTTACGCCATTGATAACCTACCTATGGTTGCGCCACTGCGCGATATATTTAACTCTGAAAATAAAATAATCCTCTCCAAATCTCGCTAAGTCTACATCTAATTCCTCTTTGTGAATTAACCATATTATCGGCATGTAAGTTTTGCATATATTACTTAGAACTCTGTTCCAATAGGTATACTTACCAGATAATTTAACACGTGCACTGTTCGTGCCCCGTATTATGGGGCACGGTTAGCCTTACGGTTTAGATCGGAACAGTTAACGTGTTAAACTTGTCTGGAAGAAATAGTTATAAAATCGTCGATCAGTTTAGTTTACAAAACTTTTTAATAGATCTCAAGAATTCGCTGTACGATCGAGGAAATTGATTCTTCAGCAGTTTACGGTTTACTTTACATTGAACAGTTCTTAGCATAAGTACAACCAAAATTACTTCAACCGCAAATAGGGTTGTTTCCAATTTTTTGAAACGCTTGTATTACGTTCTATATTAACTAAAAGTTGCCCTAAAATTCAACTTTTATACTAAAAACGGCTTTAAATATGTTAAATTAACAAAATATATTTTGACAGATGCTTTCGCGCCCAAAACGCTCTTTGAAGATTGTGTGACGTCACAGTTTACGGTTTGACACATAACTACATACACACGTAGAAGATACGAACTGTCAACTGACATTTGTCATTTGTTGTTTATCGCCTAACTGTCAACAGTGTCAATCCGAGAGTTGTGACGTCATCAGAATCTTCAATGACGTTTCGAGTTTGGTCACGTGACGTGTGCCAAAAGATATTTTAAATTCAATATTTACAAAAATATGGTCATTACAGGTCCCCTTAAAGTAGTTTAACATGTTCTTATAATCCAAAAGAATTTATTGAGATACAATTCTGCCCTAAGATTTGTAGATGGAAACAACCCTATTGCTAAAGTATTTCCTCCACCGTACTTCCAGCACTTCACGAATTAATTTTTCTATTGTATCTCTTTTTCCCAGGCTAATTCATAAAACCATTTCTAAAAGGATGTTTCAAACTTCAAAGGTGGTCCTTTGGCCAGTCAAATATTATAGTAAAAAATAAACCAACTTCAAAAATCGTGGGAGATATCATAAGGTGTACAACAAGCAAACATGCTTCAACATCGATTGCACAATCACAAAATCGTATCAAATCGATCATAATTAAAAAAAAAGTACGTCAAAAACTGCACTTGTCTATGCCGGAACAAATTCAAAAATGTCACAGATTTTAAAAAGTAAAAAGGTCGTAACTGATGGACATACCTTTTCGCGTAAGTGTTTTTGCTCCTGTTTCGCTGTGTGGGAATGAAATTGTAAGTTTTAGAGTCATGAATGGGCATTGTGCGTAATGGCGGTAAATAATCCTATTTGCATTGTTGGTCATCTTTACGGATCGTAATGCGGAGTGTAGGGTGACTAAACTTTGCAATCAAAGTACAAATAGAAAGAGTACAAATAAAACCCAAATTCGATTACACCAAGCAAATAGTCGAATCGAGCCTGTGACAGTTGACTATGCAGCCATCGAAATTTATACAAAATATTATCGTAAATTGAATTGTAGCGTTGCAAATTCAACAAAATATTTAGGTAATAAATAAAGAATTTAGTCTCCTGTATTAGGTACTCCATGGTCACACTACAACAAAATTCGCCCGGTAAAAAATGTCTCATAATGTCTATGATGCGCAAAGTCAGGTAGCCAGTGCGCAGGCGTGAGCACCTGACCCGCGTTCCCATGGGACTCTCTCTTTACTCGGTGTACAAAGGTTATAAATGCCTAGGACATTCTACGGAGGAATGCCTTTTAGCTAATTATACTCGTTGACCGGTAATTTAGCGTACAATAATGGGATAATATATGGCTATTTGTCGAGGTTTTTATGCTCTTGGTGAAGAAGATATTAAATTGACGCAAACGCGGATTTAAAATTTTGGAAGCTGGAGTGTAACTCAATTGCGTCATATGCTCTGTACCGATGTTTGTTTGATACCTTTTCACGCTTTAACCGCCGAAGAAATTACGATGCACTTTGGTAAGTATGGAGATATTTTGAGTTCCAGGGAAGGATACATAGGGATAGCTCATGTCACGAAAATCGTTATTCTAGGCTAGGCAGTGACTTACATAGTTATTGATAGACAATACAGCTTAATTCATTTAAAGCACAACCTTATCGTTGGCTGAAAACTATGATGATTCAGACTCATTTATTATTTGCAGTAAAAGGGTTAGTTATAGGTCTTAAAATAAGGATAATAATTGTTCCACACTACACCACTACTACTACTATTAATATTTCACACTATACATGATTTGTTTTCCTTGTAATAGTATTAAGTAGAATTTACATACGTATTTACATTTAGTTAGGTTTAGGTTAATAAAATGTGTTTTAGTACAGAAATATGTTATCTATACCATCTCATTGTACCATATCTTAAGCAAATAAATAATATTTATTTATTAAAAATCCTAAGCCGTTGAAAGGAGTAGTTTCAAATTCGAAGCACACATGCTCTCCAAAGGTTGTAGAGGTCCATTAATAAAGAACGGTTTTATAGAAGTTAAACTTCTAAGGGGATCAAAACATGTTTGAATGTATTTAAGCAACTTTATCAAACCTTTCGACCAGTGCAATAAACATAAAAAAAATGTTTCCACTGATATTGTGCACGTAGCCAATAGAATAAATAAACATAATAAAACTAACGGCTCAAAGAACCACGAACTTACGACCTCCTAGTTCGAAGCCACCAGCAAGTGTCAATTAATCTTCCCCGTTACCTAGTTAACGAGATGTAGCATATTCTGATATTTCTTTGCTTATATATTTAGTTACACAGATAATTTAAAAATAAAATATATCACCGTTTGCAAAAAGTCCGCTGTAACCTTTCTACATTTTCTGTCTTGTCTTACAAAAAAAAAACGTTCGCATCCCAAACAATATCATGTTTACACTATTCCCGTCATTAATATCGTTCGTTCACTTCATTCATTCCGCGAGCCACCTGCTGAATGAACCCAGAACAAAGTGCTATAAGTCAGATATCCACGATAAATTATCCTTTGAACAAATTTGTTCGGATTGTAGGCGGGCAGGGTTCAATAAAATATATTTGGGCTTATATTTGTCTAACGGATGAACGTTCGCGAGTTTGTAGATGAACTAAATTGTAGACGGAACAAGTCAACTGCGAAGTATAGATAACAAACTTGCGAGTATTTTTTTGTACGTACAGCTTTAGATTTTTTTTAGTACAAGTACACAATATATATTTTTTATATACATAAACATATATTTTTATAACACTTGTTTAAAGGTACCGTTGAAATTTAAATCTTGTGCTTACCGTCCCTGAAACCAACTTAAACGGTTTTGATTTCTTACACATTTTATTTATTCGAAGCGCTGGTGGCCTAGCGGTAAGAGCGTGCGACTTGCAATCCGGAGGTCGCGGGTTCAAACCCCGGCTCGTACCAATGAGTTTTTCGGAATTTATGTACGAAATATCATTTGATATTTACCAGTCGCTTTTCGGTGAAGGAAAACATCGTGAGGAAACCGGACTAATCCCAACAAGGCCTAGTTTATCCTCTGGGTTGGAAGGTCAGATGGCAGTCGCTTTCGTAAAAACTAGTGCCTACGCCACATCTTGGGATTAGTTGTCAAGCGGACCCCAGGCTCCCATGAGCCGTGGCAAAATGCCGGGACAACGCGAGGAAGAAGAAGAAGAAGACACATTTTATTTATTGACTTATTTATACAAGGAATTCCATCCCAACAGCTATGAAAGATACATGTAAATTTTTAAATATCAATACAAAGCCAAATATAGGAACTCGCAAATAGAAACTGAATATATAATACGTTACACAATACACACTCTGATACCAAACACACTATGTGATACAAAATATTACTGTATGGAACATATAAAAAAAACAATAAAAAAACCACATTTGAGCGATGAGTAAGAACGTAAATGAACACAGCAGTGAAACAACTTAGGTATATTCGTAATATGATGAACAACATAGACCGGATACATTTCTAGGACATAAATCATATTTTAAGAGATTTTAAGAATTTCTCAATTAGGTATTTGTAATAGCATTACGTTACGTCTTTTTCGGTTAAGTAATAAGTGGATATAGAATAAGTAGAGCATATAAGTGATATTACACTTCTGGAATTACTTCAGGATCAACGTTGCACGTTGGCGTGAATGAATACAATTTAATACTCCTCTCATATAATTTCATCTAAATCAAACCAAAAAACTGTAATGTTATCGTATTTAGGTTACCGACTAAAGTACTAAACTATGAAATAGGAAATATTAGATAGATAGGTCCGAGTACTTAAACTTTCATTCCAATGTACGACGAAAGTACTTATTCATCAATATTTCGATACATGTCAACCAAAGTTAGATTTACCATTCTGCTTAGTGCCTACATGCATATAACGCATCTATAGCTGCCGGCGCATCTACGCGACGCTATTTTTTGGAGACGACGGTCACACCTCTGCGCGGTGACCGCTTTTTACAACTCCGTCAACGTGGGAACGAGCGCCGAATTCGCTGAAGATAATACAAACGACACTTTTTTAAACACGCTTTTTGCCCGTTAATCGGTGTTGTTTGAACTTTTAAACTTATGCCGTCTAGATTATTTAGTTTCAATTCATTTAACTCTATCCACATTTTGGACACTTTGGTTC
The DNA here is from genome assembly GCF_033807575.1 of Cydia pomonella. Classification (NCBI taxonomy): domain Eukaryota; kingdom Metazoa; phylum Arthropoda; class Insecta; order Lepidoptera; family Tortricidae; genus Cydia; species Cydia pomonella. The sequence continues at coordinate 5,682,248 of NC_084723.1, read as the reverse complement.
GAAAGATATTTCTAGGGTTTCTGCTCGATAATTCTCGAGATGAGAAATCTGGAGAAATTTGTGCTTTGTCAAGAGGCGAAAAATTTATGCCTCTAGAATTCTCGAGATTTTTTTAAATTAACTAATTAAAAATAAAAAAGAGAAAAATCTGAGCTATATGTGCGGAACCCGCACTTGTCTGGTTTTAATTGTTTATTTAATTATAGATTGTTGTACATGGAGCAACTGGTATAATTGACGAATTATAATTTGCGCCGATCTTTCGAACAACTTGTAGGTATAGTGAATCGCTGCAAATTATTGTACTTAATAAATTGTTAACAATGTTACTGTTAGGATAGGTACCTAATAATTTAAAAAAGTTAGGTACCTATTATCTCTCCTATTTTTATTTTTATATACCAGACGGGTAAGTATAGTTTTTTGTTTGTTGTTGATAAGTAAGTGCAATTCATGGTTACTTAAAGCGATTACCGTTTTGTTTGATTATTGATCTCACCTACGCGACTTCTATGACTCTGATTTGTGATATGACAAATCGAAATAACATGATGTTTTACTTAATCTTCTAAAAGTTCTCGAGATACACAAGAAACTTGAGAAATTCTGGACGAGAATTCCCATGCCTCGAGAAATAAAAAAAGCTGAGAAACCAGAAACCTCATTATTTCATTATTTTGCAAATATTTCACGTACCAATAATATAAATATTCATATCATCATTCATTTTAAATATAAAGAATAAGTAACCAAAAATATTAGCTTTATACCTACTAACCTACCATTAACGATTCTCTATTTAGTTATTTTCGCACTATACTTTTACATGATAATTGGCATAATATACAGATATACATATTAGTAACCTGCTTTCAAAAGTCTTAAGATTAAAATTTCTACCATATGCGCACATTTCCAACTTTTAAATGTATGAGGTAACTTGCATCACAGACCCCCGCTAAGTTTAATGACAGTATCACATATTACTCGCAAAAAGTCAAATTTCGCGTAAAGAGGCCGCATGCTGCGAACGGAACTTCCGATGTTCATTCGTTGAATGAGTGAATGGTTCCGTATTTGGGTCAAACGTGGGAATTGGTCTAATTTGTATGTAATAGCTGATTTTGTCGCTGTTGACGTGTCGAGCCCTTATTAATTTATTGCCGTTTTAATAGAGATATTTTAAAGTATTGAATCAATATATGCTATTTATGGCTAAACTGTTGTATTGTAATGGCATACAGTTATTGAAATCTTATAACAAATTGTAAATATTTCTATTTGAGGGGGATTAAAACTATAGTCAGATGTGCTGTGGTAGTGTCATATGCCATGTCATTTTGTAGTCCACACGTCAAAGCTAGACAAGGCAAATTAAATTATGAATTACTAAAATAATGATAAATATAATGGCAGATCTTTTTATAGACCTCTGGGTGGCTGAACTTATTATAAATTAAATTTCTTACGACTCAAAGTATTTAGGATACCTATTAGTCCTATTACCCATTTGTTCCTTCGAACAGTACAAATTTGTAGAAACACTAGTAGTCTCTTAAAGTTAGGTAGATACTGGGAATAGCGAGTATTTACACAATAATTGCTACAGTTATAGCGCTGATTGGCATTAAAACAGGCAGGAGGCGTGGGCGAAGCTCCTCCAGAGAGCCTTGCTTTAAACGTGTTTCACCGCGTAAAGACGGAGGCTATTTCCACTTTAAATTGAATAGCATGTATTACAAAAGCATCCATAACATATCTTATAAATTAATATCAACTTAAACATTTCCCGAAATTCCTTTTTGCTCGCAAGTGTGCAACAATGACGCAAGTCAAAATATTTTACGACAAATTGTCTTGTATTGAGCGATTGTGTTTTTTTTTTGACCGGAAGTCCGCACTCGATTCCTGAACAATGATTGAATGAATGGATTGATGAATCGGTTTTCGTAACATTGGGCTTTCAGAGGCTATCTCTGTTGGGTATTATAAAGTTTATGGCGACGCTATTAGGGAGTTTTAATTGTATTATTTAAGACTGGCTTCTGGATCTATTCAAGAATGTTTTCTTAGATACGAAGAACGCTTAGTAAATATTCTATCAAATTAAAAAATAGCCCATTAACACAATAATTATTACTTACCTACATTCTTGTATACCGCGCGGGTATGGCCTGTAACAGAAGCAAAAATTAAATTGAAGGCTGTACTCCTCAAACTGACCAACATTTGTTCAGCGACATTTAAAAATAACTTGTCTTGATTGTTAGTACACTTTAAAGTTTATTCCAAGAAGCAAAGTATTGCGTATTTTGATAAGGTATGACAAACGTCTATAACAATGATGAAATCTGATAGTTGGATTTATCCGGGTTTGAAGTTAAGCGACTCATATTTATTTTATATGAACAATAGGAAGATAAACTTCATAATTTTAAAAATTATTGAACAAAAGTGTCACCGTTTGAGGAGTACAAACAATCTATGTTTTAATTATTTGCTCGTGTTACAGGCCACACCCGGTATAGCTATAATTTACAATGTAATTTTTTTGTTTGTAGTTGTTTTGTACGATAGGTTCAGCTGGCAAATACTTAGTCAATGAAAAAAAATGTTGACTACGTTATCTTAAACTATAAGTCAATCCTTTGGGTATTTAGTTATTTTTGTGTAAGTGAATACATCTTTAGTAGATGTACAATATATGTGACGAACTATAAATCTTTTACAAGATTTTACAAAAAACTGAAGTTTAGTGGGCTGACATTTTGTATTTTAATTACAAATGTAGAGCACACCATGCATAAACATTACAGGACCAAACTCGAGGGGGCAGAATCACTCAGGTTATCCTGGCACGGCCTATGTTTTCGTATGTCTGTCCAGGGGGGCTAGCCAAGATGACTCGTCCATACGTGACGCCATATAAAGTCACGTAACTATTTCCATACAATGACATTATTTAAGTATCGATGACGTTTTCTGACAATTCTTTAATAAACGCCGATCGAAAAAAACTAATTTATCGGGATGATATATACAAGTAGGTATACAACTAAACGAAAGGCCACGTGATACATTATTTCAATTTATATTGGCATTTTCTATCAACCATTGTCACTTGGCTAGGACCTCGGACAGCTGGGCTATAACCGCGAAAATCGATGTTCGAAAATTGCCGGAATCTTTTTCCGTCATAATTTCTGTACTAAAGAGAAAGAGCCCCGCAATTTGCGAATTTCGGTTTTTGCGGTAGGCCCCCTGAGTTCGGTTCTTCTCTACATGCAGGTCGCATCCCTACCGATGATTGTGATATTTTTCGAACAAGTTCTTTAGTTATTTTCTATATTTACATGGATTGTTTGGCCAATAAATGTTTGAAATTCAACGTTAAACTGTGACAGGTTAGACTTGTGAGGTCTATTCTACTATAGCTCGCGGAGCCATTCATTAGTTTAAGTATAGGTACAGTCAGCAGAAACAACGCACCAAGAGTATAATATATTCCGGATAACTTTTCCAAATATAGATAAATCTGAGTACATCTTTTACGGTCTTAATTGTTCTACATAAAGAACCATCTTTTTTTTGTTAAGCTGTTACAGAATGACATATACTTGTGACACCTGACGTTTGATCCGCTACTTTGCTGGCTGTACTTACGTACTTAGGTGATTTAAGTATGTATTTTGGCCGTTTCGCTACCGTCACATGGGCGTAAGGTGGAAAATGTATTCACTGTTCATCACTTTTCTGTTATACAATATTTCTTTTAGTAACGAAACGACCAAGCCACATATTTTGGCTTGCGCTTGGCTCTACATGATGTTTGATCGTGCGAGCCATATACTCTCGTCTTGGCAACATTTTACATGAATATGTTTTTGGCGGGATTTATAATATCTATTTTATGTTTATTTTTCCTAATATTTATCGAATTAGGCGCCTACCTAGGTAGGCGTATGTTTTTATGTTGTTATCTAATGGAAAAAAATTGACAATTATATTGTTTGTTCATTTGTGCATTCTTTTTATAATAGCTAGGTACTTATTATATATTCAGGATAGGAAAAAACGTTACTATAAATATGTACCTATAACTACGTTTGAACTACTTCAGAAGGTACGTACTTTTTTCGGATAGGTGCTGCGCTGGATAAATGATAATAAATGTTTTAATATGTTCGTTTTATTTTCTGTTGTACAAAAATATGTATATAAATGCCTTTCGCACATTTCCTTAACCTAATATTTTATTATCTAAAAGAATATGTTTACAATTACATAGCTATACTATTTACAATAGACATTTCCAAAAATATTAACGCAGATTTATTAAACAATTATTACAATTTTTTAATTATTACAATTTCTCTTCAATCACGAAAATAGGAATATCCATTTTGTTTTTTAAAAGAAAGTAGTAGACTACTTTTATCTGCTCTCTCGGTATTACTGAAAGGACTTAATGAAAAAATGAAGCTCTTAGTATTACTAAGTCTGGAGCACATTAATGGTAGGCCTGCCAGCGTAGCCAACATGGTAATCGTTAACGCTCCGAAGTGTAGCTTAGTCATCTCTTTTTATTACTCTTTCATATTAGTGCAACAGTGACAGTTGCGTTTCGTTCTACCGTTCACGTTAGCGTAGTTCTACGGAGTGTTAACGATTGGCATCTTTGCTACGCGCGCTGCAGTGGCAGCATGGTTCCAATTTTATCGCTAGTCACTATGCCCGTCACGTTAGCACTTACATAGTTGTTAGAACGTGACAGGCATGGTGACAAATGATAAAGAGCCAACCCTCTTAGCCCTACTGAGTTTAAATGCAAAACTTTAGGTATTGTGTACTTAGGAGGCCGAATAATTAATTTAACTATGGCTTAATGATGAAGTAGATAGTGAGACAGAACATTGCAGGTAATTTTTAAAATATTAAGAGCACTATCAGTAGCCGTATAAATAAGGATATCCACCAACATGAGGAACTGCTGAAAGGGGCACAAATACCGGCATCATTCTCTCGGCCTGAAGGTAGTGCGTTCTCGTGTGCTTCTTCAGATGGTCCCGGCGCCCAAACTTCTTCCCACAAGTCGGGCAAGGGAACGGGCGGACTCCGGAATGTATCCTCTTATGCCTCGTCAACTCCTCGTTCCTCGTAAAGGTCTTCCCACAGTTCTTCTCGTCACATTTGTACGGCCTTTCTCCAGTATGAATCCTTATATGCCCCTTTAGTTGACCGTTGTTAGAGAAACCTACTTGGCAATGAGGGCACTTGTATTTTTTGGGTCGCTGTTTTCTCGCGTTGAGGAGTTTCGCTTCGTTTTCTTGCTGGAGAATTCTAGCGTATTCTAATTCCATAGCGTATCCTTGTGCTATGGATTCGAGAAGAAGAGGGTCGGTGGGAGCTACTCCGAACGCTTGCGCGATGTCTGCCGCCGGATAGCCCGGTATAAAGGCGTCGTACAGCGGCGGCGGCAAGTTTTGCGGTAAGCTTGAAGGGTGGTGTGGTTTCGGCGTTACTGACTTGGGTTCAACTGGGCTCTTTTCAGTCTTGATAGGAGTTTTGTCTTCTTGTAGTAGCCGGTCGCAGCACAGACTTAGGCTGGCAACTGGAGACTCAACCGTCGTTCCGGAATTGCTAATGGAAGATAAGGCGGACGTTTTATCGTCATCGATTTCAACCGTCGTCGTAGATACTGTAGCATCTTGATGCAGATTGGATTCGCTTTTCTTAAAAGTGCCGCGAATTTTTCGCAGACGGCTCTCTCTTTTGTCTTCTTGTAGTTTTCTCTTGCTAGTTTTCGGAGTTATATCTATATTAGTAGTTTCATTACAGCTTGTTTCCTTCGCTGGGATTTTATTATCACTGATATCCCAAGGCCTAAACAGCCTCGAGTAACTCTGCTGAACGAACATTGTTGCAAAAATAAGAAAATCACGAAATAAAAAAGAGGGTGTCTTCGCTCGCGTCTAAAGTCACAGACTGAGACCCTACTTCATTTCAACAACTTTATATACATTCCTTTAACAATAAATTTAATAAAAGCGCCCAAAAGCAGAGGGATAACCGATGCCATTCAATGGACGAAAGAGACGAAATATTTTTCAATTGTTGCTCACTTAACGTGCTTATTTTTTTCGTCTATGGTCACTTTTATTTTTGTGGCATTATGTTGTTTGCGCTCAGGGACGTAGAGTGTATTTTTCTTGAGTGTTATTTGTGATTTAAGCTTTTTTTTCTAAAGGAGGGTGTCATAGTGTTTGAGATAGGGGTGTGTATTGTTATTTATGTTGATTTTTGTGCGAGGTCGGGGGGCGGGCCCGGGGGCCGGCGCTGCGCTCGAGTGGACGAGCCCGCAGCTGCGGTCTTGTTTGTTTTAATGGTTTCCACGATTGCTCCCCAATTTATGGCGTACATACGCCTATGTGTATGGGCTCACTGTCAATGTTAGCGGTTTATGGGAGACTTAACAATTCTTTTCCCCTCGGGAGTGTCGGGAAATGTTCGGATTAATTTTCGAATGGCAGTTAGAAGGAGCTTTTGGGGGATTTTTTGTATTTTAGTCTGTTCTCTATTCTCTACAATCTATTTAGATTTACCGGCATCCTATATAGTATAGTTAAAATTTTCAAAAATATTTTATTACCAATCTTGCGATCATCCAACTGAAATCATTCGATTGAAATATGAAAAAAACCGAAACCGAACAATTTTCAAATACAAATAACGTTTTAAATTATGTTTACAACCTCAAGTTGTAAAAAAGGATTCCCCTAATAAGAGTCAATTCACCTAAGTTACCTATGCGGAATGTAATTTGCGCGTTTCACGTTTTCGTCTGTTTGACAATTGGTGTTCTCAAAATAATAGTTAACTTGCCACGTATTTCCATTTTTAATGACATTTTTGACTACATGATTTTCAGAGACCATGGGCTTAACTTTTCTTGAACGCTTGTCCATGCCCATATTTTTTTATAGTTTTGTCGTCACATTTTGCGGCTTGGTGGCCATCCATTTAATCGAGCTCTTATAGAAAACTGACTTTAATGTTTCCCTAAACCAAGCCTTAACTTATTTCAAGGAAAAGAACGCAAAGCTATAAGTAGACCTTCGGCTCTTACCGATATGCACAAAATGTTTCACTATTTATTTACGGTATCGGTCATGTATTTTCATATTTTCTATTATATGGTTTCATGAAGTCATTCCTTTCGATTTACCATAATTTAAGAGATTGTATCCAGTGGTATATTGCCATTGGTCCCCGTTGGGCACAAATGGGTAAAGGCGCTTCATCGGTACGAGTGTCCAAATTTTATTCCACGTGCGTTAATTACCTCTAGGCGCTATGTACCTATGTCACCTACCTAACTGTAGGCCAATTGAAAGTTGGTAAATTCGCAATTTGTGAAATTCGGCAATACATATATGCTGCGTGCCTGTCGTCAGTAACTAAAGTAAGATGCGCGAAAACCTTTACTTCTAGGAGCTTACATTTAAAACGAGTGTTTTGTGAATTAGGTAGGAAACCGCTGCCGTTGAGAAAACGCTTACAATCGATCGGATTTCATCTCTACCCCACTACGCATAACAGCTATAAGTGCCATTGTCAAATGCACTTAATTATTTGTCGTATTCTAGCGCAATAGAGTCCAAATTCAAATTGATTGAATCAGAATCAATGACTCTTACGACGTTATGTCTGGTGGGATAAATCGGCAAATCTATTTACACAGCGATGACATAGGGCAGAAGAGACCATGTTTAAAAACAAACATTTAGTACAAATGTAATACCAATACCATCAAAAACAAATCCCAAAAACGAAACTCTAAGCGCCGGTTCAGACGGACTGCTACTCGACTGCAACTTGTATGGGAACTGCACGTCGACGTTGCAGTTGGAGTGCAGTCGGCATGCAGTTCCCATACAAGTTGCAGTCGAGTTGCAGTCCGTCTGAACCGGCCCTAAGGCATGTTTATAAATAAATGAGTTTAAGAACGTTTGTAAAAATCTTATATTAAATTAATATATTCTATTAATATTTCATTTTATTTAAATTAGTTTAAAAAGCGTTTGTATATATTATTTAAAAGAAAACCGTAAGAACTCGTATATCTACTATAACGAAATAAACACCTTTTTTTAATGGCTATTTTTTATTTAATGTGGGTCTAGCCTAGCCTGTAAGTACTTACCTAGGAATTGGCTTTTTTTCCAAAAATGTGTGATTTACCCTAACAAAATATATCATACAGTTCAAGTAAACAACTCAACAAACTCAACTTTAACTTGTGTAAAAATATTTTTTACACAAGTGTACAGTCAACCAATTTGATTCCTAGGCCACTATAGAACCATGCCATAATGACTTCTACGACAGTGCTCATTGAGTGATGCATGTCAAGTATCTAGTAGTTAAAGCGACAAGGTTCTATAGTGGCCTAGGATTCTAATTGGTTGACTAGTAGCACGACGAAAACTTAAGTATAAACAAATTTATTTTGTACGGGAATTAGGCCCCCGACTCGAGAGATTCTGTGTAGCTGTGTAGGTGGCTTAGACACCACTTTAGGGCTTCGAGCCGTCGCAACTTTGTGGAGGCTTACGGGCAAAGCGTCCAGTCCAATGTACGAGTATATTGATGTTACGAATATCTGATCTGGCTTAAAACGGGAAGAAGGTACTGGTTTTAAAGATATTGCTTAATTATCTCATCGTAAATGTAATCGTTACTTTTGTGTTACCTGCCATGATCAGTACCCCTAGTGTAACTGTGATCGACATCATAACGTGACGAACGCGTTTGCGTTAAGTGTCATTTTGTATAGGATTTTGAGTTTCCAAAACGTCCCGCTTGGCGCGCTCTTTCGAAATTCAATACAAAATGAGACTAAACGCAAACGCGTACGTCACGTTTGGAAATCGAATTTATTTACACTAGGGGTACTGTTCACTAAAATACAGCAATTTTCACGGAAACCCAGCAAATATCAAATACATTCATAACTTCCCTGTGGCTCAGTAAAAAGCGTCCAAACTGTCACTGACCATAAAATGGATTAAAGGTATCAATCTAAACAAACCGAATTACAATATTCCCACACAATGGCTCTGATTACTGCCCTTTTGATGGTTTCTAAGCGAATTTCGGAATCGCGCGATCTGTCAAATTTTGGCGCCAATCCATCAAACTTTTTAATACAACTTTGTGGCTTGCATCAGAGCGCTATTCTATTAAATTTATTTTTATATGTGTTTGTTTGTGCACAAAAAGTAGGTTTTTGAAAGGTTACGACATTTTACTGATTTGCGTGCGTGAGAAATTATTTACAGTGTGATTTCTTTTTTTGTGGAAGTTGAAAATCGGATCTTTTAAATTATATTTGAAGTACGAGTGATAAATAATGCCTATCCAATGCGAATTAAGATGCAGTGACTTTTAATATTCATGTTCAAACCATTCATTGTATATATGTGTTTACAGTAGGTCTTATTTGTATCTTAGGTTAGAACATGCATCCGTTAGGGTATAGCAACATAGTTACTTAAATAATACCTAATCTAAAATCTTATATTTTATCAGCTATACATTATTCACCGGCTTTAATTGTATTAATATTCCTGTAGTTGATCAAATAAGTCACCAGACAAACAAAATCTTTGATTGTTATAAACTATTTAAAATAAAGACAAAGCTTCCTTCATAAAACGTAACATTTGGCGTTTGTTGACATATCAATTTAAACTGAAATAAAAATATTAAGTACTTTGCTAAATCCGCGAAATAATAATGTGCTGGTCAATAACTACCTACTTACTTGCATAGGTATGTTTTGCATGCAATTAATGTTCCTAATATTTTTGTTTCAATTAGTATTTAATCCAGTAACCTCGTTTGCGTCAAATCCGGTAGTTTTAATTTTTTGCAGACTTGTTTATGATGTTGGCCCTTTTAATAATCCAAGTTTGTGACCTCAGGCGCCGAACGCAACTTTGTCAAAAATCGACAAAACCCAAAACTATAAGGACACTATTAGGTCTACAGAGACAGTTCTAGTCTCGTAGAAAATTTTCATTTTCATTTTTAAATCTGTAAAAAACCAAAGCTGTCGCGGTCTTTTAGATTTTTGAGAAAGGTGCGTTCATCGCTCGAGGCCACAAACTTGGATTATTCATTGGGGCAACATAATAAACACGTCTGCAAAAATCTGTACCCCTAGTGTAAATTTTATCGACATCATAACGTGACGAACGCGTTTGCGTTAAGTCTCATTTTGTATAGGATTTTGAGTTTCCAAAACGTCCCGCTTGGCGCGCTCTTTCTAAATCCAATACAAAATGAGACTAAACGCAAACGCGTACGTCACGTTTCAAAATCGAATTTATTTACACTAGGGGTACTGAACTACCTGATTTAACGCAAACGCTAATGTGTAAAGTAACTGTAATAATTTATTTCTGTGAAGTAACGCGTGAATCTATTAATTATTCATTTTTAAATCCTTTGGATCATCTACAACAACACTCCAATAAAACTATCAAGATCAAGACAGTTACATTTTAGTCACACAAACCCATCAAATATTGACCGATCACCCTAGTCCTTGAAAAAATGTAACGGATCTTTTAAATTTAGAATATCAGCCCGATTTTAAACTCTTGCACAATTCCCGTGCCTCCGAAACGGGAGGCTTTGACGTCGGCGTTATGATGGATTCGCTGATATTCTTCGTAGTGGAATGAGGATGGTACCGATCGATGTTGCTCGAAAATATTTAAAAAAAAAAACAAAGATTTTTGTTCACATTATACCGTTTGAAAAGATGATGTTATGTTATTGTAAATGTTAATCTTGGCGGTAAAATAGATGTTTTTGCATCGTTATAGGTACACCTATATTGTTATTAAAATGTAGGGGAGGTCAACTATCTCTGCAGCTGACTGTACCACCGCAACCTAGTTATATTTCTTCTAAATACCATATACCTACTACCCCACCACAAAAATAAATCAATGACGATACCTAAACTAAAACAAATTGAGACGCAAAATGATGTCACTTACCTAACCACTATCAAATGGACACTTGAGAGTAATAAGGGTTTTGTAATTTATATCAGCATATTTTTTTTCGCTATACCCTAAGTATGAACTATATAATTTTTGCACTTTTTAAATTCTATAAATAGAAAACCGATAGAAATCCATTTGGCCAAAATTATCCTGAACCAAATCGATAAATCTCGAACACAATCTTTAATATACTCCTCATTCATTCCAAATACCTTAATTTCTTTATAAAAATCGTATAAATCTTGAGCATAAAGCGTAGGTAATTCGAGGTATCTTTTGGTCCAATTTTCTTAACGCGTGACAACTTTATACGATTTTTTGGGTTCTTTTTTGGGAGAGCTCTGCGGTTGTCAATTACTACGCTTGTCGTGAATGACGCAACTTGTGAATGGACTCGAGTTGTAGGCGAATATACGGGCTGTTTGAAATGTTCATGTACTATATATTTTATACACTTGTTTCTCAAGACCCACAATAGTTTTATTACCTAGTTTCTTACTATCATCTATAAACTGTTGAACGGATTTGGATGGAGTAGGGTCCATAACACTAATATATACTAGATCGTAGGCCAAAGTATGGCGGCATCGTTTCGAGCGATGGCTCCATAATCTTTGGTTTAAGATGCTCTATTAGATGGCGCCTCTTTTTGATATTTAACAAATTTAACACATATCAGTCGAAGAATAAGGATCAAAGTGAAATGGCGTTCTAAAAGTTTTCATCATATGTCGAAAGATGGCAGTAAAACTGTGGCTACTAAATTTACTTTGACATTCCACCTTTATTTCAAATAGATTATTTATTTGGCTTATACAAATTTCATTTTTAGTATTGTGAAGCGAAGGTAGGTTGTACTGTACTTGATAGACATAATAGACATGTAGGATTTATTTATATTAAAATTTTCGAAACCCCTCAAAATAATTAAAACAAGAAATATTACTTTGCTAATCCGCGAGAAAAAGCAAAGTAATATTTCTTGTTTTAATTAGCATGGATTTCCGCAAAGTAACGCCTGATTCTATTAATTACCCTCAAAATAACATCAACCTGTACGAGTATACTGTATTTGCGATATCCTGTGTGGTCCCAAATTCATTCACCACTTATCGCCCAACTCATAACCAAGAACAAACGAGCCCATAAATCCAAAATGGCTGACACGCATTGTTCTGTTCATTCATTCTACACTCATTCACTCACCTAGACGAGATGACGCCACGGCGACAATGCACTTCGAAAGGCCTTTGGGTCATGTTTGGATATTGTAATTTATAGATTGGTGAAAAAGTGTATTTTTAAGTGTTTGGGCATGATTACGATGTAGGTAGTCCTATTAGTAACAGTGTATTGAGAGTCTTAATGCTTACAAGTATACTCGAGAAGACCTACTACGAGTCTGAGAATTACTCTATTGGAAGGTGAAAACCGCATAAAAATTCGTTTAGTAGTTTTTGATTTTATCGCGAAATTACAGACATACGCGGCGAGGGACTTTGTTTTATAAGGTGTATTTTAATTAACAATGTATATAAGAAAAGATTTAAGTAAGTAGGTATTTAAAGTATTGATTTGATCATGGTCGTCCTTAAAAAATGCGAGTTTACGAAGGAATAAAGCTAGTTTGTTTTATTTATATTATTTGCAATTTTCATTGAACTCTACTTCTATTTAGTAGGATACTAAAGTAGGCACTGTTAACAGAATTAGCTAAGCGGGTGAATGTTAAAGATGATCACGAGCACAACTTAGTTGTAATGGAAATAATCTGTGTACATTATTTTGACCACCCAACTCGCATGGTTATTTCTGCTAAACAGGCGCCATGTTGTCTTTGTTGATTGTTGACATTTTAAACCCATCATAGTGAAAAGTCGACCTAGCAGCGATCCATCACGCAACCCTTGCCCAGACAAATTGTGATGGAATGGAGAACAAATAATAAATATACCTATATTATAATAGCTAATGGATTGTCACGTAAAGTCCTGTTTAGTTATTTAAAAGTTCCTGATGGATAGGAATAGGGATGGGTCGAATATGGAGTTTGTCGAATACAAATATTCGGTCGAATGTTCGGTTCACCTGTATCATTCTAATAAACTATTTGAAAACGCTTAAACTACATTAGTAGCTAACGATGGATCGCTTTCTAGGCAATTCCCTAGAAACAAACAGGTCAAAATGCAAGGGACTTCAACATGTCTCATCATTTGTTTTACTGACAACGGAAAATCGTAACCTGATGGAAAAGAGTAGATACTTGAAAAGTCCTGAGGAGCCTACATTTTACACTTACAGTGTTGCAATAATAAAACGAACATAGTAATAAATAATTAAATATGTACTGAATATTTGGCACTTTAACCGAATAATTCGGCCGATGTATTCCAATGTTCGTAACATTGGAATACTTGTTGAATATGCCGAATACCGATTAATTACCGAATACTCGGCCCGTCTCTAGATAGAAACATGGAGGCATGAAAATAAGTGGTAATTAATTTAGTTCGCAGTTTTAGATATAGGTACTATGTATGTTAACGGCACCAATCATGGGACATTTAAGAGAAAATTTGGAGTATTTTTGATATTTCACCGACACCTGTAAAATGTCTACCGCTTTAAGCTTTAAAAGTTGAATGTCCAATTCGTCCTTTGTTTTCTATGTATTGAATGAATGCCACTGCAGTTGGTTTCAATATTATTAACCAATTAAAAGTTAAAACTATGGTTTTTTGCTCCAGTCATGGGATGTATGGCGCCATTAATTTTCAAACTAACAAATATCAATGAAAAATTAAACTTAAGCAGCTCTTTGGCTCTTGTTTATGGTAAAATGTTGTCAGCTATTAAAAACTGATGGTAAATACTTGTTTTACAGGATTTGTCTATACCACCCCATTACTGGTGCCTGTTCCATTATAGAGGTGTTTACTATAGTACAATAAGATATATATTGCATGCTGGATCTCGACAGATTGTGATGAACTTTTGTAAATACTAACACCTTTTGTACTCACTTTTACGCAATAAAAAAAAATGAATTATGAATTAACAATTTAAGAGCTATACTTTGATATAGTATGTTCCTAATTGCGATGTATTTAACGTGTTCGCCGACGCTTAGCTGTTAACTCTGTTATTGTCAGCGAAAGTTTTGCTTTGGGCTCTAGCTCTCTAGTTACCTGACAGATCAAATTCAGTATCTAGATTATGAAAATGTCAAACCGATCCGATGTTAAAAGGAAAAAAAAACCGGCCAAGAGCATGTCGGGCCACGCTCAGTGTAGGGTTCCGTAATTACTCTTCCGTCACAATAAGCTAAACTGGAGCTTAAAGTATAGTAAATTGTTAGTTAAAAGGCGAGTTAAACAAATAGGCAAATTTGCATAATCAGTACCTACTTAGGTAAAGTAAGTCTTTTTACTATGAAGGGGGAACTTTTTGCGATAACTCAAAAACAGCTAAACTGATCATGTCCGCTATAGTTTTCATTTAATTTCTTTCTTAAGCTCTACTTCCACGTTTTTTTTTATAATTTTTGGACCTATGGTTCAAAAGTTAGAGGGGGGGGACAATTTTTTTTTTCTTTCGGAGCGATTATCTCCGAATATATTCACTTTATCAAAAAATGTTTGTTGAAGACCCCTATTATTTTTGAAAGACCTTTCCAACGATACCCCACACTGTAGGGTTGAAGCAAAAAAAAAAATTCACCCCCACTTTACGTGTAAGGGAGGTACCCTCAAAAAAATTAAATTTTTAGATTTTATTGTACGACTATGTCGGCTTTATTGATTTATATATCCATGCCGAATTTCAGCTTTCTAGCACTAACGACCACGGAGCAAAGCCTCGGACAGACAGACAGACAGACAGACAGACGGACATGGCGAAACTATAAGGGTTCCTAGTTGACTACGGAACCCTAAAAAATGACGTCACTACACGCTGATCTAGCGGATCGTCGATAAGTTTTTGTTCTGTTCTTCTTTTGTCGGTGTTCACGAACTCTGTGGACTCACGATCTCAGAGATCAGAGTGCGTAGCCAACATGCCAATCCTTTACGCTCCTGCAATTTTCACTGTTGCACTAATATGGAAGAGTGATAGTGATAGAGAGACACAAAGCGTTTCGTTGTCATAGCGCAAGCGATTGTCATCTTGGATAGGCACCCAGAACTTGTGCTTCATGTGCATAAGGACTTTCCTCTGATGGAAAGCCATATATTTTCAGCAACCAAATAAACTTTATAAACTACGTAGACCCTTAGACTAATTTAAGTTATTTTTATTCTGTGTCTGTAGAGTATCGTGCCATATGCTTTAAACATTGTATTCAAAAATCACTTTATACATATTCCAACTAAAAAGTAATAATAATCTCAGAAGTTTACCCTCCTGCTGCGGCCCCCTGGCTCCTCCCCCAGATCGATGCGGTTAGTTCGGCGTGTGACGGTTAAATCAAGGATTAGCTGTGGAGAGTTAAACGTTTGAATATGTAATTACAATAGTTATCCGGGCTTATCAAAACTAAAAAACCAAGTTCTACTCGAGTTTCTGCTTCTCTGCGTAGACTGCGTCGAATGAACACTCTACGGCTTTCCTGCGGATGAAATTGAAATAAGTTTTTGGCAAAACTTTCATTTTTGGTACAAGCGTTTAGATTCACTGTGACTATCACTGTGACTGAATTTTTGTTTCCACTGACAACTAATACTCATCGAGACAATTCTAACAACCCAATTTATCACAGAGTTCCCATCGCCAACTCCTGTCTCCATCATCAGATTAGTTCCACGTCATCATAATATCGCATTCTCCTCCGATTCACTGAAGTATGCAAAATTTCAGCTCAACCGGAAATCGGGAAGTGGGTTTAGTGGGTAAATTTAACTTCTAAGAATTGACCCACATTAATAGAGCAAGTTAAATATAAAAACTTGTAAAAACTGAATACAGACACTGTCACATAATTGTATTAGTGTGGAACATACAAAATGTCATTAATCATAATACTTTGCCACCTCTACATCTCTCTCACGTTAAATTTTGTCCCTTTCTAACAAAACGGAAATGTCTAAATTACGGATAAAGACAAACGATTATTCCACCGTTTGTTAGACTGAACATTTTGAGATAGGTTATTTAGATTACTCAGTTGAAAAAAGTAGGTAACTACATCTCCAATCGGCGCAATAAATAAGCATGAAGTAAAATGTATAGAAAAAAAATGCAAGGCTTTGGTGTTTTTTTAATATTACGTCGGTGGCAAACAAGCATACGGTCCGGCTGATGGTAAGCAGTCTCCGTAGCCTATTGCCGCCTGTAACTCCAGAGGTGTTACATGCGCGTTGCCGATCCTAAAACTCCGTAGCCTCGTTGATCTCTGGCAAACCCACTTTGTCAGTAGATAAAGGCGCGAAGTCATAATTTTCTATTGGAGCACAACCCTTCGCGCTTAAATTTTTTTTATTTGCCGCATTTTTCTACTGACGGAAATGGCGAGCCAAGCTGTAATAAATATTACTTCGAACTCGGCCGAACACACTGCCATGTGTCTCGATACTTCATTGTAAATTACTTAATTATTAGTTTCTGCTCGCTCATCTGTGTAGAATGACGTTTGATAAAAACAATCCTATATCCTTCCCCGGGCCTGGCGCATGAGGATGAGGAGAAGAGCCGACCCCAAATAATGGGAAGAAGATCCTTCCCCGGGCCTAAAACTATCTCCATACGAAATTTCATTTAAGTCGTTTAAGCGGTTTAAGCGTAAAGAGGTTGCAGATGGACAGACAGAGTTACTTTCGCCTTTCGCATTTATAATATTCGTCGGTCATGTTCGCCAACGCTCATGTGGATAGTTTCCACGCGACGCTGCGCAAGCGCTGCGCGGCGATGTTCCGCAGGGTACGCGGTAGCCGCCACAGCCTCCTGGCTGTACTCGTAGGTACTGGACCACCCATCATCATAGTTTAAGTACTAACTTAGTAATTTAAGTTTATTTGTAACTAACAAACTATGGATTTAATCGTTCGAAATAAATGAGTTTTATTTTATTTATTATTATTATTTAATATTAGTAGGGATAACGATACCACTATATTAACAATAGGATGTGTAGATTGCGTAGGAGTATCATATCTGTTATAACTAGTAGTATTTAATGTGGGATATCACTAAGTAGGTGCACGGGGAGTTATCAACTTTGATAGCTATGAATGCCGGCTAAAATGGGTTAGTTTAGTATCAACAGACGCGGCGTATTTAGTTGCTGTTTACGCTTTAAATAGTTAAATGGAATTATAATTTATGTTACTTATATTATGCGTGTGTGTAATTGTGTATGTATGTGTGTTTAGTAGCCTTTAGTAGATACGAGTAATATATAAAGTTCAGTTGAATTAATGTTTGTGAATCATATTGAAACACCGCGCGCTCTACAGAAGGTAGGTACCTACTCGTAAGCTTATACTACGTAAGCGTATGTCAAAGTATGAGTGATAAAAAGATCTTCAATGCTTTGTTAACCAACAATAGATATAAGATAGAGATAATTAATTCGAATTAGTTTTTAAATGTTGTAACATTTGAGCTTCGTAATAAAATCATAATGCATTAACCGATTTAAACAGAATTAATTTTAGTTAATCTTATAATGTCCGTATGAGCTAGCTTTACATGCACGTTGACTGAACAAAATGACGAAGTGTTAATAGTGTTATTATGAAGACATATTTTCATACAACTTTGACCACAAGTTTGACGTTTGCCAAGTCATACTCATAGTCCGACCAAGCCATATATTTTGACTAAGGTGTAGTTTGTGAAGTTAGAGCTTGTAGAGTTAGAAGCTGGGGTCTATGAAAATGTTTTTGATGGGATATTATTTACCTACTAATATTAATCGTGAAACTTTATAGTCACAGTGAATAAAATTTTACATGATATCTATGAATATACTAATGATTGACTTCTCAAGTACCAACCACTTAAACAGTTTAAACACACATAACGTTCCACCTACAAAAAGTGCTAAGAAATTATCATACAAACACAATATTTTTTGTAACATTGACAGAATCAGCCGCGCGAATCTACCGTGATAACCACATTTGAAAGCTCATTCAAATTTTTACCTTAACTTACTAGAATATGGTTTAAATGGTATGGTCCTTTAGATGAGTGCGTAGTGGTAGAAATCACGCATCTTTCCGCTCGGCTGGGCGGACATCTGTGTAGGTGTGGAAAGACTGGAGAGAACAACAGACTCACAGACGCCGTCAATCGCGCCGCCGCTCCGCCCCTGTGGCTATCGACGTGGTGTCTTACAACGAACAGTCTTGGTACTTGAACACCAGAGAACGCTCCAAAGACTGAGCGAAAAGGAGAAGAATGTCGGAAGTAACTGAGGGTGCAAAAGAGATGAAAAGAGTCTTCGATACTTGTTATATTTTATGAGGGAAGACGCTAATACCACTATAACGAGATGGTTGTAACACAAAAGTAGCAAACAATAATTACTCGTAAACCACTCATTACCTAAGTGCAGTGCCATGGAAACACACTGTGCCTAGAGTATTGATAGGGATCTGGTTCAAATATGGACAAACAGTGCCCACCGAAAGGGTTTTACTGTAGGTATACCAATGTTCTTTTAGTAGATAGGAAGTCCTTTTGTTATAAATATGCCAATACGTATGTTTTACCCCGCTTTCCATTTTATTATCCACCATCAGCCAGGCCGTACGCGTCTTCCCATTATCATAATATTAAAAAAGCATCAAGAAGTATCTGTCCGAGTAGTCGCAAAATGTCAAAGAGATTGGTTTCGCAATAAAGATACCAAACAATATCAGGGGCACAAAGCAAAGGGCCGGCCGCTATACACGTCAGCGCGGCATCAGTGTTGCGTGACAAGTCAAAAGATTAACCCTTGCCAATGCTTGCACTTATATACATTATGTGAGCTGTCAAAAATCTAGGAGGCCAATTCACACTTACATTTTGACATAGCAACGCGCGAATGATACTAAAATGACATGATTAGAGTAAAAATGTAAGTTTAAATTGGCCTTGCGGTGAGTTCACAGATATCGCGCTAACGCTTAAGAGGAAAGGGGACGGCGGCTTCTCCACATAAACGTAGTCCCCATTTTTCTCTCTAGGTATTGACATTATGGAAAATATTTTTACATAATTTGATGTCTATTAACTGTAGTTAATAGACATCAAATTATTAATTATTAGTTGTAACTATGCCCCTACGTTTCTATATCCCCAAAGTTATTTATTGCAGTGCTGGAATCAATTATGGGAAAATTAAGTGGACTCACATGGGGATACGAATAAATGGCAAATACCTTCACCACCTCAGATTTACTGATGACATCCTGCTCGTTTCTGAACGATTTTCCGAAATAGATTACATGTTACGTACTTTACAGAGAGCTAGTAGAGACACAGGACTTGAAATAAATTTTAATAAGACAAAAGTCATGACAAACAGCAGTAAAATCCCACTTATTATCGAAGGTACCGAAATAGAATACGTTAATTCATTCATATACCTAGGCAAACAAATTTCTTTCAACAGAAGCAACAATGAACTTGAAGCAGAGAGATGGATAAAGATTTCGTGAAATAAATTTTGGAGTCATAGAGAAGTACTCAAGAGCAAAAATTTACCGATTCATTTTAAAGGGAAGATTATGGACTCATGTCTGCTTCCATCGCTCACATATGGCGCACAAACTTGGAAATTTTCGAATGTAAAGAACAAAATAAAAACGTGTCAGAAGCATGGAACGCAGTCTTACAAATATAAAGAAGATACAAAAAAATAGACATACACTTATTAGGAAAAATAACAAATATGATAGATGCACTAGATTATGCAATAAAATTAAATGGAAGTGGGCAGGCCACGTCGCAAGAATGGCAGACAAAAGATTGACTAACCAGATAACTACGTGACCCGGACCAAGAGGCAAACGCAAAGATGGAAGACCATACATGCGATGGTCCGAGGACATTGCAAAAATTGCTGGCCCTAAGTGGACTCTAACAGCACAAGACCGATCTAACTGGCTCTCTCTGGAGGAGGCTTTTACCCGAGAAGTTCTTGCTTCGTAGCGTAGGAATATTCTTAGTGCTATTAAAAAATCAATTTTAAATTTAATTTGTGTAAAAATAATGTAATTTTTTACTACTTATCATAGTTATCATAATTATGTATATTCCTTCCATTTTTCGAATCATGTTGACATTGTAACTACTTGCAAGAAATAAACTAGTACTACTTCACTGGCTCAGCGACCCAAATAGGATCTTGGCCTCTGACACAAGAGAGCGCCACTCTGCCCTATTCTGCGCCACTTCGCGCCAGTTGGGTATTCCGAGGGCGAACAGGTGTTTTAGGACTTCGTCACTCCAGCGGTATCTGGGACGCCCAGACGGACGTTTTCCATCCGGGTGGCCCACATACGCTCATTTCACCTAACTATGCAAACTTGCAATACCTAACTTCATACTTCACATTCAATATTCCACTACATTAAATCTGTGTATGAGTTAGGTAATTAGTCTCTAGGACATTTTGAATCCAAACCCACATTGAACGAGCTTTATATTCGTGCACGTAGCCAATCAGTATAAAGGTTCTGATTTCCGTGTGTGACTCGCTTTCACAATAGTCCACTGATAAGAGATGATAACGAGGAAAGCTTGTATATAAGCTGCGATGCTAATAGTGGATAATCCTAAACACCTAAAGGGCTTATTCCACTTATCCTGCCATCGGGCCTTACAATCGAGGCCGACGCTACGTAATATTTCATGAATCGCAAAACGATCTCTTGGCCAGATATCGGGGCCAATGTCGCGGCCGATCGTTCGCCATCTAAAGGCAGGATAAGTGTATCGTACATCGTCAAACGCCAAACGAAAAGCAAAAACGTATCGGGATTCGGAGGGCCTACTGCGAACCACGTTCGATGTGTTGCCTCTATGTCACCTGTGAATTTAGAAGAGTGTCAATTGGCGTTTTTATCAACGATTGTCATCTTAGCTAGGCCCCCAGACGTCTGAAAAACGCGGTTCTCGAGCCACATGTGGCTCTTTATAAGTACAGCCTGTAAAACCATTAGCTTAGCACCCGGACCCGGACCTGGCCCCGGGTACGTCCTTAAACTACGTCCAAAAGAGAGGTATGGGCATTGTGAATGTCATCTCGCTTTGTGTGGTAGGGCACACCCAGTGGATGTCATTCCAGATCTATAGCAGAGCCCAACTGGGGATGTACCTCCACCTTACAGAAAACAGCAGCCAAATAACGCTAGACCCTACTCATAGTGTTGTGTTCCTGCCGGTGAGTAAGGTTGCCAGAGCTCAACGAGGGGGGGGGGGGGGGGGGTTAGGGTCGGCAACGTGCATGTAACTCCTCTGGAGTTGCAGGCGTACATAGGCTACGGAGACTGCTTACCATCAGGCGGGCCGTATGCTTGTTTGCCACCGACGTAGTATAAAAAAAAACGTATGCAGGAGTGCTAAGCTAATAGTTTAGCGGACTGTACCTACAATTACCGATTTCAATTCACCCAAAAAATGTACACTCAAGAGTTTTTAAACCAATAAAATCAACATTTGTGGCTCTTCACGGCTCCTACAACTGATTTACTGTGGATGGTTATTTGTGGCTTTGCTTCTCAAAATTTTATCAACCCCTGCCCTAGACTACTATATTTGTCAGACGTTCCGGATATGCTGAATCATTGGGGGCAAGTTTATTCTTGTGGTGATATTATGTTCTGTGGCATCGCCATTTTTTTGTGTTTATGTTTGGAGTCTACATGTCTATGAGACATGAGACTTGAATATTACCTATTTTTACCACATTTAGTGTAAAGTTTTATTTTAAGAAAAGTACAACAAATGACCGGACGGAACATTCTACACCGTGGGGTCGAATAGCCCGACAGATTTTAAAGGGTTATTCTTGACCGCATTTAGAGCCTAAAATGCCACACAAAGTTTTCTGACATCGGCCTTGTTTTAGAGATAATGACAATTCTTTCTGTAATTAATTACTTAGTGATAAACTATGTGACTTGGTTTAGACATAACTACTGACAGACATTAAAGTTTCAAAGGAAGTACGCAATTTTTTCCGTAAATGACAAAAAACTTAACTTTTTCGTTGTAATCTTCTTTTTCTCCAAGATATAAAAATAAATAACGTACCGCGTGCAGAAAACACACACACACAAACATGTTTAATTGCCGAATTTGACCGAAAATCCTATAATTTTTTTGCTCCTTATGACCTTAGGAATGCGTGGTTAAAATTATTTTTTCAATTATGTTTTATGGTTCCTCTACACGAAGGCCCAGCGCAGGCCAGTTCAAGGGACGCATTTATGTGTTATAGGGAGTAAGTGATATTGCTATCTCATTCCACCTCATAGCTGCGTCCCTTAGACTGACCTACGCTGGGCCATCGTGTACAGGAGACCTTACATTTTGACACCCCGTCTATAGGTACCTACAATTGTACGAAGAGTGTCGGATTTAAAACGTATTTTCTAAAGGGCGATCAGTTACTGGAGTTAATTTAAAATTGGCACCAAGTATCAGTCAGTGTTTAATGGCTTTCTACCCTAGTCGGTAGTGACCCTACCTACGAAGCAGAAGGTCCCGGGTTCGAATTCCGCTAAGGGCATTTATTTGGGTGCTTATCACGAATACCTATTTGTTCCTCAGTTATGAATATTAATTTCTATATAGGATATCATCACCGTACCCATAATACAAGCTTTGCTTGGTTTGGGATTAGTTTGATCTATGTAAGTGTCCCCAAATATGTATTTATTTAAGTCCAATTGAAGTCCAACACTTGCTCTCACGCGCATTTTTAACGCCAATATCACACCTCTACCGACCCAAGTGTCGTTTACCCATACACAAGCTGCCGACAGCACAAACCAAACAAAAATTCGCCACATCAAGGCACCGACGATCTAATTTACAAACTCAACTGTCACTTCACAATAAAATAACTTACATTGTAACAAAGTTATCGATGTAACTATAGACGCCGCTTTCATCAAAAGATATGCTTGATATTTGTATCCAGTGGTGTTTAAATCAAGTTTTGCGTATCGGTAAATGTATTTTGGTCAAGTATTGTACTTATTATGTCTTTTTGACTCTTGAGCCATTGATGGTATGGACTGGGCGGGGCAGGCGGCATGTCATAGAGTCACTTTATTTGTTGCAAAGGCACCGCTCAGGTGTCGGAGGTTTTGAAGTATTGTGATGGCTCAATTTCGCAGGCCTTTAGGTGTAACGAGATCGTGTAGTTGTTTGGTAACTTTTTGATTTGCGAATGACATTGTACCTATGCGAAATTGTAGATCTTAAGACTTAATTGTGCCAAGGTTTAAGCGCTTAGGTAAATGTCATTTAAGTTTACCAATGTATGTAGTAAATTTTAACTAACATTATAATCCGCCGTTAAAATTAAATATTATTTTAACATAGCACACCTACGACTCCTACGAGTATTATATAAGTACTTAAGTAAACCATAATGTTGCAAAATTGTCCAAAAATTACCATTTAAATTCTAATTATTTATCTTAAAAACCGCGAAATATATGTAACTATCATCCTGCAATTAATTTACCATCTGCGACAGTTTGTGGCCAACGGCTATTGAAAATTGATCCACCAAATGTAACTTTAACACTATGATAAATAAATTCCAATACTTTTATACTTGAGTTATACAGAGATAACAAGAATGATCGCTAGATGCGTGGACGCAGCAACGTGGACACTGCCACTCTGTACGTGCAAGAGGTTTATGGCAGGTATACATACCTACATATATTGAAATGACTCGTCAACGTAATCAATATGTAAAAAAACAGAAGTCTCCGCTTCTGCACTCGAGGGTTATGGAGAGCTGAGGCCTAATTTCTGGTTATGACTTAGTTAGGAATGTTTATGGGTTGACCAAATATTGTGAACATTTGTCTCATCAAAGTTCCTAACTTTCGGGAATGGGAAAGATAAATTAGTGCCGAGAATTGTTCATGACCGTCCTCTCTGTCGGTAGTTTATCCATTAGTATCATATTTTAATCATTAGAATCTGAGGACTATTACTATCTCACTAGCCCTCTTCGATACGATTTGACTAGATCCAGGTGCCATTTTCCGCATATTGGAGAGAGATTTTGGACGTCTACAAAATAAGTGGAAACATAACGTCGAAATCAAGTGTCACTTCTACGACTTTGTCTACTAAACTGATTCGAAAAAAATGCTAAAATACTTATCTACCTACGAAACTAATTCTAATTATGAAAGAGTTCAAGGTCAGACTGAGACACAAGTCACAGAAAACGAAGCTAATGCAGCTTTGTACACAAATATAAAAAAGGTAAAAAGAAGAACATTTCCAAAGAGAATCAGAAGCTGCAAGTACTTACAACATCTTGTCCATTACTATCTCGTATACCTAATTGAAAGCAATAAACATATACTTGCTTTACTATAAAGTAGGTTTTTTTATTTAGATTTCATTCTTTTAAAACCTCTTTTAGGTACATAAATTTAGGTCTACTTGGGCGGCTTACAAGTTGAGTGTTGTTTGATATCTTGTAAACAAAAAACTATTATAAGTTACAAGAAATCAAACAAAACATTGACTTGTAAACCCCTCAAGTAGACCTAATATTACGAAGCAATAAAGGCTATAATAATAATAAATATTACGTAGGACGAAAGTACCTACACATATATGCATATGTAGATGTGCACGCACTGATACAGTTTTATTCGGATCCAAATTAGAGATAGCGCTTCGAAATTAGTTTCGTTAAAATGCCTCAAGAGGGCTCTCTTTACATATATACTTTCCTTACTCTTTGGAAGATAATCCTTCGCACTTACATTTTTTAAATTTGCCGCTTTTTTACACTGACAGAATTGGCTCGACCGTCTATAAAATTCTTGTTATACCTTTCGTTTTCATAGGGGAGTGTGTAATTTATCCGTCGTTCTCTACACAGCGAGGCATACATTACAGGAAAGAAAATTTGAGAGGACAGTCTTGATCGATGACAATGTCACCGCGAAGTCGTCCTAACCCTGCAGGTATGCAAGCCGCATGTTTGACCCGTGTGGTTTTTTCAGCGGCAGCTGCGGCCATTGTCCCGTGGCCACATGTGCGTATACATACATACATATTATGTAGTTTATCAAATGATTTCCACGTGATTTAACAGGCTTCAGAGCGGTCAGCCGCTTGGTATGCCTAAGGGGCTTGATTGTGGGGAAGGTCAATTAAAACTTGGTTAGTTTATGCTGAATATTTATTAATCCATTTTGCTATCGTTAGTTGATTTAGCTAATAGTTCCGTTGTTGAACTAACTATTATGTGTGAAATATCTTCCTAATCCCATTAATATTTCGTCAAGTTTATTATTTCTGATTGCAGAATAATTGTATGCAGGTACTAAAAGGACTAAATAATGTTGCGTTTCCACCACTTGGTAGCAGTACTTAAAATACATATTTATAAAAATATATATTATACCTAAGTAACGATAATTAGGCATTTTGCACCTAATCAACATTTTCGACAAATCTAAAGTTTCTTAAATACCTATGTTCTAAAACTTTACTAAACCTTTGCCAAACTAAACTTCTAATCCGTTTAAAATTACAAACAATATGACATTCTTGACAAGGCCCGTTCTAATACCAGTTTTTATCCAAAAACCAATCTCACTTTCAACAAAAACAAATACACTCGAATCCCGTTGACCAGCACACCTGTTAAACCTGATTGGCACAACAAAACAATACAAAACGACAGACAAACAAACGTGTAAACACTCATCTCATCTCTAAGCCGACATAATGCCTTTAAAATCCTAACCCAATTTACCGATCAAGCAAAAAAACAGTCTTTGTAACTTCCACCAACTTAAATGTACCATCCATACATATCTTATTCTTAACTTAGTAAGGATTATTTTCCAACGTTTTAGGTAGAAGGATAATAAGGTAGGTTCCTTTTAGCATCGTTGACATTTACCATTGAAGATGCGTCTTTGTATTGCAGTTTACAATAGCTAATGCACTCATGATCTTTTCAACATTGTCATCTACTAAGTACGAGTAACCGCACATTTTTATTTGCGCTCCATAAATTCATATTGTTCTTTATTTGTAGTCTAATAAGGTGGTGTAAAGAGTTTGGTAAGTTGGTTTAGTGTGTTGGTAATTGAAATTTTGACTTATTTAATGTGTGACGGGGCGAGGTGGTGTGGCGAATCGCTGATATTGTAATTGGCATTTTGCCAGCTCAGCTGGTCACAGAGAAAGTCATTGTCGCAATTTTGACGAATATTAATGTCTGTTACTTTAATACCGTAGACTTCAATTTCAGTTATTTATGTTAATAGCGTCTAGGTATCTTTAACACGGATATTGTAATAAATACATTAGCGTCCATTGCTTCCCGCAGTCGGGTAATCCTCATTTGATCATACGATAGACTCTGACCACTCTAATTTTGTACAAACTTGGCAGATATCGGCGGCCGATCGTAAGATCAAGCAGATCGCGACTTTCCTAGGCATATCGTGACAGATGAAAATTTTTGTCTGGTTCCCTAAATCGACAGAGCCCCGTTACGCGGGGCTCCTATTTCTGGAGAACCTACCCTACCTACGTATTAGCTTAATGTGATTAGATGATGTAATCTCCACGGTGCTCCATGTTCGGCGACAGACAGAAAGAGGTGGCAGCAAATTGCGAAAGAGAAGCTATTCCCTGTGACCACGATTCTCAGTAATGCAACCAATGCAAGGAGGAGGAATGTGACTACCGTCAAAACATTACTATCTGCCTGATCTTACAATCGCCCGCCGACACATACACATATCCTTACAAGCCTTACGTAGCACTTGGCATGAAAACATAGCGTGGGCCGACTTTATCCTATTGAGTCCTTCTATAAGCAGCAGGGCTTAATAAAATTGGAAAGCGTTTCGTTAATTCTCATTACTGTTACTACCTAGAACATCCAATAGAAAGTGTCAGCCTAAGTGGTCATACATCAATATTGTAATACACTTTTCTTACCATAGAACAAAGACTAGCCTAGAACAAATCAAAGCAGGGTATTACTGGGTTATCGATTGCATGGCAATTAGCTAAGTTAAATAAACTTTTGTTTTTAGAACTCGGTAGGGTCATGTTATAAGGATGTTTCCATATCTACAGTAGGTAGTTAGGTACCCCTTATCATTGGTTGACTTACTATTACAGTCTCTACGATTTAACCTTTGACTACTTACTTACTATTACAGTCTCTACGATTTAACCTTTGACTACTTACTAACTATCATCATTTATATTTGTTATTCCCTGTAAAATCCACTGGTATAATAGGGTCCCAGCGGTACCGTTTCGACACGGAACCAAGAAACCATGCAAAGCCCAACCCCAGCAATTCCAAATTTGAAGCGAAAACTGTCATCAATATTTTCCCCACTTAATAGAACAAATAAATAAAGAAAACAATTATTTATGGCCCCGCATCTGTTCCGCCCCACCCTACTGTCCCCTTATCTAGCCTCTATTTGCCAAGGCACAATACTCCTTATTTCTATATTTTTAAGGTCCTCGGTATCAGTTATCGGTGATTTTATAAAGTCAAAACTAACAATTGGTATCAACCGCAGGCATAAATGGTGAATATGTCTTTTGTGGCTTTGTTGACTTCGATGACGGTACTATAATGAATTAAATTATTTTTTGCGGGAATAATAAAATAGATAAGTTCACCGGTGCCGCTACAGTTAGTCAGACCACGACAAGTCTGCAACAATTTTGATAGCACACGCAGTACAAGTGTTATTTTAAACGACAAACTTTTATTAAATCTCGCTTGTCACTATGCCCGTCACTTTCGCACTTGACATACTTGTTAGAATGTGACAGGTATAGTGAGAAATGACTGCCACCGCCATTATTATGTCATAACATAATTTAAGAATATATTTATTTCTTTTTCATACCCAACTTGCTTTTGGTAGGATTTCAGACCACTTCATTACTTAGCATAGTTAGTTTAATTTTCGTTAAATTTCCACAGATTTATCTATAATTTGTAAAGTTCCAATAGGTTTAAAAACTCATGAAAATCTTTTTTTAGTCTCTTTACTTCGTTTTTTTAGCATTAGAAATATGGTAAATAATTTTGATGTGTCTTTTTATTGAAAAATAACAACTATTACTTATGAAACCAAAAGCATGTAACTGTTCATATAAGTATGCTATTTTTTTATACAATGGCGATAGCAAACAAGCATACGGCCCGCCTGATGGTAAGCAGACACGTCAAGATCGCTTACCTTCTTTCTCAGGCTTAAACAAAACTGAAGTATAGACAGACTAAAAACCGCACCAAACGTGCAAACTAAAAACCCCACGAATTGGGAAACAATTCTTATAAAGCTGTCCATAAAAGTAATGAGTGTAGATGTGAGTAGTCAAACGTAGGTAATATAAAAAGCATTGAGTATGTTCAGTTTGAACACATTTTCAATTTCACGCAATTTCGGCTTGTACGAATAAAACGACATACCATAACAATATTATAAAACTGAAGCCAAAAAAAGTAAAAGGTAGAAAGCTCTTTACAAAACGTGCTATACGTATCACGATGACGCGATGCACACGATAGGCGTGATGTTCAAATGGTTAACTAATCCTGCCACGGAGTTTAGCACTTCATTAATATGATAAACTAATTACCTAACTGCGACTGCTAACGCCATCTGCGGTTCACTAGCAGAACTAAACACCCAGCTTTTCTATCCACCCACAGTATCCACCCCTCCACAGATGGCGTTGTGTTGCGTTCAAAAGATTGCAAGAGGGAGTCTTATAATATCTGTGCAAATTTATTCAGCATTGAGTTCTAACGAGAATGGAATGCTAATAAGACGCGTCAGATGTCTGATAAGATTAGAGACATTAGAGTAATCCAGTTTGAGTTATTCTTCAATATCTCAATCAAATTGGTTTCAAATCCACTATCTGATTAGGCGATATCTGTTGATGTTGGATTTTGGTTGCCATCGCATCATTGATGTTGATGAATCGGTCATGTACAAAAATAGTTATTTGTTTTCCAAGGGGGCAAAGTTGTTGTTTAACTCTCGTGCTAATATTGATATCCGAGCAAGCGAAGGATTCCAAAAGTGAACTATGATTGCGAGTGTTGCGAATAGTGGAATCATGAGCGTTGTGAGGATTCAAGGCACGAGGGTTAAACAAACGTTCCTCCCGATCCTGAGTGAAACACAACAATGTTCACCACACCAACGCGAGGAAAACACTATCTGTAAAGCATTACAAAAAAACTTAAACTTATCAAAAAAAAATTATCACTCATAAGCGTTACTTAAAAGTCAATTCTATCAGTCAATATGAGCAAACAACTCAAAATTTGCATCAGATTACTTTGCCTCACATGTGGATAAAATACAATGTATCCGTTTTTGAAGTAAAAAAAGAGCCTTTACGAGCTGGTGTGGTGAAAAAAATATTTTATCATTTAATTATTGTTAGAACCCATTCCGGGTTTCTACAATATTTCGTACCTACAGTCAAAATTGATTAAGTCAAATGTATAAGTATAGTCAACGATGATATGATATTTTAGGTCATATAAAATCACCCACAAGAACATCTTGCAGAACGAAGCAAACGAACATATTTTTAAGCCATAATAGCGTGGATAGATGCCTTGTGTCATTTTATTTATCTCTACTTTTTTATTATTTTATGTTTTTTCTACTTGAAATCAGTAGCTTTCCGATCCCAATAGGAGGAGAAAGTATCCCAAGAGTCTTTGGCATTTTTATGACGGAACGAAGAATGTATGGCAGTACTCTTTTTTCTCCTATTTGTATCGAAAGAGCTCGTTACTGAAAATTTAAATAAATAAGAATTTGATTGAAAATCGAATTTGATAATAATAGTAGAATAAAAGTGGAATTTTGAATAAAATTAAACACCTACTGTTCGATATTCTATGACGTACTTGTACCCCTGGGGCCGGCAGTGTTTGTCCGGGCAATCGGTGCCGCCATCTTGAAGCTTCCTTTATCTTAAAATGGCGTTTTTTAGAAAAAGTGTACCTTTTACTTTGATAAACTAACAACTTTTGGGTTATTATAATTTCGAATCACGAGACAATTGACCGCAGCAATTAAAAAAAGTGTCACCAATAATAGTTTCTAAGAATAAAATGCCTGGATTTGATCAAGGCAATTGATTTCGTTGATTATCAAATTCTATTGATTAATCAATACGAAATCTGGCGAAACGTTTTTGATTTATTTGAATCCTACCTGAGCGAGATAAAACAATTCACTCAATTAAATCCAAATAAAGTCACTGCTTTAAAGGACCTCAGAGAAATAGAAGCAGTCATCCCGCAAGGCAGCGTTTTATGACCACTTTTATTTATCATGTTTATAAGTGATTTCTCATTAGCTATCGAAGAAACCATGATTCCTTTTGCATTTTTATGTATCTATAATACTTATAATAATATTTAGAATTACAATCTGCAATGGAAACAACCCGATCCCGACCCGAATATAAAAGCCTCGAAATTATTAAACGTATTTGTTAGTAAACTAATTTAATTAAAGAAATAGAAAGATACTAACTTTTTTGTAAATATTTTATTGCTGGAATATCTCTTTACACAATAACTTCAAATTTCAACCTTTATTCAACAAATAGGCCACAAGGGCACTTTTAAACAATTATAAAACGCAACCAAAGAGAAATTGAAATAGAGGTGGATTTTCAAAGAAATTTTTTCTAGCCACAGTAAATTTACTGCCATCTTTCGACACATGATTAAAACTTTTAGAATGGCATTTGATTTTGATCCTTATTCTTTCACTGATATATGTTAAATTTGTTGAATGTCAAAAAATTGCGCCATCTTACCGGGCATAACACAAAGGTTGTGCTGCCATCGCTTGAAACGATGCCGCCATATCTTTGACCTTTGATCTATTAGATAGCGTGTATGTATATAAAGTCTGTGCGGAAAGAGAAGAGTCGTGGAATGTAAGGGGCCCAATACATGCACAGACGAACAGACTCTAAATAGTAATAACATGTGATGTGAGACACAGTTTTTGCTTGTATGTTACAAGAAAAACGGTATAGCTTCACATAAATACTATAATAATATTTAATGTTAAAAACAGTGACTTTCAATATCATTAGATCATTCGTATCATTACATTTAAAATAAATAAATAATGGCTTATACAAATTATATATTATTAGTGCTATTCTTATAACAACAATGTTAAGATATTTAGGGATGCTACACCAGGAGCAGAAATCAGACGAATTAAATATTATTAATTTGATATTGACAATTTAGATGGTGGACTGCTCTAAAAGTACAAAAACTAGGCAATTACATTTTGTTTTAATTTCCAGTAATCGTTAATTAATGCGACACGTTTTTATTATTCTCAAGCTTTTGTTTAATTGCATATCAAAAAAATCATTTTCACAATACACGTACACGATATCAGATGTGGAATAGGTAATTTCCTATTTTTCGCACTTGTATCGTAATGGACACTATATTTTATGAATTTATGTCGTCTTATAAACTAAATATTATATTGTCTGGCAACCCTAGAACCTCTTAAACCGGCGCGTTACCGACAAATGAAACGAAACATAAAAGGGAAATTGCTACGGGCGTAGCGCGTAGCCGCTACGAGCTACGGCGTAGCGAGCGTAGCCATTACTTTGCCGAGGGGCGTGTTACGAAACGTACATTTTAATACTTTAGGCAATTACCAATATACCGAAGTTAATTTTATTTTGTATATGCAACCTTGAGAATGTTACCGGCGAAATTTAGATTTGTCATGAGTTTTGTATTTCCTACCACAATTACAAGGAAACACTTGACCGTTACTGACTGCTTGAACGCGATTGCAGTCCATCTCGCTCGCTGATATATTGGTACTTACAATCGAGACGGAATACGATTAGTCAAACTGGTGGGTAACAAGATAGATGGCGTTGTTGTCCATAATTATATACTTATTGAAGAATAAATGGACAAACATAGCCCTTATTATTGAACTTAAATACCTTCAATAGAACAATGGTTGCCCCAGTATTCCACGAGAAACTAGTTTCATGTGGACAGAATTTCCACGCGCTGCATAAATTTGCGCACTTCTAGCACACCATGCGAAGAGAATTTGAAAAGTGAGGACCGCAGTTGAAGACGACGCTGAGTGACGTGATATGTTGTCGAGCCCGTAAATAGGAGAACAAGATGCTAAAGTAGAGGCCTGCCCAGAATGGGAGAAAGGTCTGGGACAATATAATTAGTTGGAATTGCTCCGGTTTCAGTTCCGATTCGGCCTGTACGGCGTCGCAAGCCAGGAAAGACCATGAGGAGGAGCGGGGAATACCTTCAATATATAAAAGAACATACCGTGTACTCAAAATAGATTTTATTAAAGTTGATGGCCAACTTTACAAACGTATTATATTGAAATGTAGTTGTCGTTTCTGAATAAGTCGCCGAGTGGCAAGCAGCACTTGTTCCATTCGTTTATCTGAATGAGAATAAACTGAGAACGACATAAACTAGAAAACTTGGTATGAATTATTTATACCGACTTGTTTATTTAATCGTATGCAAATCTTTTGAGTTATTTTATAGGTACATAGAACAACAGGGCAATTCGAAAGCGCACTGACATCAGAACGATATCTAAATTATATCTTTTAGTTACCGTGCGTGTCGATCACGCCAATAAGCTAAGTCCACACTGTGCTCGCGCTCGGTGGATTTTGGTTCAGCAAAGCTGTTAACATCTCAACATGGCGGACGATGATAAGGAAGCCAGTTACTTTAAAGTTTATTGAGGACTACAGAAGCTTTCCACAACTTTGGGATCAAAATAAATAACGAATAAACTCTATACAATTAATATCCCATCAAAAACAATACTTGTCAAAAAAACCAAGTCTCGCAACTCAGTTGTTCTGCGGTAAAAAGTTGTGAGATCCATGTAATACCAAGTCGGTTATTAATTTATTCAGTCTCTACTTAAGCGACTTTCTGTCTTAATACGTCCAGTCTCTAAGACCACGATCGTGGTCCATAACAATTGAAAATCAATTGTGTCTGGAATCTCCGTACTCGAAGCATTAAGTTGTTAAGTAATAATTAACAGCATCTTATAATGACGCATATCAATATTAAAATTCTTTAATGTTTTATATAAATATATTGAGACTTGGCCATCGCACTAAATAATTGAATTTACATGTGTTTTCAGGCGATTGAATTTACACGTGTTTTCAGGCCTGCTGCAAGATGGTCTGCGAGTTTTGCCGACGAAATGTAACATGATTGTTGATGGAGTAAAGAAAAAGTTAAAGTCTTCGTTCCTATTAATATTTTATATGGTTATTTATGCTGAATAACTAAGTAACCAGCACATATTCCGGCAAGTAGAATGCTCTCGTCACACGTTTTTATGCAAAACTTAAAAGCCCTATCTCCCTCGCTCGCCCTATCTCCTTGCTGTGCCACACTTACAAGCTGTTTGAGCGTCTTCTTCTCAACCGGCTGACACAAGCAGTGGATCCTCTTCTTATCAACGAACAAGCAGGATTCCGCCCCGGGAAGTCATGTACGAGCCAGACACTAAAACTAACGCAGCACATTGAGGACGGTTTCGAGCTTGGCATGGTCACTGGTGTGGCTTTCGTTGATCTATCTGCAGCCTACGATACCGTGAACATCAAGATCTTACTGTCAAAAGTTGCCAACGTCACTCGAGATGGAGGCTTCGTTCGTGTACTTGGTGAGCTGCTACGGAACCGCTATTTTCAAGTCCACCTCAACACGGAGAAAACCCGATGGCGACGCCAAAAGAATGGTCTACCCAAGGCAGCGTGTTGGCACCAACCCTCTTCAACCTATACACGAACGATCAGCCAAGCCCACCGGGAACTCAACGTTTCCTCTACGCAGACGATTTAGCCCTCGCAGCTCAGTGTCGCTCCTTTGAAAATGTGGAAGGAACTCTGTCTGAGGCATTGGAGCAACTCGGAAGTTACTATAGGGCTAACTGCCTCCGGCCAAACCCAAGCAAAACTCAGACCTGTGCGTTTCACCTGCGCAACCATCACGCAAACAGACCCCTTCGCGTAGAGTGGGATGGAGCGACTCTTGAACATTGCCCCCACTCGCGATATCTGGGAATAACGCTGGATAGAGCGCTAACCTACAGGGCGCACTGTTCTAACACACGCATGAAAGTTAGTGCGCGAAACAACTTGCTGCGTAGGCTAACTTCAACAAGCTGGGGCGCTACCGCACACATCTTGCGTACCGCCGGACTAGCTCTGTGCTTTTCAGCTGGAGCGTTTGCCTGCCCAGTCTGGCATCGGCTCCCGCACGCCAGTCTCGTAACGGCCGCGCTCAATGACACCTGCCGCGCCGTCTCAGGCTGCCTCAAGCCGACCCCACTCAACAAGCTTTACCCATTAGCTGGAGTGGCTCCCCCTGATATACGCAAAGAGGTAGCCTGCGCTATTGAAAAACACAAACAGGAGAACGGCCAGCGGCACCCCCTGCATGGACATATCCTGCTCGTCTTAAAAGTCGCAGGAGTTTTATGCGGAGCACCAGCCCCCTGCAGGGTGAGCCGCCCGATGTGCGCCGCTTGCTGTGGCAGACCCGGTGCCCTCCATCAGACGTGTACTTGCAGGCTTTGGAGCAACTACCGCCTGGCCATAAAGAACCTTGGCCAATTTGGAAGTCCTTAAACAGGCCCAGGTCCCAAGTTGGTCGCTGTAAGCAAAATATGGCCAAATGGGGATTGCTCCGTAGCTCCTCGACTCAATGTACCTGCGACCACGCAAACCATGGCACATCTACTGGCGTGTCCCACATGCCCGCATCACTGCTCGGAACTGGATCTGAAGGACGCG
Organism: Cydia pomonella; assembly: GCF_033807575.1. Taxonomy (NCBI): domain Eukaryota; kingdom Metazoa; phylum Arthropoda; class Insecta; order Lepidoptera; family Tortricidae; genus Cydia; species Cydia pomonella. Next base: position 5,647,056 of record NC_084723.1, on the reverse strand, counting down.
ACAGCCAGGGCTGTCAACACCGCTGCCTATTGGGCTTCCATTGTATAAAAAAGGAACCTCGACACGAAAAGAAGAAGATGCAAAACTTGACGACTAATGTGGACAGTTAGTCGCATGCATTTCGATCCAGGCAACAGTTGAATGCGCTAGGTGAAAAAGTTGAAGAGGAATAGTTAATAGGGCACAGAGTGGACTTTGCTATATACGTACGGTCAAGTACGACCGAAATGCACGATGACTGAATGATATAATTTTGATGTGAGTGTACTTCCGTCCGTCCATCTATTGCAGCTTTAATCTGGCCGGTCCATCGCATAGGTAATCTGCCTCTTGGTCGTGGCCTCGTGGTTTTGCCTTGCACCAAAAATCGCGCCAGTTAAATAAGTAAATGCCGCGCCAGTTAAAAAATTAAATAAGTAAGAGGGATGCTTACGGTACTGACATTACTCGACTTTACTAACGCTTTCAATACTGTAGACTTTGATATATTGATAGGGGTACTAAGTAGCCTTAACATATCTCCTTCTGCAATTAGGTGGTTTCGTAGTTACTTGGAAGGTCGTCGGCAACGGATTAAAATTGAGGACACTCGTTCATCGTGGTGCAACACACTGGCTGGCGTCCCGCAAGGTGGCGTGTTGTCTCCCCTCCTTTTTTCTATCTTTATTAATTCTATTTCTCGTGACCTCCTTTCCTCTTATCATTTGTATGCCGACGATCTCCAAATTTACTCACAGTGCCCGATTGCTAACTTATCTTCTCTGATTCAATCCACCAACTCTGATTTAGAACGCATTCTGCACTGGAGCTCCTGTTATGGAATTAAAGTTAATCCTGCGAAGACTCAAGTCATTATTATTGGTAGCCCTATGAATATAGCAAAGGTGAATTTTGAGAGTCTGCCTCCTATCTTATTCGATGGGGTCCAGATCCCGTACTCGTCCCAAGTTAAGAATCTGGGAGTGATTTTGGATCGTACTCTTTCTTGGGGTCCGCAACTTAATGAGGTTGGACGAAAAATTTTTGCTGCCGTGGGATCGCTTAGGCGTCTCCGCAACTTTTTACCGCTTGCCACTAAAATTGCGCTGGCGCAATCACTTCTTCTTCCTATTCTAGACTATGCTGACATATCTTATCTCGATCTTACAGAAGAGCAATTAAACAAGCTTGAACGTCTTCAAAATGTGTGCATTCGTTTCATTTTTGGGCTACAGAAATTTGACCATGTCTCCAGCTTTCGGTCACAGCTCAAGTGGTTACCGATACGTTTTCGACGTAATACGCATATCCTTTCTCTTCTCTACAGTACCTTATTTATTCCTAATACTCCTGGTTACCTTAAAAAGCGGTTTAGTTTTCTTTCGTCTGTTAGGTGTTCTCAAAATCTTCTTCTTGCTCCCCCTCGGTCATCTAGTAAGTTCTACATCAAATCCTTCACTTTCCAGTCTGTAAGAATGTGGAATGCTTTGCCCATTGATATAAAACGAGCTCAATCCTTAACCATTTTTAAAAAACGTCTTAAAGAGCATTATTTATCACTTTCTTAGTCTTGGTCATTTCATTCATGAAAGTAAATTCTCCTTTATTTTCTCTACCTATTATTGTAATTTAAATAATTTATGTAGTTTATGTAGTGTATGTTTTATTGTTTGTAGTTTATAATTATTATTATATCTCCTTGGATTTCACGGGCCTATAAATCCCGGTCTTTTGATAGGCTCGCATGGGGATATAGATCCAACACGTAGAGGCCTCTTGGAGAGCTTTAATGTCATGTAGAACGCCTGCTGGAACCCGTTCACGGGCGCAACAATAGACACCAATGAACCGGTCGCAACAGGCATTGGGACTATTGTAGTAAAGTGAACAGTATAACGGTCTATGGATTGAAGTTTGGGAGGACAATGAGACTGGGTTATTGCAAAGACGTCCGGACACTTGCCATAACAATGTTTTTACTAGTTATCGAGGCAGGCGGTGACTCGCCGCCCACTAGATGGGCCCCTGAAAATGCCGTCCTGAAGACGACCAGGAGCAACACCGGTGTGAGCGGCTCAGGGGTGTCGAGAGGTGTACGCCGCTTTCTACCCAGTGGCTGATAACAGCCACTGTGCCAACTCGCGTCTTATGCAAGTTTTCACTTCCACCCCTGAAGCATTTAGCTCTAACGACTCCTCTCTGGACGGCCAATGAAGGCAAGCCAAAGCTGAGAGTCCTGCGGGTCCCCTTGGGGTCCACTCCGACCGACGAAGACACGCCGGAGACGGAGACCCTGACCGACTCTCGGGAGTACTCGGGTCCGTGGGGTCGTTACTCCCCAACAGCTCGCCACAAGCTGCCCTGCGGTTTTATTATTATTATTATTAAATGCCCTTATTTTTTCAGTTACAAAAACTACATTGACACCACATCGAGACTGATCTCTGGTGGTTTAACTAACGAGCAGAAATTTGGATCTAGTATCGATGACGACACTACCTGTTCTTTAAGTACATCATAGAAGGAAAAATAGAGGGAAATAGAAGAAAAGGAAGACCGAGAAAAAAGTTTTTTTCAACCAAATAAAAGAAAAAGTTCAGCTAGTACCAGAAGGTTAAGGAGTTGGCAGAGGACCGGACGAGTTGGAGATTGCTCCTTCGACAAGAGAAGCTCTTAAATATAAAGAAGAAGAAGAAGATTCCTAACTTACGAGAGCAGGAGGTTCATTTATTGTTTTTCAGTGTTTACCCTCAAAGTTTTTTTTTCTGCTAGTACCTAAGCCTCTGTGCCTCTTTCGTATCGAAATTAAACATTCATTTGATATCATACAGTATTTTGAACTAATGATTATTATTTATTTCAGACTTTTACCATTCATTTTGAATTTTTGTGATTTTTGTTAGTAGGTATACACAGTAGTTGGTGGTTTTAGAAAACAGTGTACCCAATTAGCGTGAGTTGTTAAGAAAAGTTAATCACTGTCAGTTTTGTAACGATAATTAAGCATTAATTGACAATAAAAACTTGGTTTTGGTGTTCAATTCATAACATACAATGTAAAAAAGGCAAAAAGGTGGTTTCGACAAAGATTGTATGCTTAATTGTCGTTACAAAACTGACAGCGATTAACTTTTCTTAACAACTCACGCTAATTGGGTAAATTATTTTCTGAATACTCCCAGGTACAAATGTTCAAAACATTTGTTAGTAAAAATGAAACAATAAAGTAAATTATAAAACACTATAATTACTAGATTGTGTTTTCCTCTTACATCTCGTTAATTATGACTGAATGAACGCATTACATAGTTGCCCCCCGGTGTTGAACGTTCAAATAGTTGCGTGAGTCATTCGTCAGTCAAACATGTGTTCTTGTCTGCTGCACGAGAGCGGGCGAGTCCATTTTTGGGTGAACCAATGTTAATAGCCGTAGGTTCAGAGAGTGACGGAGTTTTTGAAAAATCGTACCTCTTTCGTAAATCTTGAGGATTTTCTCTTGTGGCGTCATTGATTTTTTGACTTTCACGCGATACGAAAAAATTAACAGAGGTCTAAAACTCACTTGAAAAAATTGTAACAATTTATGCACAAATGATAAAAACATGAAAATTGCTTCTAAAAATGCGTGATAATATTTTTGAGGGAACTCATCGATTACCTACTTTTTTTGTTGAAACTAAAACAAATTAAAATTCAAAAACATGATATCCGCTGTTCTGAGCACACACATCTATCTCGCCCACGGTTATGCTCAGTGAGGCTCAATTTCGGGTGGAAGCTAGAGGGTAAAAATAAAATATCTATCTTTTATCTCCCTATCACTCTATTACGTAAGAGCAGAAGAATAAAAAGACGAACGAATTCGCATTAGGAAGCTTAATATTTTCGGTACCAGCCCCGTTTCCAGTACAAAATGAACAAACATACGTATTCGTGGCAGTCAATGTCTGCGCCAGAGTATCCACACAAGTGGGTAGCCTGTGGGGCGCCAGAGTATCCACGCCCAAATGAGCGGCCGTCCCATACGCCAGGGAATAAGGGTCATTCCGTCGGGCCTCTTTCCGTCTTCGCACACAAGACCGGGTGGCTCCAAAACGGACGGCACGCCCACGTTGACAAGGGCCCGACGGATAACATCATTAAGGCTGGCGTGGCGGGAAAACCGACCAGCGCTCTTCCGGCAGGAAAGACCGTGGCAGCCACGACTATCCACCTCCACTCCACAAACAGCGATGAGGGACTGAGAGACAACTAACTCGGTTGTCAATATAAACGGTATGAAATTTCCAATATAAAGTGAAACAAATGGCTCAACAATTAAAGTCCGTGACTTTACGATTGTCGTCTTGGCTAGTCCCCCCAGTATTTCTAAGCATTAGACTCGGCAAGCTGTTGTAATGACTAGGCTTATTACACGTGGGGTGTTTGGTCGTCCGGGTTTGGTCGGAGTTCAAACCGTTTGTGTGACCATTGATTTAACTCTCCACACGCGACTTAACTACGTGTAAGGTTAATATGGCGTTTATTTCAATGGGCTGTTGTAATCGTACCAAATTAGAGAAAATACCAGCATTCAGTTTTTTAAAATGTGTTAGAGATTTTGTGAGCGTCAGGATGGCGGGTGGCGACTACGACAAATTTCAATTTTATAAAACTGGATTCAGCTGTTTTGGCCTTTTGTTGGCTAAATTAAATTTGGGCATAGGAAGCTTAACATTTTCGGTACCGGGCCCGTTTCCAGTACAAAATGAAGAAACATACGTCTTCTTGGCAGTGAGTGTTTTAAGCGTATGGACATATTGGCTAATTTGAGGAACAAACTCCTTTTACGTTCCTTACAATATAGTTAAAGCAGAGGAAATAACAGAGGTCGAATTCCAAGGGTCTGTAGGTGTGGGCACAGCTAGTATATTAAACATATGCCGTTCAATTTTCATACAAAAATAGTGTATACCTAATTTCAAGTTGCATACATTCGAAATGCATATAAACATAGGACGTTACGGCTATAGACGAGATGCGAGATGAGCCTCTTCAATGTATGAAGATGTATACAAACTGAGCTGTCAATATGTGGCACAACTTTTATAGATATGCGACGTGGCTTTCCGACCATATACGTGAAATATCTTGAATGGGTATTATCTGTGCCACAGTAGGCAATTTCGAGAATGGCGTTATGCCCGTAAAAGTGTTAAGTTACGCTCACGCGAGCGAATATGTCAGTGTCAAACTGGTTGTAGCCGTACAGGGGGCCAGTTTTTGAATTTCGATCGTTCGATTTCGTCACTCAATAATCTGTGAAAAACGGCGAAATGCTATATAAAAAAAATGAGCGATAGAAATTGAGAATATAGCGGTACGAGTGGTCACACTCGTTTTCAATTCTAGCTGTAGAATTTAAGTAAATGCCTAGAAGTGGAGATAGCATTGAAGGAAGCCGCACGTAATCCAGCGCTCGAAATTCAGAAATTGGCCCCCTGTTCTTTTAAATCTTTTTAATAAGCATTCCCGTATTAATAATTTATTAGGTTCTTCCAATCGCGAGGTAAAAGTATATTTATTCAAAAACATAAGTATTTTATCATATTTGTTTAATTTAGTAGGTAGGTAAATCTTAACTAGAATAACACAACAGGCATACATACGAGAATATGATTTTTACTTGTTTTTAATTAACATTTTGTTACAACAAACCTTTTAACCTCGAGTTCTTTTTTGTCTGATACAATGATACATAGTAATAATAATTGTTCTTTCTCTGTTTTTACCCCTTTTTATTAACATCTAGTCGCGACAGTTATAGATAAATAATCCTTATTGATTTAATGCAAGCAACTATTGCCTTTTTAAAGTGTGTTGTTGTTATCCGTCCCCGTCCTACGCAATATTAAAAATAAACGCATAATTGACGTCACAAGATCACACGACAGAAAATAACCTGACGTTGTTCAACTCATTTTACCCATTTAAAATGGGTAGCATTTATATTGAACAAATAATTGGAAAAAATAATTTAATTGCTAAAAGGAATTGATTGGATTTAACTGTCGAATGTTAGATCATAAAATTTATTTATATATTTATAATTTATACCTTTGACCTTTGACCAAACTACTGCTACTAATGAAATATATCAAATATATTGCCTTGTATTGTCGAAAACCTATTGAATTTTATTATAGGGTGTCAGCTCGAACCTTCGAACTAAAAAAGCTTCGACCATATTTGTAAAACAAGCATGTAACCTTTGACCTAAAACACGTAAAATCATTACCCACCGTAAAACCAGAACTATTGCTTCCCGTGACATCGCAGACAACGCTCGCTTCCGTCACTGTTCTATAAAACACTTCATACTATAATACAAATATAAAACATACTCCTATACAGGTCAATATAGACTTTATGCGTTTTGAAATAAGTCTAACACATGCGCAGTACAACTTTGCTTACTCGTATTCAACTAAACAAATGATTTTCAGTCGTAAATTTAATATGTAAGGTTGAATTTAGGTTAAATGGGGTAGAAAAGGTTGTATGTGTGAGGGGACGCCGCGCAGCCGCCCGGCAGTACTCCCCGGGCGCCGAAGCCGCTTGCCGTGCTTACCCACAGTGAAAACCTTTAAAAAAACACCCTAAGTCAATTTTAGCCTTCCATTTACACCCAAGAACACCTAACGTGCCCCTTTGAAAGCAATATAAAAAACTAAAAAATATAATATTTAAAAAAGTCCTTTAAAACCCTTTATTTGATAGTTAACTGTGTATAAAAACAGTTTAAATTTGAAATGTGTGTTCAGTGAAACGTCAGAAGCGCGAAACCTTTGGCAGTGTCTGCGTTACATAACTGTTCCGGGCAAGATCGATACCCTGGGCGTATTAATAGCGACCTACGGTTGAGAACAGCTGGCCGGCCGCCAGCATGCAGACCACGGTAGGCATTCGTATCTAAATATACTTAAGATAAGCCTTTCATATTATCTACTGTGTGCCTTTTTTGACGAAAGAATATTACAGTATAAAGTAAAATTAAGTCCGGTTGTTATAACAACGCTCTTTAAAAAAGATAGCAATACATCAAAATAACTATAAAATTGAATTAATAATAGTTAACACTTAAAAGACCTCTTAAAGATGCAAAACAAGTCTGATAATCATCAGCTATTGAAGATGGACGATACCTCTAATGCTCTATATGTCTCATGTAACATTTTCCTCTGACTGTAGAATATTAAGCCTATAGGAACATACAGAACAACGAAAAAACCCTAGTAATATAGTGTATGCCTCAAAGTTAAACTCTATTAAGTTAGTTGGACCTGATTCATACAAATCTCAATTTAAGAAAAGTTAATCACTGTCAGTTTTGTAACGAGAATTAAGGATTAAGTTTCAATAAAAATTTCTTTTTGGTGTTTATTTCATAAGCTAGAAGCAATATTATAATGTAGAAATAGGTAAAAAGTTGATTCCCATAAAGATTTCATGCTTAATTGTCGTCACAAAACTGACAGTGATCAACTTTTCTTAATTGTCGTCACAAAACTGACAGTAATTAACTTTTCTTAATTGTCGTCACAAAACTGACAGTGATCAACTTTTCTTAATTGTCGTCACAAAACTGACAGCGATCAACTTTTCTTAATTGTTGTCACAAAACTGACAGCGATCAACTTTTCTTAACTACTCACGCTAATTGGGTATACTATTTGCTGAAAACTATCTTAAAAATACCTATACTTATTCATAATATACGGGCACCGAAAAGCAAAAAAAAAACATTTTCCGGCTTAATTTTTGATTGCATAATACATCAGGAGTTTTTTTTTTTTTTTTTTTTCTTTTTATTGGAGAAACAACAGAAGTATGCGACAGGATAATAGGTTACATTGTTAGGTACAAACAATATAGAGATGAACACTTACTTCCTTAAACGCTCTCACTAAAACATACATAAAATAAACGGACTTAACTAAACGGTATGTTAACATACAAGTTTACCAAGTGTTATAGACCAAGCTTATGTATATTATAATTTAGGTACTAAATTCAAATGGAGAAGAAAATAAAATCAGCAAAAAGTCGAAATTAGGTACTGATAACCAATTTGTGCAATATATTATTAAGTACATTGACAGTAGCGATACTAGCAATGATGACGACACACTACTGATGAACATTATGTTGGCCGTTGAGAATATTGAGTATTTGATAACGGAATTTGGGCCTAGTGACATTGAATATATCGATGGAAGTAAATTCTTTATTGTAAGTGTTACAAATACGACGTAAGGGGGCTCGCAAACCGGCGTTACTAGAGGTGGTGGGAACCGAGAACAAAGCATTAGAGCGCGAGCTGAATCGAGCTGGGACTCTGAAACAGTTCATTGAGTTAGTTCATTGTGGCGTGTTTTTTTTGTATTTATTATTTAGGGACTTAAATCAGTTACATGATTATGCCAGCCCCATCGTACCTTAATCTAGTATTCTTAGATGTCTAGTTATGGGACTTGTACCTTTTAAAATAATCTATAACATAAAAATATCTTTTTAGCCTCTTCTGATGTCGGTACAGCTAAGATGCTCTGAAAAGCACCTATATCCAATATATTTACCTTGAGGGCAGTTAGTAACGCATTTCTATCGCTTTCATTCCGTTCACATTCCGTCAAAATATGATACACATCTTCCATAGAACCGCAAACTTCGCAATTCGGGGATGGCTCTTTTCTCATCAAGTAAGCAAACTTTTTTGACGGAATATGCCCGGAACGCAATCTTAAACCTATTTTAATTAACTGTCTATTTAAATTATTGTTAGTAAACCAAGGTATATGAGGAGGTTCCGATTGCATCGTCTTCTGGCGTGTTTTAGGATATTAATTTCAGTATTTATTGATTAAACGCTGACTCGAGAATGCCTTAAGGTGAATTCCGCCATTGATTTTACCAAAAGGTCTCACACCATCGCAGAAATACGCAAGTTGTATTTTCAGGAGCCCGATTCTGATTTTCACAAATTAGTAGCTACGGTTTTGATTTAATTTTGATACGAAGTTGAAGATCGCTCACGCTGACTGGTGCATGCGAAACTAAGTGAAAACCGTGCGTGAGATGCGCACCAATCTCCAAGACGACCGTCAAGGTCGTATTCAAGCCAATTTAAAACGTAAATGAGGATGATTGATCTTAATATTAAATTATTATTTCATTACACTTACACGTACAAAACGGTGTTATTGTATGCCAGCATACTGAGATGGAATGAACTATATTATGCCCACGGGCGTAATAGATTTTTTTTATTTCATTACGCCCATGGACATATTGGGCATAATGTTTTTTTTTCAATTAGCTATAAATGAGATTTATATATTTTTTTTGTGTATGTTTATAAATATGTAATTCTATTAATTTAATAGGCGTTTAAAATATTTTTACACAATTCTCAATCGTGGCTGAATGCCGAATAGGTCTGTGCCTTCGATGCCTAACCTGTCAAGGAATTACAATATGGCGGACGAATATTTGATATGTCACCGAATTTAAGAACTATTTCGCTTAAAATTTAGTTTTTTCTTTGCAAGTGTGATGAATTACACACAATGGTAACTCCGGGGTAAGAATATTGCAAACTCGGGTCTTTAATCCCCTCCAGCCTGTTTCAAACTTCTGCTGCTCCAAACTTGGAAATTTTAGGAAAAAACAAATTTTCTACAGTAGACCTTGAATAACTTCCAACACGCATACGATCTACGCTTAGATTTTTAAGAGAACGAGAATGAAGGTGTGTACGCGTTTCCAGCTGATTATATCTCATTCAGAGGTGAAACCCTTAATTTTTGTGTATTACCTAGGTACAGACCGCAATAGGTAAACACTCGTAAAAGTCATAGATTGAGTATATTTTATTGAGACATTCCGAAATGACTGTGCATACAAAATGTAATATTGTTATATTATAAATAAATAAATAAATAAATAAATCTTTATTGCTTTAAACCTTACATTACAATTCATAATATTGAATAGTAAACCTTACCAAAATACTAACAAATCAAAGTCTGACCTAAATACGAGAAATACTTAATATGTAACAATACATTTCAGGATTATGAATATGCACATACATATAAGAAACCGAGGAGAGGAAGGACCGGAGTTATTCGTATGCCAGTTTTCAGCGCGTGACAAATGAGCTATGCATAATAGGCTTTGCTAACGGCGCTACGAATATTTAACCACTTCAAATATACAAAACCACTATATAAAAATGTAAACACAAATAAATACTACTATTACCTTGGAATATGCCCATACGTACACACAGGCGTCTTTTCATTTGGAAGACAAATGTTGCGACGAATTTCTCATATCCCAGAATTCCATTTTGCAGAATAGTTGGTTATTTACGATACAAGTGCGGAAAATAGGAAATTCTCAACGAGTGGTAGGTGAGTTTACGATCAAAGAGTGTTTTAAATCGACACTAGTTGTGAATTACCTATTCGCACGTGTATTGTAGAATTTGTAGAATGTTTTACAGATTACAAATGTCCTTTTAAATTTTCGACATAGGCACGGAAGATGTTCATTCCCGCACTAGCGCGGGAAATTGGCACCATATCTACTGTAATACTTATTTACAATACAAGTGCAGAAAAGTTTAAATTCGCTGATTCGGCGATAAATGAAAACACGACCGAGGGGGGTGTTTTAAATCGACACCAGTTGCGAATTACCTATTCGCACGTTTATCGCATAACGTTTTATAGTACATATGGCCCTTTAAATTATTGTCGACATGCGACAATAGTCAGCGACACGGAAAGTGCTTTTTCTTTGCTACCTACCGTAACGTTTTCTTTTATGAAATATCCAACGTATAGGTAAATTTAGATTTGATTGTAGAATAAAGCAAAGCATACTAACAGTCACCTGTAGCGCTTTTTTACATTGTCCGATCTGATATCGAATATCTGTTACGACCTCATAAAAGTAAAAAAAATAAAAAAATAAGCGCCGTTTCATATTTATTTAATGATGAAATGTTTAATGATCAAATTAAATATTAAAGGATGACTCACGCTAGACCGGACCGGGGTCGGACCGGGCTTCAAGCGCTTTAGGTGTTTGTTCCTGTTTCTTTTGAAAAGCACCACGTGATCACCGATCAGCCATCATAGAAAATGACGTGTCGGATGCGGGCCGGTCTAGCGTGAGTCATCCTTATATCAAAAATCGTCTAGGAGTCGTCCGACATTCAATATCGGATCGGACAATGTGAAAATGCTCTTATTATCCAATTTTAACTGAACCTAAGTACTTCACTAACCACATCCCCCTAGTTAGATCATTCAAACGATTTGATAGCTGTTGGACCAACACGCGAATCGTCTAATCTGGGCTAATTTGGAATACCGCTCTGTGGTTCACAACCAACTCTGAAATACATAAATACCTGCAAATCAATACTGTGAAGGAAGAAATCCTTCATGCAACTAAAGCATATCAACATAGATTAAGCCACCACTCAAATGACCTGGCAACAAAACTCACAGACAAGGGATATAAAAAAAGGGTAAAAAGTAAAGACATCTTCCCTCACACATAGACAGCAAAAATGTAGAATCTAAATGAGTAGAAGTCTTCACTGGAGGACTCGCTCGTCGCATTCAATCAATCTGCTTATAGTCTGACTGATCGCAGCTATAACTAGAGAAAAAAACATTTTGGAATAAGTTTTTGTCGATTTTTTTTTCTTTGACACAAGCTTTTATCGCTGACTGTACTTTTTTTTCAACAGGCAACAGTACTCGTACTATCAAGGACATTCTAACAAACCCATTCACAGTTAAGTTGCTTTGTTTTTATCACAGAGTTCCTATAGCAACCTCTTGTCTTTATCATCAGGTCAGCTTGATGGTACCATAATATTGCATTGCCATCCAATTTACATATGTATGCAAATTTTCAGCTATGTCGCAAACTGGGAAGTGGATAAAATTTAACTTGCAAGATTTTATTACAGACAGACACAACGAGACAGGTGAAACTAAATAAAAGCTTGTAAAACAATTGCTAGTAAATATATTATTATATTCGTGAATAATAAGAACTCTGTCTTATCTTTGGTTCCTATAAACTTTTTGTGGGCTAAATCTCATTCAGATCCGTTCAGCCGTTAATATCTATACAGGCTGATTCAAGAGACGTGAGCAGGATTAAGCCTTGGTATTCAGTAAGTTATCAGCAACTGTTTCATACCAGTATTTGTGAGATTAACGATAATTAATTTTTTTCTGTTCAAAAATTTATTTTATTTTATTTACGATATTTAAGGTCACCCTCTTTGTTTCATTGAAGATCGCGCCAAATGAAAAATTCTTCTGCGAGCCCTATGCCCCTAATGAGGGATAATAGGATTACATCATCATCATCAGGGGCTCAACGAACATGTCTGCTTTAAGACTGGACCCAGTTTTTCAGATTCTAGTTATTAAGTCAAAACATGATTCCATATCGAGACCTAAACCTTTTGTAAGGACTTGAGGTCTTTAAAGAGCTCTCAAATTAAGTACAAAAGTTTTCAAAACGCATTGTCTCCACAACAACGACTACTTTCCTTAGTGAATGATGATGAAATTTACAAAAGCGGACATGTTGATATTTTCTGCGAGTGTGGAGTCCTCCAAACAACAAAACACATGATCGAATGTTCCCTGTGCTCAACGATGTGCACTGAGGAAGATCTCCTGAGGGCTACACCCAGAGGGCTAGAAGTGGCAAAGAATTGGCAGACAAGAATTTAATTTAAAAAGTTTGATTCCTTGTACCTATGTGTGAGAAAATTCATAATTCATAATAATCTATGAAAATGTGGAGTATGAGCACGTACAAGGCATTTATAATCGGAACGCCTCAATATCTTCATATCCCGAGCATTCGCCTATTCTTCACATTTTTATTGTCTGCGACTTCTGATAAATTGCTCTCGAAAAGTAATATCTAGCGAGTCTGGGACGAGAGCCGAATTTCTAAGTGTCTAGACCAGCGTCTAGGTCAAAACTTTGGTCAAAGTTTGTATATTATTACATTAGGCGCTTATAAAGAAAAAAACTTTGCGTGTGGGTAAATAACCTTCAACAATGTCATTACATAATAATCATTTGGCTACTTGACAATTTTTTGAAAATAATGTCAATCTATCTTGATTTTCCTGGGGAATAAATCTGTCGATTTTTTTAACCTCGTATGTTGAAAAAATCCTTCTCAAAATTGGTTCGCTAACATTGTGAAACAAATTGAGCTCACGATTTATTCGAATCCTAATTGGATTATCATCGATTGTTTGCCTCGAGCCGAATCGGTTCCGACTTCTTTGCGCAATTCAATCAATTAAATGTTCAAGTTTTTACTGTCAGCATTTTACCAATTCTCACAATTAAATAGTATTAGTGGATCAATATCACTGGCGTTTCAAACGTCTTATTTCTAACATAATTATATTAATTATGTCTTTATATTTTAATTTTAATTATGAATAATGATCATAGGCTAAAGGTATGGCAGCATCGTTTCAAGCGATAGCGCCATAACCTTCGTGTTATGCCCGGTAAGATGGCGCCACTTAGATATTTAACAAATTTAACACATATCAATGACAGAAACTGGGACCGCAAAGTTTTCTTTGACAATCCACCTCTATTTCAAATTATCTTTGGTAAGGGTCAAAGTTAAATTTGGTCTACTTCCCGGTTTCCGATGAAGCTGAAAATTTGCATCCATATATAGGTCGGGTGACAATGCAATATTATGATACCATCGACTGATCTGATGATGGAGACAGAAAGTGGCCATAAGAACTCTTATCTGTGATTAATCAAGGCCACCTAATTGAGTTTGGGGTTGTTAGAATTGTCTCGTTGATACTTGCCTGTCGATGGAAGAGTACAGTCAGCAAAAAAAACTTGTATCAAAAATGCAATTTAAAAGTAATGCAGGAATTAAGGATAAGTCGCATTAGAAAGGCCCCGGGCCGAGGTAACCGACACTTCATTCTCTACGACAGGTGCCCGGAGATCACATGATGCTTTCTATAGGAAACGAAGTGTCGGATGTGCCGAAGACTGATGATATCGAACGGTTATTCAAACCTACAATTGTGTATTCTATGTGATCCACACTGAAAAATTCATATTCATTCTTTGAATTCGAATAATTTTGTTCAAACAAATCGAGCACTCGCAAACGTGACGGTTTATCAGACCCTAACTTAATTGTTTTATCGAATATTCGAACTCAATTTGAGGGCTTTCCAAATGTCTTCATTTCCATATTGTTGTCGCTTGAAAATGAACCATGTTTAAATAAAATCAAGGTGGCTATTAGAATAAGAGTGCCTGAGATGAGAGCTGTTTTAGGGAGAGGGTAATGTCTTTGATCTTCTGGCGCGGCTGAAATGTTAATGTGTTCGTAAATAGCGTCATTTGGAGGAGTTTATCTGTATGACTGTATAAGGACAGTCAGTATTATCGTTTGCCTTTAAACGAGCAATTCTTTTATATATATTTATTTATTTCAGGGATCTTGGAAACAGCTGGAATGATTTCGATGAAATTTGCTATATGGAGATTTTCGAAGACGAAAAGTCGATCTACCTAGGTCTTATCTCTAGGAAAAAGCGCATTTTTCATTTTTTTTATGTTTTCCGAGCAAAGTTCGGTCTCCCAGATATTATTCTTTGATAAGGACTAAAGACGGGAACGTAGTTATTTCGGAATTCATTTCTAAGTTCAAATGTCGAGCGAAATGATAGCTGTCACTTCTATCATTTGATCGCTATTATTTCGCACTGTGTGTAATACACTTACACTATACGGGAGACGTCAAAAATCTGTGTACGTTTTTCACCTTATTACAAAGGGTGCTAAAATGTAAGCGGGAAATTTTATTTAAAATTCTACACTTTTTTTTTACGTTCTTTCCATACTGAATCACTAGTTATTTTGATCAATAAAACACTACAATAAAACTCGTATTATGTATGTATGATATTATTATTAGAAATTTAATGAACGCCTTTTTAGAAAATTTACTAAACAAGGTGTATCAAAAGACAAAGACCAGAAATTTTTCGCGTCATAACTATTTTTCTTCTACTTATTTTTTTTTATACCACGATGGTGGCAAACAAGCATACGGCCCGCCTGATGGTAAGCAGTCACAGTACTTTTCCCTAATCATAACTCTGTGCCGAATATGCCCTTATATTAATAAATGGATCCCCACTATTCTTGTTACACCCTGTGTTGTGTTATTATTATTACGTAACCTCTTAACTAGTAAACAGTCCAAAGTAATTATTTTAGGACGTGTATAACTGAAATTTGTAATTTAAATAAATTACTAAAATGCCATTCAAACGACACAAAAAAGACGTATGATAGCTAAAAAACGTTAAAATATGTTAGAGTGTTTACTGTGAAGGTTTGAAACCTTGACAGTCTTTTGGTAGGTAACTGGGAACGATTATGTATTTGAATTTAAAACTATCGCACTGCTAGATGATTAAATATCTGCAGGCGGGCATTCCGAAGGTGGCAACCATTAAGAGTAGTCGATGTTTGTGATCTTGCTGATTAATGAAAAAAAAATAGAATCAAAAATATACGTCTGCGTTTTTTTCTCCACCACAATCTAGGCGACATCCCCTTTACATTACTGTGTTTATCGTATGATATATTCACTAACCCAAATTACAGCCGACGTTGGGGCATCGTTGCTCTCTTGGCGGAACTCGCGGATATGTGGTGGCGTCACCGAAATATTTTTATCGCTCATTTTACACGAATTTTTTGCTATAGCTACTTTAAAAACAACAAAACATATTCATTTTATACTTAAAACTAATTAAAAGATAAACTCTTCGTCAAATGGCGTGGCATTCGTAGTTTTTTTTAATTCAGACACAAACTAGAATCGGGGGCCTTTTTCCGTATCATTCGATATGATGCAAGATATGTCAAAATTATATGCAATTGACATTTCATGTCGAACAAAAAGGCATTCGACTAATATTAAAAATAGAGGTCCAATCGAAATGCTTTTTTTTCAGAATTTGCGTGTCATAATCAAATCGATTTTAATGTAGTTATGAAGCAATTACATCATATTCATCATAGATAAGAAATTTGTTGTAATAAATCAGTTTATCGTAATGTTGGCCATTATTTGCGGATTTTGAAGGCATGATAGAGGGTTTATGATATGTGTGTAGATAAAATATAAAATTATATTGTGAATGATATTATTTACTTTGCTGATATTTCACTATCTGTGGCAAAGGCCTGCTTTCCATTATATCCTGTATATATTTATAACTTGAGTCTGAGAGGCATTTCGAAAGGAACATGGAATTTTAATTAAAAAAGTCCGGCGTTTCTTTTAAATTATAATTCTTGTTTAGTCGAGATTTGAATAAGCTCGCAGCCCGAAGAGTTATCATGTTTAAAATATTAAGTAATAAGTACATACTTACTTTGGATTTTCTACACGGTGTTTTTTTTAACTCCTTTAACTTCAGGGTATATTTAAGTACATGTAAGGAAACTGAATGGCATAGTATTTTTTTTAGTAAAATGTAATAAATATCTGGTAGAGAATGCCTCATGGCATTAAGTCCGCCTTTTGTACTATAAGGTTTTCTTTTGTGCAATAAAGATTAAATAAATAAATAGCTTTTTGTAACATGGTCATTATATTTAAATGCAATTTATAAATATATATATATATATATAAATATATATTTATTTATTTATTATATATTATTTTTAATTTAAAACATATCAATGACATTTCGAATATTGACCGTCCGTCTAGCTAATAACAGTAATAACAAATGTTTAGAAGCAAATGTGTAAACTCATACTAAACACTAATCAATATGTAAACATGCCTTGAGGCAAGTGTACACGCTCGTAGGGGCCTTATCTGATGCACCAATCAGAGTAAACTACCTACTGATTAACCGTCCGCCGGACGGTATCGGCCAGTCAGTTGTTCGGAACTGTCAACTTTTGTTCTAACTGACAGACCGATACCGTCCGGCGGACTGTTAATCAGTTAAGCGATCTTAAAGGTCGTATCAAAACCGTAACTTTTTAAAATTCCGAATCGGTTCCCGTTTTATAGTGTATTATTATTTGTTTATAGGATATACAAACATTAGGATCAGGTTTCTACTGTGAACATCACTGACTTATATATTATGTGACCGCGGCCAAACGTCCCACTTTGTCGCTTGCCATAAGGGCGAGATTTGCTTGTATCTTTATACGAATAACTTGACAAGGCGTCCTTACGACAAGTGACAACGTGGGACGTTTTGCCGGCCGCGATCACATATTACTTCGTAAAGACGGGCCTTACGGGCACTACGAAGTAGGACAGTTCGTTGGTGTACAAATCGCATTTGTGCACATGTTCGTTGGTGCACATGCTCGCTCGGAATTACATGAATGGTAGGCCCGTTCTCTTCTTTTGTTTTTAAATCTTTGGTAAACATACCCAAAGTTACGGGCTATAACGCCTAATTTTCCTGATTGATCCATTATCCGATAAAGGGGTATTTTTATACTACCTAATCCATACCTATCCCCTGCAATATAATTTTAGTTATTTCTTAGTATTGTTACTTATACAATATGCACATAAGCTGTACTAACTATTTACAGGACTGACAAATTGTTATTAGAAAATCTGTAAATAAATAACACGAAGAACTGAAAAATCAGCACACAACTTTAATTCAGCTTTGGTTCTATCTATGTCATCTTACAAATGGCTTCAGCAAAAACTCTTTCAGATAAAACTTGTAAGTAACGTTGATGGCTCAAACGGTTGCGGAAGATTAACGACCTGACGCCATTCAGGCCAACACAGGCCACTCGGGCTAAGTCGAGCCAAGCCGGGCCAAGTCGGGCCAATTCAGGCCGCTCAGGCCGCTTCAAGGTGACCTGTTACCGAATCCTAATGCTTAGCGGGATTTTGTAATATGAGAGGTTTGTTTTTTGGAACTTTTCTCATTTAGGTTTGTGTGATGTTAATCGTTTTTATAATTAAATTCGCATTGTGGAGCTAAGGATTATTTGTCTACTATTTATACTTATTTAATATATGTAGATCAGTATTGTTCGTAAAATGTGAATTGACAAGAGACCAAACTATTTATTTGATCAGTTTTAGCTCTTTAGTTGCACTCTCTATTTGCCCGAAATTATCAATCTAGTATACCCAAAAAAATATATATCAAACATTTTTTAATTAAAAAGAGGTTTAGCTATACAGGTTGTTTTTTTTAGTCACCTGCAATAATTTACGGGGTGAATATATAAGTCATATTGAGCAACTTTTACTATAGGACCAACGCGAAATCAGCGGGAAATTGCGTAAAAAAATTGTCTCTCCCGTACAAAATATCAAAATCAGACCAGCCAATTTCTAGCGATTTTGGGTTTGGTCCTAAAGTTGCTCAGTATGACTTATATATCCACCCCATAAAGTGATAAAGTTGATATCAAAACATAAAAGAATAAAAATGGAAGCGAAAAAACAAAACCAATTCGGTATTGTTACTAGAGGTTCTATTTTCAGACTCGCCGCATAATACCCAACTTTTTAACCTCAAACCCCACAGGACAAATCTGAACTAACCGTAGCTGCCATTGAAGACATTAAGAAGATCGCTTTACGACATTTTGAAGGCTAAGGAGGGCACGAGGTCGAGCGCCAGACGACGCGGCGCCGACGCGACGGTTTCTACATACAGATTATCTATAAGTACTTGCCATTAGGGACTCGGTATACATTTTAGGGATACTAAACGGATATTGACTAGATTCAACTGTACTGTCGCACTTTCTCTATTTACCAGATATAATGTGATGATGTTAAAATAAGTAAGAGGGGAAATGCGTTCCGCATACCACCCAGGCGCGGGGACGAACCTGGGATGGTTATGGGGGATTCCCATATAGGCTTATGAGACCCATGGTTTACCCACTAAAATCCCTCTGTTGCCACCTCCGTGGACTGGTTAGGTCATTTTCCCAAAATCATTATTTCCTTGCAGCGTAATTTCCAGTCGCATTTTTTCCTATTCTTAATTTACACCAGACGTATTTATTACTAACATGATTTTTCCATGCGTAGATTTTCCCGTTAGACAATTTATCCACAATCACCCAAATTGCGTACAGTTAGCAATATCGACGGATCATCTATCATATCTTCATCTTCCTTGCTAGCCGCGTTGTCCCGGAATTTTTACCACGGCTCATGGGAGCCTGAGGTCCGCTTGGCAACTAATCACAAGAATTGGCGTAGGCAATCATTTTTACGAAAGCGACTGCCATCTAACCTTCCGGTCCAGAGGGTAAACTAGGCCTTATCGGGATTAGTCCGGTTTCCTCGCGATGTTTTCCTTCACCGAAGAGCGACTGGTAAGTAAATATCAAAATATATTTCGTACATAAGTCCCGAAAAACTCATAGATACGAGCCGGGTCCAACCCGTGCTCTATTAGTTTAAATTGCCTGCATGCCTGAATTTTCAGTGACCAAGAGCCTAAATCACAAGCGCTGATGGCCTAGCGGTAAGAGCGTGCGACTTGCAATCCAGAGGTCGCGGGTTCAAACCCCGGCTCGTACCAATGAGTTTTTCTGAACTTATGTACGAAATATCATTTGATATTTACCAGTCGCTTTTCGGTGAAGGAAAACATCGTGAGGAAACCGGACTAATCCCAACAAGACCTAGTTTACCCTCTGGGTTGGAAGGTCAGATGGCAGTCGCTTTCGTAAAAACCAGTGCTTACGCCAAATCTTGGGATTAGTTATCGAGCGGAGCCCAGGCTCCCATGAGCCATGGCAAAATGCCGGGACAACGCGAGGAAGAAGAAGAGAAGAGCCTAAATCACAAGGTTAATTTCAGACCCTGCACCACACACACATGTTTCTTAAATTACAAGCGAAATTATTTTGTATGTATAAAAAATGTGTTGAAGCACACAAATTGGTGTCACAAACAATTTAATCATTTCAATAACACCCAAATCATTTTCACCAAATCGCATCTGAATACCAACTCAATTATATTGGAACAGCACAAATGAACCGCTTTATTTCACCGTATTTTGCAAACTTATCCAAAAACCTAATATCAACCCTAAGCCAATAGATTTAACGTCTAAATTTGTACAACGACGTACTCACCTGAAAAGTGTTACTTGAGAATGGTTTTATTTACCAGTGAAAAGAGTTGAAATTGCAATGGAATGGTCCTGGCCTTCATTTGTCGATTGTATTTTATTCGCGCACCATCTCGATGAGAATTTGTCAGCTTGTGCTTTTAAGGGCCCTCTTTGCTTATCGATTAACAATGGGCTGTCGGTAACATTTTATTGCACAGACTTCATACAAAGTCATATGTATTATAAGTATGTATTTATCTATATACGTATATATATCGTCGCCTAGGACCTGTACACAGCGTACAAGCTTTGCTTAGTTTGGGAGGTCGATCTGAAAATGGTCCCCAAATATTTATTTATGTATTAAAGTAGGCACGGTCATGTTTGAAAATATCGATACGGACAAAGTGCAAAATATATGTATACACTACCCTAATTTATGGGCCATAAAGTCGTGTATACATATTTTTGGCACTTAGATCGTGTCGTGTGTGTGTGATCGTGTGTGTGTGTGTTGGGTCGTGTGTGTGTATGTGTGTGTGTATGTGTGTCGTGTGTGTGTGATCGTATGTTTTCAGACGTGACTTTACGAAAGCGCCGCTTAAAAGCTGCATTCATGAAATCGAAATTATGCTTTCAATTTAAACGAAATGCTTCAGTTCATTGAACTATTATTACTACGAATATAATAGAACCGGCACAGAGAACCAGTATTTTGCGCCATGAGTTGTTGTTACTTTGACAACAAACCATAGAAGCAGAGCGTGAATCTCGCGAGCTAAACGCGTAAGCGCCACAAATATTACGGCGCTTACGACGTTTTGGTCACGTGATACAAGGTTGGATTGCGAAAATTTCATTGTTTAATATGGCTTATCTATTATATATAGTAATATTACTATTACCTATTACTCAAAAAAGGTTTTCCGGTTCCGGTGCTATAAACGTCAGTTGATGCAGAGTGAAGCTCCCGTGTTTTAAATCAAAAACTGCGCATATAGTTATTACCTGGGTGAAATAAAGTGAATTCCAAGTTATCCGTGTGACTGTGCTCATAAAACGATTAAAGTGCGGAGAAAACACATCGGTTGAAACGCCAAATTATTGCAAATATCATCTCAAGAAAAAGTGAGGTTATCTGTAATAGACAAATAATTGACGTAGAAACCAGTACCAACATCATAGCACACCTGCGTTTAGTTCAACAATAACGAAAAACGTTCCGTTTTTACATCAAGATGTGCTCGCAACTGTCATCAGAAATGTCACTTTTACTCGAAAAAATGAAGGAACAACTTAACCTCCAAACAATAACAATTACGGAAAATATTACGGCTACAATATTGGATAAAGTAGATGAAAAACTCAAACCAATCATAGAGGAAAATGGAAAACTGAAGAGTGAAATCGAAATACTCCATAGAAAAATTGAAATCCTAGAAACAAATGGAAAGAGAAACAATTTGTTAATACACGGGCTCCCAGAGCAGAAGGACGAGTCACAAGAAGAACTGAAAACCCTTGTAATGTCCACCATGAAAGAAATTGAAGTGAATCTGAAAGAAGATGAAATCAACAGAATGCAGAGACTAGGAAAACGAGAAGTTCGAGATGGAAAAATCAGACCTATTCTATTGGTTACAACAACTCTTCAACGGAAAGTGCAAATATTAAAAAACAAGAACAAGATGAAACCTAATACATACATTACACAGGACTTGTCTAAAGAAGCTCAGCTCAAAAAGAAGGAAAAAAGAAACATCAAAACAAAAGACAATGAAAATGAAAAGAGGAAGAGATCTGAATCCCCAAGCCCAAAATCCAATACAAACAAATTAGACAACTCAAAAATAAGGAGGTGGGATACCTTTCAGTACTTGCGTCAAAGATCAAACTCGCTTTCTGATGCCCACTCAGGCAGATCCGAGGACATTCCCAGCACAAGCCGGACACCCACAACGCAATCATAAAAAACAACCACAAGAACAACCCCCAAGCCGGCTGGTCACCGTGGGGGTAACTGACCACAACCTTCCGAAATCGCAAGAAAGTACAGACAACATAAAAAATTTATATATCAACACTTACAACACTAGAACATTGTCTAAAGAAGAACAGTTGATAGAATTAGAATCTACAGTAAAACACATAAAATGGGACATAATAGGCCTAGCCGAAATAAGAAGAATGGGATACAACATAGTTGAAAGGAAAGACTATATATTATACAGCTACGGAGAAAACAAAGGAATAAGAGGAGTAGGCTTCATGGTTAAAAAACACATAAACCGCTATGTAGAAAACTTTAGATATACCTCAGAAACGGCACGGTAGAATGGTCTCGCGACCCCGTGGCGTCCCCCAATAACGGTAGAGCGGGCAACGCCGCAGGGGATGTTAGTGGGTATTCTCTTCCCCTCCCTCTGTTTAACAGAGGGAGTACCGGGAGGAGCGAGTCCCACATACCACCCCCCAAGTTGGCCTCCCCAGCCAGGGGGTGAGATGCGTAAATGCATTTACCCCTGCGTGAAAAAAAAAAAAAAAAAAAAAAAAAAGATATACCTCAGAAAGAGTATGCGCACTTGACCTGAACCTAAACCAATTCAATTTCTCTATAATTCAAGTGTA
Organism: Cydia pomonella; assembly: GCF_033807575.1. NCBI lineage: Eukaryota > Metazoa > Arthropoda > Insecta > Lepidoptera > Tortricidae > Cydia > Cydia pomonella. The sequence goes on along the minus strand of NC_084723.1, from coordinate 5,624,195 downwards.
TGCTCCGATGGAAAAAGCAAGTGATAGTGAAATAAATATATTTTATGAAAATATAGAAGAAGCCATGAGCAAAAGCCACAAAAACATAATTTTACAAGGAGATTTCAACGCCCAGATAGGGCAGACAGAACCAGATGAAAGTGCAGCTTTGGGAAAGTTTGGGTACGGATCTCGAAGCCCAAGAGGAGAGAAACTTGTTAATTTTGCAATGGAAAATCAACTGAAAGTCCTTAACACCCTATACAAAAAGAAAAATAGTAGACGCTGGACATGGATGTCACCTGGAGGCAACACAAAAAACGAGATTGACTACATCACAACAAATTTCCAGAAAAACTTTAAAAACTGTGAAGTCATATCCAACCTACAACATAACAGTGATCACAGAATGCTAAGAGCCACTCTATGCATAGAAACACTTCGTAAATCTAGGAAAAACTTTAGTAGAACTCTAATTACAATACCACCAAAAAATCTGGAAGAACTCCATGAAAAAATTCACCAAAAAATGGAAACTATATTTTCAGAAAAAAGCTCCCACACAGTGCAAGAACTCTACAACAAATTTGAAAATGTATTTAAAGAAAACTTAGCAGGGAAACCTAACACAGGACGACTTGATAGAAATATCCTGTCAAAAGACACACTATTACTAATAGAAAAACGCCAACTGTTAAGAAATACAAATTGCAAGACAAAATCACAAAAAGAGGAACTATCAAACCTTTACAAGATTACCAAAAATAAAATAAAAGAAGATATCAAAACCTACAAACTAAATGTTATCAAAGAAAATTTAGAACAATCAGGAACAATAAAAAAGGCACAAAAAATTCTAAATATAGGAAAACCAATCATGCCTAAACTGAAAAATAGAAAAGGAGTAGAAAAAACCAACAGGAAGGATATCAACGAAATTGCTACACTTTTTTATGAGGAGTTATATTCATTAAAACAGACAAACCAGATAACAAGAAATCAAAAGGAAAAGAGAAATGTAAGTGTGGATCCATTCACAGTTGAAGAAATACAGAAATCAATACATAAACTTAAAAAAGACAAAAGTCCAGGACCAGACAACATTAAAAACGAAAGCATAGATATGATGAAACCAGTAATTGCAGTTCCACTAACGAAAATATTTAATAAAATCTTGCAAGAAAAGGAACAAATACCTATGCAATGGACAGAGGCGCATATATCCCTACTATACAAGAAAGGAGACCCCCATGATATATCAAATTACCGTCCTATTAGCCTAATGTCTAATATTTATAAGATTTTTTCAACAACGCTACTACAGCGCCTTACACCTATTCTAGATAACAAACAGCCTACGGAACAAGCTGGATTTATGAAAGGTTTTTCCACAACAGACCACCTCCAGACCCTAAGTCAAATAATTGAGAAACACACAGAGTTCCAGATACCACTTTACATAGGATTTGTTGACTTTAAAAAAGCTTTTGACTCAATTACTCATACATCTATATGGCAGGCACTAGAGAATCAAGACATTCCAGAAGTATATATACAAGTCATAAAAAAGATCTATGAAAAAAGTACAGCCAGAGTAAAAACAGATAAAATAGGAAGACAGATCCAGATCAATAGAGGGGTAAGACAGGGAGACCCAATGTCGCCAAAGCTGTTCATAGCTGTCCTAGAAGAAATCTTTAAAAATCTTAACCGGGAAGAAAGACGAAAAGGCATCAAGATCAACAACAAATATTTATCGAATCTCCGTTTTGCTGATGACCTGGTAATATTAGCCCACAGTGCAACCGAGCTCAGGACACTACTGCAAGAACTAAATGCACAGAGCCAACAAGTAGGTTTAGAAATGAACGAAGAAAAAACTAAAGTTATGACTAACTCAAAAAAAGTGACTATACAAATAGAGAATACATCATTGGAATATGTCACAGAGTATATCTACCTTGGGAAACAAGTATCTTTCACAGACTGCACAAATAAAGAAATAGCAAGAAGAATTGGACAGACATGGAAGAAATATTGGTCTATGAAAGATATATTCAAGAATAAAATACCAATGAAACTCAAAAAACTAGCCTTTGATTCATGCATACTACCCTGTCTTACATATGGTAGTCAAACATGGTCACTCACAGGAGATCTCATCAAACAAATTCAAGTATGTCAACGGTCAATAGAGAGAAGTGTCCTTAACATAAAATTAACTAACAGAGTTAGAAACATAGAGATAAGAAGGAGAACTAAATTTAGAGACGCGGCAGTACATATTTTAAAGCAAAAATACAATTGGGCAGGGCACATAGCCAGAATGAAAAATAACAGATGGACAAAAATAGCTACGAATTGGAATCCAAAAGTTGGCAAAAGAAAAAAGGGCAAACCAAAAACAAGATGGGAAAAAGACCTCATAGAACCTGAGCTGGAGGACACAGATAGCTGAAATAAGCCGCAAAGTTACTGGTTCTCTTCATGCTCTCAACAGACTTAAACACTTTTTACCTATTAAAACCAAAATATTATTAGTACAAACTTTAATCCTACCAATAATCGACTATGGCGATGTGTGTTATCCGGACTTAAATGAGGAGCTCTTGGACAAATTAGATCGTTTAATGAATAATTGTATCCGTTTTGTTTTCTGTCTCCGCAAATACGATCAACGATACCGCAAAAATACAATTGGGCAGGGCACATAGCCAGAATGAAAAATAACAGATGGACAAAAATAGCTACGAATTGGAATCCAAAAGTTGGCAAAAGAAAAAAGGGCAAACCAAAAACAAGATGGGAAAAAGACCTCATAGACCCTGAGCTGGAGGACACAGATAGCTGAAATAAGCCGCAAAGTTACTGGTTCTCTTCATGCTCTCAACAGACTTAAACACTTTTTACCTATTAAAACCAAAATATTATTAGTACAAACTTTAATCCTACCAATAATCGACTATGGCGATGTGTGTTATCCGGACTTAAATGAGGAGCTCTTGGACAAATTAGATCGTTTAATGAATAATTGTATCCGTTTTGTTTTCTGTCTCCGCAAATACGATCATGTCTCCTCATTCCGCTCAAAACTTGGCTGGTTTCCCATTCGTATTCGGCGCAACATTCGCATGCTCTGCACCCTCTTTTCTGTTCTTAACGACCCTCAGTCCCCCGAATATCTAAAATCTTTCTTCCACTACTATGGTGTCTCTCGTGTCCGTCAGCTTCGCTCTTCTGGCAATCTATCTCTGTCTATACCATCTCACCGAACTGGTTACATGTCCGATTCTTTCTCTATTCAGGCAGCTCGCCTTTGGAATAGTCTCCCTGTCAAAATTAGACAGTGTCCGAACAGGTTTGCTTTTAAAAAATCCTTAAGTGAGCACTTTGCTGGCAGTACTGGAAAATCTTAATGTTTCTGCTTTGTAAGTTCATCTGATTTCATATATATATATATATATATATATATATATATATATATATATATGTATATGTAAGTATATGTATTTGTATCAATATTATTAATATATATGTATGTTTATGTATGTGTATTTTTTATGAATGTATTGTGTTCGTACTTGTATCAATTGTATCACCTATACCTATGTTTTTGCACCGCCTACAACTTATCTGCTTTGCCTAAAGGTTGACTGGTAGAGAATGCCTTACGGCATTAAGTTCGCCTATTGTACAGTGTGTTTTCTTATGTGCAATAAAGATTAAATAAAATAAATAAATAAATAGAATCAATAGGAAAAAACTGGAAAGATATGGCAATAGATAGACAAAAATGGAAGAAAATGCTGGACAAATACCTAAATATAATAGAAAAAGGCGATTCGGAAGAGGCCTAGGTCAAAAGACCTTACGAACATGTTCATAGGAATTGTTAATATAATAAGGAATTGTTAAATAGACTGCCAACAGTTCGTATAATAAAGGCTTTAATAATAATAATAATTACTCAATACTTAAATTATATGAAACTTGGCATAAACATTCACGTAATTATATTATGTATATATATGTTCATGCCAAGTTTCGTGTACTTTAGGCATGTCGTTTTAAAATAAATAAATATAAATAATAAATATTATAGGACATTATTACACAAATTGACTAAGTCCCACAATAGGCTCAATAAGGCTTGTGTTGCAGGTACCTAGACAACGATATATATAATATATAATTATAAATACTTAAATACATAGAAAACACCCAAGACTCAGAAACAAATATCCGTGTTGATCATACAAATATATGCTCTTACCAGGATTTGAACCCGGGACCATCAGCTTCGTAGGCAGGGTCACTACCCACTAGGCCAGACCGGTCGTCAATAACGTCGTCGTCGTCAATAAAAATGAAACGCAACTACAATTATATGGGAGCGGCTTTTAGGCGGCGGGTCGTGTGACTCTTAAGCTTCAAGAATGAGAGCTACCGCGTATAATTTCGCCGCTAGGGGCGTTAGTGTGACGGAGGTGTTTTAAAATGTCAAATGCAAAGAATTTTTGGGGGTTGCAAACTTTTTTATCGTGAATTTTCAGTCCTTATAATTGTGGTAAATATATTTTTAAATCTTTGATTAATCATGGTTAACATTAGATATAGTTCATCAAAAATTTGTGGTTTAAAAAAAGTGCCAACTGAAATTCTATATGCATAATAGTTAAAATTAAAAATTTTGAAAAAACCCACGACAGTTAAAACGTAGTTGAAAAAGGATGCACAAATAAATGTTTACTGCAGCGCTTTCTGGTGAGTTGTCACCGTAACACCTAACTCAGAACATGCACCAATCAAACTCGAATCCATCACTGAAAACCGCATCAAAATCGGACTAGTAGTTTTTAAGAAAAATGGCAACATTGTCTCCGTTCCGTCGTGGGTAAAAATTAAGCAGGTTGATAACACGGCAATTTAGACGTTAAAATATCTTATGTATTTTTAAATAAGCATAATTTTGTGATTTGTTTTTCGAGACTTACATCTCTGTAGATGCTCACTGTGTGGCGCCAACTGGTGACCACAAAAACTGTAGTCCTCATTGTTGCCTTGTGTCATAATACAAATATTAACTTCGTTGTCTTTTACGCGATTGTATGACAACAAAGAGCAAGAAATCAATAAGTAATCATCTGATGGAATTCCCAAGGCCGTAAGTACCTAGTAAGGCTGTATTATAGATGACATCGAATAAATAATACATAGTATTAGTACCTACCTATATCCCACCAAAAAAATAATGTAAAAGAATGCCAATTACGTAACGGTTTCGCTACTTTCGCTATTAAAAGAAATGAAATCTAACTGAAACCCAAGTTCTTTCAAAGCTAAGAGGTTCAAGTAAGAGGAAGCAGTTCCTAGCATACATAATGTTCTTCAATGTTTAAAATGATTTCTTATGGTATTTGCTACTCAATAGTACGTCTCTCCATAGGAAAGACCAGGAAAGAAGGAGTTTTTTGACCCATTTGTACAGAATACCACAACTAATAAATGGCTAGCTAATTTCGTCCCACTCTTCTACATACTTTGTTTAACTGCTACTTAAACCTGAGCGTCCAAAATCTAACAAATGTCCTTCAATTTCTCAAGACCTTCCCTCTATTACATTTTTAACAACTCCCTACTTTATAAGGATGTTAGCAGGGATAAGTAAACATACAGACTGGTACCAAGCCGGTATCACCATACAACGCCACTTGTATATTTAGTATCAAATATCAATATCAAACATTTATTCAGCAAATAGGCCACAGGGGCACTTTTACATGTCCAATTTTTTGAACAATAAAAATAACAAAATACAATTACAAATATGGAATCAATGAAATAATATCTTATACCTTTAAACAAGCAATTCTTGTATATATATATATATATATATTTCAAGGATCTCGGAAACGGCTCTAACGATTTCGCTGAAATTTGGTATATGGGGGTTTTTGGGGGTAAACAATCGATCTAGATTAGTCTTATGTTTGAGAAAACGCGTGTTTTCGAGTTTTCATGCGTTTTTCTTTCGACGCCGAATATGGTCGCTAATTTCATGTTACAGGCCACTGTCCGTCTGGCCTAGCGGGTTAAGACGCGGGCGGCAAGAAACAACCAGTGTTACGGGTTCGAATCTCGTCCGGTGACTAACTTGTTTTTTTTTTATATGTTCAAGCTTATATATAATATTTTAATTTTTATTGTTTTAGACAACTTTAATTTAGTAAAAAAATGTAGTTAAGATTATCACCTATACACCACCATATTACAATAAATAGTTGTAATATAACCGAGCAAAGCTCGGTCGCCCAGGTACTATAGGTACTTTATTAGAGATGTATACAGTCTCTAAATATCGAATTACACAATAAAACTATGATAAAAAAATAAAACCAACAAATACTAAAATTCTTTATAGATGTAGGTATAAGTCTCTAAGTGTCAGAGATAAAATAAAATATAATAAAAAAGATCGTTAAATTATCCTCGGACTCGACTCCGTTTTTCAGACTCACATATTAAGTCTAAACTCGAGTTCTTTTCAACTTGTTAGAGACTCGAGTCTTTTGTAGGGACTTGAGTCCTTTTCAGAGAACTCTTTCTGTGATAAGTTAGTTATAGCACACAAATAATACAATAACACAAAATGTCTTTACTTTTATTTAGGTTAAACCTATGACATTGTTGACGGAGTCTTTATTCGGAGGCTCGGGTCCTTTTGAGCTCTCTTAAAAAAGACTCAATAAATGACTCGCCTCAGGACTTAAAAGACTCGGAAGTTTTTTAAGCGCCGAGTTTTGTAAAAAAGAGTCGAGTTCTTCAAATTCAGATTCAAAAGACTCGAGTCCAACACTAGCTGCGGAACAGACAGACCTATTCTTGACAGTGCAGATGGATTCGTGACTTGGTTGCGCAGTAGCTTATAGTAATGCACCATCAGTAACTACTTCCGCCGCAACTCTAATGTATCCATTCCGACCATACCACTGACAAACAATGATAGATACAAATAAGGATAATATCCCAACTTTTTCCTATAAAGAAATCGAGCAAATTTACTCTAGATTCTTCCTAGCATGAGTGTTAAAATTATATTAGCTCCCATCCTAATGGCAATTGCTCTGACAAACTGTCAGGCGTTTATAATTTATTCTCTCTCTGTATGTGTCACATTCGACATTACACGTGTGCTAAGATAGAAAGCCGTTTTTAATTTTTACTCCTGTAATACTCCTCAACATGGTCCTGGATCGAACCGGATTGAAGATTTACAGTCAATTATCCAGATTATATATTAAACGGAGCTGACGAGTGAAAAAATTAAGAAATTCGTCCGACAAGAACAAGAGATCAAGCTGACTTTGGAAAGGAGGTTTCTGAGATCGTGTTCATGTGGGATTGCTGGACTTGAAGACAGAGTTAAGCCTTCAGTGCTCTTAATTTTCACCCATCACTCGTTATACAGGTAGTAATTAAGTATAAGGATACGATTTAATACGGTTTTAATTGTTTAACTTAACCACGTACCTAACCGAGAGGTTAACTTTTGTCACGTCAGATTGCTACTTCACTTTAATTTTATTTCGTAATTAGTTAATCTGTATTAGTTATTCACTGATATTTGCTTATGCTTTTAATTAACTAATAAATCTACGAACTGTGAAGTTAGTAAATCATTATGTAACTGGACGATTAGACATAGGTAGGTGTTAATTAAAACAATAGGTTAGCTTTCATCACGAATGTTATTAAATAATTGTTACGAAACATTCAATTTATATACGATTATTTGTATTAAAACTCAAACGAAGCAAATAAAATAAAATAACTGTTAACTTTAAAAAAACCTTAGGCAACAACTGTACATTCATATATTGCTTATACATTTAAGTTAATCTTGCATTGTATTGTATAACATTCCAGTTGACAACACACGCCTCTCAAAATGACCGAAGAAAAGGATTTAATCAAAAAACGTGGCAGCTACAAGGGCCGCCTAACTAACTTTTCAAACTACATGAATTCTTTGGAAAGTACATCACTTACCTCTGTTGCCGCCAATGAGTTGCAGTTAAGAGTCAATAGAATGGAAACTTTATTTAGTGAGTACGATGAAATGCAGTTAAAGTTAGAATGTTTAGCGACAAGCATTGACATTCAGTTATCTGAGCGAACTGAGTTCGAAACCCAGTACTTCAGTGCAATTGCTAAAGCACAAGATATTTTAAATTCATTCCACAAAAAGCAAGAAGACCTGGGTAACGAACGTGCAAGTATTTCCAGTGCTAGCAATCATAAGCTAGTTAAACTTCCCGTCATACAATTGCCAAAATTTTCAGGCTCTTATGAAAACTGGCTCGAGTTTCACGATACATTCCTAAGCTTAATTCATTCCAATGATGAAATTGACGAGATAAATAAGTTTCACTATTTGAGATCGTCATTGGAGGGTTCCGCAGCAGTGGTTGTTGAATCGGTCGAATTTTGTTCTAAAAATTACCAAACTGCATGGAAACTTCTGTGTGATCGTTTCGATAACAAGCGTTTATTGCTACAAAATCATGTTTCAGCAATTTTTAACATCGAAACAATTACCAAGGAGTCTTCATTTGCGTTAAAACGTATGATCGACCAATTAAACAAAAACTTGCTTGCTTTAGAATCACTCGGCGAACCCGTAAAACAATGGGACACATTACTTATTTACATTGTATCACATAAGTTAGACGCTAAGTCGTATCGGGAATGGGAAGAATACAAAGGCCGCTTAGATAAAGATAAGCCAATTACTCTAGAAGCGTTTTTAACATTCATGAGAAATCGTTCTGATTTATTAGAAATGTTGGAACTGTCTGCAAATAACACTGCCGGTCGAATTAACACTTCGCACAAAAACACTCCAAAACTGAAAACCATGTCCGTACAAGATTCGAAACAGAATACTGTCGCTAAGTGCCCTAAATGCAGCGGTGATCATTATTTACCTAGTTGTTTACAGTTTCTCGCCCTTAGTAACGCTGCGCGATTGGAATTGTTACCTAGTTTAAAGGTTTGCTATAACTGTTTACGCGGTGGACATTATGCTAATCATTGCAAAAAGCCGGGATGCAAGTTATGTAAGCGAAAACATAACACGTTAGTTCATGTTACCGATTGCAAATCTAGATCGAGCGGTGACTGCGCGTCCGGCCGCGGCGAGGAGGATAATGCAACTAAAAATAATAAATCGATTTTTCCTGGTAATCAATTATCACCTGCCGCGCCCGTCGCATCTCATTCTGGTTTAGGTAATGTTTCATATGATTCCTCGCCCGCCTCTGTACAGACATTATCGGCTCAAATGGTTTCAAATTCGCGACAAAGTAAACATGGTATGCTTGCGACTGCATTAGTAAAGGTTTACGATGGCAACAACAAAGAGCATGTCGCTCGCGCCATGTTAGACAATGGTAGTTTTGCATGCCTAATATCTCAGAGTTTCTGTGACAAATTAAATTTACCAACGAATCAAATTAACACATCTGTTCTTGGTATAAATAAACAGACTACAAAAATAGGAGAAATGTGTCTTCTTCCTATTAAATCTTTAAATGACACATATTCAGTAACAGTAAATTGCTTCGTTCTGCCATCTCTTACTGATGACGTCCCATGTCGTCAAATTGATTTGACGGATCTTAAGATCCCTAGCGACATTTGTTTGGCCGATCCAAACTTTTATAAACCTGCACCTATCGATATAATATTAGGATCTGAAGTGTTTTGGGACTCGTTTCCTACACAGCCTCAGATCATCAGACTAGGTACCGGGCTGCCCATGCTCTGCGAAACTCGCTTTGGCTTTTTGGTTGCTGGTCGGGCAATTACCGACCATCTGCCTTCCAGTATGCAGTGCTTCTTTGCTTCTGGTCTCTCGCACACAGGTAATAATGATTTAAAATGTAATGACGACATCCAAACCCAATTAACGCGGTTTTGGCAACTTGAAGAGGTTAGCCATAAGTCGTCTCATTATTCACCTGAGGAGAAAAAGTGCGAAGAACACTTCGTTGAAAATGCTACGCGGCTAGCCGACGGACGATTCTGTGTCAGGCTTCCTTTAAACAAAGCGAAAGTGTCTTAGGCGATTCATTTAAACGCGCAAAGTATTGCATGCTATCATTGGAACGTAGAAATAAAACCAAGCCCTCATTTAAAGCTTTATATACTGATTTCATGGCAGAGTATGAAAGTTTGGGTCACATGTCGCAAGGTAGGCAGGTCTCAAGGGAAGAAAAGGGTTACATAATCCCCCACCATGGAATTTTGCGTGAAAGCTCCACGACAAAGCTCCGTGTTGTATTCCATGCCAGTAGCCCGTCTACCTCAGGTGTCAGTCTAAATGACATTCAGATGGTCGGACCCACTGTGCAAGACGACCTTCTGTCTATTCTTATTAGATTCAGGCAGCACCGGTACATCATTTCTTCGGACGTGGAGAAAATGTGTGATGGGGTCACGTTCGCCGGGGCGGGCGTGGCCTCATACAACTCCCTTGTTCCAGACGGGAGCAAGGGTTTCCTAATTAGCTCAGAGGAGAGAGAGGGTGCAGGGTGAGACAAAGAAACCAAAGGTAATACTGTAACACAAATCGGCGGGCTTTTATGCCGGTTTATTATAAAATAAAGGCTTCTTAAATCTAGATGTCCTAGGCTAGGTACGACGCGGGGGATGATTCTAATTTATAGCAACAGGATTACGGGACGGCGCGGACCCTAAGCTACTCGCGAGTTTTGGGATCGGTATCCCCTAAGAGTGAAGGGGCGGTTTTGACGGGAGCGAGATAGTATAGGGGTGGATACCCCGGGTGCCTTCACGCGTCTGTAAACACGCCGGCACAACCGGGATAAGGAATCGGGAAGGGGTACGTACTCCAGGTGCCTTCACGCGTCTGAAAACGCGCCGGCTCGACTGGGCTACGGGGTCAGGAAGGGTACGTACTCCAGGTGCCTTAACGCGTCTGTAAACACGCCGGCTCAACTGGCCTACGGGAATCAGGAAGGGTAGGGTGGCTAGGGACCGGGAGCCATAACGCGTCTGAAAACACGCCGGCTCGTACCGGGAGAGCAGCGGTCCTCACAGCAGAAGGCGGTGAGAGCGACTGCCTGCTATCTGAGTGAGTGATCTGTCGATACCCCCCGTCAGGGGGGTATGAGGGGCCGCTACCGCACAATGGCTGCGGCGGCTGTCGCGGGAGCGCCTGCTATCTCAGCAGTGGACGTCTTCTCAATTCCCCCTCAGGGGATTGGGGATGCTGTTCGGGGCGTTGGCCCCCTGCAGCGGTATCAAACCGCCAGCCATGAATATGGCTGGGTCGTCGGGGTGGGGCCTCGGGTGAGGCCCCAGTGGTCGTGTCCGGGTCTTCTCACACCGGCGAGATCAAGCCAGCCAGGTGGGACCCCGTTGGGGGAGGCCCAGCCAGCGATCGTCAACCGGTGTCAGGGTGGTGTCGGTCTGTGGTGTGGTCAATCCGGTGTGGCAGGGGTTGCAGGCGCGAGCTCGCGCGGCAGACCCCTGTGGTCGGGCGGGCGCGCGTGGTACGGCGCTATGCCACGGAGGTGGCTCCAGCGCGACTGGTCCGCGCGCTCGAACATCCGACCCGCCAGGCGAGCTACGAAATCACGTAGCGGTTCTGCTCTCAGGTCCCGGGCTATAACGTCGTTCCTCACATAGCGAGGGGCTTCGACGATGGTGCGTAGAGAGAGCGACTGCTGAGCGTCCAGTCGCTTCCTGTTGCACTCTCCCACTAGCGCGTACCACGCGGGGGCTGCATATGTTAGGCGTGTTCGGACGTAAGTCTTGTACACGCCTAGCTTCACGCGTAGCGATAGCCGGGACTTCAGAACCGGGGCAAGTAAGATGCGAGCGGCACGCGTCTGGGCGATCACGTTCTTGACGTGAGGGGCCATGGTGAGGTGGCGGTCTATGGTCACCCCCAGGTATTTCACCATCGGGGACCACTCGATGGCCTGCCCCAGGAGTGTGAGACGCGGCGGCATCAGCACCTTACGGGATATAGCAATCGCCTGGGTCTTCGACACGTTGACTGATAGTCTCCACTTCTTCAGCCATGGAGGGAGAGCCTCTAGGGCGCACTGGGCTTTGTGCGCTGCGTGTGATAGGCGGATGGATGACGTGATGTAGGCAGCGTCGTCGGCATATAGCGCGAGCGTAACGCCCTCGCTGACCGGGATGTCATCGGTGTAGCGCCCATAACACACGGGCGAGAGGCAGCTCCCTTGGGGCACTCCGGCAAGGATGGTGCGGTCGGATGATACGGCGTCTTCTACCGCCACGTGGAAGCGGCGGTCTTCCAGGAAGGTGGCCACAGTCTTGACTACTCGACGCGGAGTAGTAGACGTGGACAGCTTGTAGAGGAGGCCGGGGTGCCATACGCGATCGAACGCCTTCTCCATGTCCAGAAGAACAGCGACCGTGTGCTCCCTCTTGTTGTAAGCTGCTGCAGCAAGGTGCAGCACGCAGGCAAGCTGGAGCGTCGTCGAGTGTTCCGGGCGGAAGCCGAACTGTTCGTCGCGTGGCTGAATGTGGGGCGTCAGGTGAGGCAGAAGCAGCTTCTCGAAAACTTTCGAGATAGTAGGCAGCAGCGTGATGGGTCGATAGCTCTCAGGACGAAGAATATTCTTCCCGGGCTTGGGAATCATGATGACGCGACCCTGCTTCCAGGGGCGCGGGAAGTGGCCGGTCCGCAGGACTCCGGTGAAGAGCCGCGCCAACGTCGCGATGGCTCGCGGGGGCAGGTGGCGCAGCGCCTCGTTCGGTATGCGGTCGGGGCCGGGTGCCTTCTTCAGCGGGGTGCGTCTTATCATCCTCTGGACTTGGCCCGGTGTGAGGATGATGGGATCTTCGTCAGGAGCTATGGACGTGGCGAAGTAGTCCGCCAGGTGCTGCTTTACAGCTGCTTCGTGCTCGGTGTCGTCGGACGGATTCGGTCTGAACTGCGTCTCCAGGTGGTCAGCGAAAATCTCCGCTCGATCTTCTGCGCGGTAACGTGGGGTACCGTCACTGGCGAAAAGAGGGCGGATGGGTGCTGGTCTTCCTGTTACTCTGCGGCACAGACGATGGATGTCGTTCCAGTCCTCACCAGCTGACTCGATGTACTCGAGCCAAGAGTCCTCGGTGTAAGCCGCGAGGCTTTGCGAGATCTTCTCGGCGAGAGAGTTCAGCTGGGACTTCATGGTGGGACATCGTGTGCGCTGGAATTGTCGACGCAGTTTCCTCTTCCTCTCGATGAGGGTCAGGATAAAGGCGCCTGCTATCTAGGCGACCGCGCTGGCTTTTATAGTGCGCGGCTCGCGGGGCGCGGGCGGGGGCAGCGACTCTCAGTCGCTCGGCGGCCGGCATGCGGCGCGATGGGGAGCTCGGGACAGATCACGCGGCGGTGGCGTGGTATTGTGATGCGTGGCTGCGCGCGCCATCACAGTCCCGTCACCCGTCTGGAGATTTTTACCTATTGGGAAAAATCACCGAATTAGAACATGATGGTTGAAAGATGTTACCTCTCCTCGTTTACTGTTGTTTTGTCTTTTTATTGATATTTACTGGATGCTATTCTATTTATATTTATCCTAAGTATTCGTATTCCTTTTTTCTGTATGTTTATTTAATTTGAGGCATTTTATTTTATGTCGCACCGGTATTTTGTATGCATATGTTTCGTTTATACTTGCTATCTTAATTATGTGTCTATTTATCTTCATTTAGTGTTAGCCTATGTTCTCTGTTTTACCCGCGTCGTTTGTTTTTTAAAGTTATTTATTGTAACTATATTGCTTTTACACTATTATACTATTCCCACTATATTGTTGTTCACTTATCGTAATGCTACCAATTCACTTAATTGTTATTTACCTATCCAGTGTATGTATCCTACTTACTATTGTTATGTGCTTCTATGGTTTTATCCATTTACTATCTCACTTATATAAATTTATTTTAAAGGTATTTTGTATTTTATATGATTATTTTGTATCCTTTTGTTTCGTATATTATTTTCACGGTTTATACTTTTTAGTGGTTTTGTCTTTTACAGCACTGTCTATTTATTTCACTACACTTTATATATTAATATGTTTTTTTTTTTTACTTATCTGTTAAATTTTTATAGGTTTTTTATTATTATATTCACGGTTTATACTTTTATACTGGTAAACTGGTATTGTCTTTCACTGCACTGTATTTTTATTTCACTACACTATGTATATATATATATATTTTTTTATACCTATTCTTCTTTTCCTTCTTGCGGTGGCGTTCGTAGGGCGGGTGCGCGTGGCTTTTTTTTTTTTAAATTCTATTCTGCTCTTCTAATGTATCCCTTTGTGTATAACTTACTTGTTTATTCCCCCCTATATGTATTTTTCTTACTCTAAATTGACGTTTAAGGATCCCATGTTCCTTTTCTGAAGGTGGCTGGTGCCCTCACGGTGTTTTTCTTTTTGTCTCGGCGTTTGTGTTTCTCTCAACTTGTGGGGCCTTTGCTCTTGTGTACATTTTTCCTCCTTACGTCGGGGTTCCTGGTCAGCTGATGCCACTTTTCCTGGTATAATTCGTGTTCTCTCGCTGTACCTACTGGACTTCTGGATAGGCCGTCTGCTATCTCGCTTTGCGTTGCGCTCCGACACACGATATAGGCTAACCGGTCTGTGGGGTCCTTTATGCTGTTCAAGCAGTGTATTGCTTGCTGGTCCGTTCTTACGGTGAACTGGTCGCCTTCTAGAAATGCCTTCATTTTCTTTATACTCCCTCGGATTGCTAAGTACTTTTTCTCTTCTGTTGTATAACTTTCTCTGTGGTATTGGGTACGCATCTTTCTCGGTTATCTGGTTAATTTTATGGAAATCTACACAGGGTCGGTACATTTCACTCACGTGTTTATTTATTATTTCTTGCTGCTTCGGATTTAGTGGATAATATCTTTCCTTTACGGGTTCTGTGTGCTTCGGTTTTATTTTATGTTGTATCTGTGTGAGCGGTGTGGTTGGCTGCTGTTGACTGGATTCGGTGGTTATGCTATTCTGGTTTTGCTGTTGCGGTTCCGGTGTGATCTTGTTTTCTTCTGTGCTTTCTACGGTTTCTTCTCCTTCTCCGGTTTCTTTGTGTTGCCGCTGGCTATATTTATTACCGCGGTCATCTGAGTCTTGGCTTTCTCCTGGCCATTGTATTGACATTCCAAGTCGTTTCAGGATGTCCATTCCTATTATAATGTCCGTGGCTGACGGCAACACTCTCAGCCAGTGTCTGATCGTTACCTCCTTGATTACTATGTCGACCAACAGGTTGTCGTGTGCTTGCGTCCTGATCCCATTTGCTAGTACTATTTCTCTTGTTTTTACCTTATTTTGGTACGCGCGGTCCTTACATTCATTGTATACCTGTTGATTGATGTACGAGTTAGTGGAGCCTGTGTCTATAACACCTCGGTATGGTCTTCCCATTATGCGTAAATTCATGTAGAGGCGGTTGTCGCTCGTCTGTAGACTGTCGGCTGCTCCTACCTTTTCCTGGCCTTTCCAGGTTATTTTCCTGCAGCAGGCTCTGCTCAACACTCCCAGTTTTCCACACTGGCTACAAAATACTTGGCGTCTGCCTCTGCAGGCGTCTGCGTTATGTCCCGGTTTCCCACAGGACCAGCAACTGGTCTTGGGGTCGTACCTTGGATGTACTGTTTGGCTCTTACTCTCTCCCTGTTCGGGTTTCGGTTTCAGGTTGTTGTGGTGTCTGTTGTCCCTACCTTGGGTCGCTTGCTCACTGTTTGCTTGCTCGTCGTCACTCGATTTGGCGTCGTCGCCGGTGTATCGCCATGCTCCTGATGACGTTGTTGTACCGTCTATGGGTGTCCTTATGTTTTCATACTCGGTTCCCAGTCTTAATAGCTCTGGTAAGGTCTTGTAGTCTTGTCTTTTGATGTATAGCTTGTAGCTTTGTAACATATTCTCGTGGATGCGGTATAACTTTTCTCTCTCAGTGAGGTTTCCGTACCTGCGCATTAGTGTTTGTATATCCGTGACGTAATCGGTAAACCTCTCCTGGACTCTTTGCTTTCTGGTGACGATTTTGGCTATGAGATCCTCTTCATAATTAGCAGGAAAGTAGTATAACTTAAATATTTGCAGGAATTGTTCCCAATTGGTCCATGATTCAACGTAATTTCTATACCAGAGCAGCGCCCTACCTTTTAAGATGCGTGGTAGTGCTGGTAATATATCCTCCTTCTTAATGTTGCTCGCATTGATGAGTTCTTCCAGCCTTTCTATGAACTCGACGGCGTCGTCTGTGGTACTGAATGATAGGTTCCACTCCTTTATGAGTTTTGTTATTACCTTTGCTCTGTTTTCTGCCATGTCTTCGGTTTTTTCTTCTTTCAGGATCTCTACCAGGCCCTTGCGTATCTCTTCTACGGTTAAGTCTTCGGTCGGGATGCCACGTTTCGAGGCCTCTTGTATCAATTCGGGTTTCTTCAGTCGGTATATCCAACTTGTAGGCATCTATAATACCTACCGGTAAGTAGCGGTTGTACGGTGAACGGTTATCTGTGCGGGAGTTGAATTTACCTGGATGGAGCGTCGGGACTCCTGGTGTACCTCTGTGCGGGCTAGATGTGATCTACGGGTGGGCGGGATGCGACAGTCCCCCCAAATCGGTGCGGTGATGCTACGTATAGCGGCTGTACGGTATATATACCCGGTACGGTATATGGCAAATATGTATTTATTTATTTATTTTTATCCCTGTCCTACGTGAGTTATTTAGTTGGGCGCTAGATGTGATGTACGGATGGGCGGGAAGCGACACTCCCCCCAAATGGATGCGGTAATGCTACGGTGTAGCAGCCCTACGGTATATATATTTATTTATTTATTTATAACTGTCCCCTGTCCTCTCTCGAGCATCGGTTCCTTCCAGGATACCGTATGGACTCCTACGTGAGTTATTTCGTTGGGCGCCAGATGTGATGGGGTCACGTTCGCCGGGGCGGGCGTGGCCTCATACAACTCCCTTGTTCCAGACGGGAGCAAGGGTTTCCTAATTAGCTCAGAGGAGAGAGAGGGTGCAGGGTGAGACAAAGAAACCAAAGGTAATACTGTAACACAAATCGGCGGGCTTTTATGCCGGTTTATTATAAAATAAAGGCTTCTTAAATCTAGATGTCCTAGGCTAGGTACGACGCGGGGGATGATTCTAATTTATAGCAACAGGATTACGGGACGGCGCGGACCCTAAGCTACTCGCGAGTTTTGGGATCGGTATCCCCTAAGAGTGAAGGGGCGGTTTTGACGGGAGCGAGATAGTATAGGGGTGGATACCCCGGGTGCCTTCACGCGTCTGTAAACACGCCGGCACAACCGGGATAAGGAATCGGGAAGGGGTACGTACTCCAGGTGCCTTCACGCGTCTGAAAACGCGCCGGCTCGACTGGGCTACGGGGTCAGGAAGGGTACGTACTCCAGGTGCCTTAACGCGTCTGTAAACACGCCGGCTCAACTGGCCTACGGGAATCAGGAAGGGTAGGGTGGCTAGGGACCGGGAGCCATAACGCGTCTGAAAACACGCCGGCTCGTACCGGGAGAGCAGCGGTCCTCACAGCAGAAGGCGGTGAGAGCGACTGCCTGCTATCTAGGCGACCGCGCTGGCTTTTATAGTGCGCGGCTCGCGGGGCGCGGGCGGGGGCAGCGACTCTCAGTCGCTCGGCGGCCGGCATGCGGCGCGATGGGGAGCTCGGGACAGATCACGCGGCGGTGGCGTGGTATTGTGATGCGTGGCTGCGCGCGCCATCACAAATGTACCGTCAGATATGGGTGCATCCTGACGACCGCAACCTTCAAAAAATACTCTGGCGCAGCTCAGAGACCAAGCCACTATTAGTGCACGAGCTCAATACTGTCTCCTATGGGACAGCCAGTGCTCCCTTCCTGGCTACCAGGTGTCTCAAGCAAATAGGCCTGGATTGTGACGATGAGAAAGTCAAAGAAGTCATCGTCACGATTTTTATGTAGACGACCTGCTGACCGGAGGAGATAAGCTTCCTGAGGTGGAAGATATTCGTCATAAAGTGACTCACGCACTTTCTTCAGCGGGAATGAACCTGCGCAAGTGGAGGTCAAATGAGCCTCGCCTTCTACGTGAAGTCTCTCAATCCTCTGTGGATTTAAATATCGGATCAAATGAGCCCAGCAAAACTTTAGGCTTAGGCTGGCACCCCGAGTCTGATGAGCTGTATTTTCCAATAGGAAATCTAGTTCCCAAAGGAAATACCAAACGCGATATGCTCTCAGTCATTGCTCAGATCTTCGATCCGTTAGGACTTTTGTCTCCATTCGTGATCACTATGAAGATGCTACTTCAGAGGTTGTGGCTCCAAAAAATTTCATGGGAAGAAGAACTGTCTCCAGAGATCACCAAACAATGGCTAGAACTCTTGGAAGGATTGCCGGCACTGAATGATATTAGAGTCCCTCGTCATGTAATTTGCAACTCACACGTAGCCTTTGATTCACACATTTTCTCAGACGCATCTGAACGCGCGTACGGCGCTTGTGTGTACGTACGTAGTGTAGACAAGGAAGGTCAGGTGTTAGTCAGGTTATTGATTGCAAAAAGTCGAGTTAGTCCGATTAAACCTACGACTACGCCTAGACTTGAATTATGTGGAGCTCTCGTTAGTGCTCATCTGTATGAAAAGGTCATGACTTCACTTCGGGCTCAGGTCAGAAGCACAATATTTTGGACCGACTCGACTATAGTGCTAGGTTGGCTTAAGATGATGCCAAGTAGGTTGCAGCCCTTTGTGAGGAATCGAGTGTCGGACATTTTAGAAATTACCGGCAGTTGTAGGTACTTGGAGGCATGTTCCAACGGACCAAAACCCAGCGGACTTAATATCCCGTGGATTGCATGCAAGCGTTATCGACTCGTTAGATTTGTGGTGGTCGGGTCCTAGTTTCTTACAACAAGACGTGACCTACTGGCCCTCAAATCCTATTACAAAACAATGCGATGACCTGCCTGAAACCCGCGTTGAGGTTTCATTGCACGTTAATCTAAATCATGAGCCATTAATAGACTTCAATCGCTTCTCCAATCTCTCGCGGCTCATTCGTGCTTTCGCCTATGCTCTCCGTTTCATTACAAAATGCCGCAAAAATGCAACGTCTTCGTCGTCCACATACCTCAATCATGACGAATTAAGTAATTCATTAAAGATGATTACCAAACTCAGTCAGAGCGAATCATTTTCAGAATATGATATATTAGCAAAAAAACAAAACTTACCAAAAAAGAGTAAGCTTTTGAAATTCAACCCATTCCTAGATAACGACAACTTAATGCGTGTGGGAGGCCGTCTTTCCAATTCAGAATTTCCGTATGAGAAAAAACATCCCATTATTTTACAGTCCACACATCGATTCACAAAATTATTATTTAATCTGGAACATAAAAGGCTTCTCCATGCACCGCCCCAGCTGTTGTTAGCAACAATTAAAGAAACCTACTGGCCCATAGGAGGTCGTAATTTGGCAAAGGCTTGCTACCATCAATGTGTGCGATGTAAAATCATGAAGGGACAAGTAATTGCTCCATTGATGGGCAATTTGCCAAATTCTCGGTTGACTCCTGGAGGCTACCCGTTTAGGAATGTAGGCGTGGACTACGCGGGTCCACTCATGGCAGCCAGCCGTCAAGGTCGTGGTTGCGCACTAATTAAAGTCTATGTTGCTATTTTTATATGCTTCACAACCAAGGCAATACATTTAGAATTGGTGGGAGATTTAACTAGTAAAACTTACTTGTTAGCACTGTCTCGCTTTATGTCTCGACGGGGACAGCCAGACAACATTTACTCCGATAACGGCACTGCATTTGTAGGAGCCTATAATGAAATTACAAAGTTCCTGAAGGAAAACTGCAACGCTTTGGCTGAGACGTTGGCTAGTGAGAAAACTAAATTTATTTTCTGCCTGCTTATGCACCTCACTTCGGGGGTCTTTGGGACGCGGGTGTCAAATCAGTCAAATTTCATTTGCAACGAGTGTTGGGAAATTGTAACTTAACTTATGAACAGCTTAACTCTACACTCATCAGTATTGAAGCCCTATTGAATTCTCGGCCACTCACGCCTCTGTCATCACACCCGGACGACCTCTCAGCGCTCACCCCTGGACATTTTCTTGTCGGACGCTCACTCACTTCGTTGCCGGTGCAGGATCTGCGGGACCACACTTATCAGCATCTGTCCCGATTCCACAGAATCGAACAACTTCGTCAACATTTCTGGGCTCGGTGGACTAAGGAGTATGTCCCAGAACTGCAACAGCGAATCAAGTGGAGACTCAACCACGATTCCCTCAAGAATAATAGCCTCGTTGTTCTGAAAGAGGACAACCTTCCTCCATTGAAATGGAGACTGGGACGTATCGTAGCCATTCACTCAGGACAGGATGGCATATCTCGAGTGGCTGATGTGAAGACAGCTGGAGGAGTCGTTCGTCGCGCCTTTAACAAGATTTGTCCTCTTCCTGTGGCTACCGATTCCGTTTGAAAGGCTTCCTTTCAACCCCGGGGGCATGTTAAAATTATATTAGCTCCCATCCTAATGGCAATTGCTCTGACAAACTGTCAGGCGTTTATAATTTATTCTCTCTCTGTATGTGTCACATTCGACATTACACGTGTGCTAAGATAGAAAGCCGTTTTTAATTTTTACTCCTGTAATACTCCTCAACAATGAGGGTATACTTGCTTTCCTGCGGATCCCAGACACAAGAACCAAATTAAATCCACCATTTGCTGCGAACATAGGCGTTATATAGCAGCTGCAAAACACGAGTGTCATTGCACTGGCTCGATACCATGATAAACCCCAGGATCTTATTCGCCTGCTTACAGATATTGGTAACGTGCATCCTAAATTCTCGAGTCCAAAGTCAGTCCCAGGTGAGTTACCCCATCAACGCAATCCATCAATGCGTCTTTAATGTGATATTGTTTAATGTGAGGTGACCGAATTCTGGAGAACATAATAACTTTACATTTAAAGGTGTTAAAATACAGTTTATTGTCCCTCCTCCATCCTCCAGATCAGATTTTGCTGCTCAAAGTCATCAGCGAACAACAAACAGCCAGCAATGTGTACCACCTTCGGCAACTCATTTATCATTATCGTAAATAATGCTTGTACTTAACTTACTGCAAGCGTTGGACCAAGCTAACTCTGCACGGGGCTTGCAATGTCAAAGTTCACACTTCTATAAAAATATGAAGTTTATAATGACACACTTCACTGAGTTCTATTCAAGACGGTGCAAACGTAGCTTAGAGGGATTCTATTGTCTAACTTCGTAACACAATATGCGATTTCTTTATTTATTTATTTGATAAAAGACAGTCAGTTCAGTTAGCGATCGACCGCGCGAGCGACCGGTTATATTTGTTATTGTTAACTCACTTAACTACGTATTTAAACTGCTCCATTCAACTTTGAACCATATTCTCTGCCCGTTACGGTCGTCCGGTAATTTGTCGTTGGAATGTCTCTTTGTAAGAAGTGCGGTGATGTTTTTAATGGTGATGGTGATGTGCCGTGTTCACAATGTGGAGGATCTTATCACTATCGGTGTTCTGGAGTTCAGGAGAACACTTATAAAAGAATGACCGCGGATAAAAAAGCAAGTTGGCGGTGTATCTCGTGCCGCCAGCCGGACAGTAATGACCCCTTAACCGAATTGGTTAAGGAGGTTAGGGGCTTCAAGGCACAACTGCAAAAAATGCAAAACGGACTAGACCAGGCGAATCAAGGTATTGCCAGCATTGAGGGAAAGCTCAGCTCGATGGAAACCCGGCTGGAGGATTTCAACGTGCGGCTTACCCTCACGGAAAGTAAGCTTGACCATATTCCGTCCATCGAATTGAAATTAAAGCAGCTGGAGACTGACTTCGCATCACTAAAAGCCAATGAAGGCGACCGGGACCAGTTTTGTCGACTTAATAATATTGAAATTAGTGGTGTTCCCCAGAAAAATGGCGAGAATTTGATATCCATTCTAAGTAGCATTTCAGTCACAGTCGGTTTTGAGTTGCGAGAAACGGATGTGGACTCAATTCATCGTGTGCGCCGATTTACGTCGTCTGTGGGCAGCGGGGACCGCGCGGACCCCAGGCCCCCTGCTATCATCGTTCGTTTCTGCCAGCGCCGCCGCAAGGACGAGCTGCTGGCGGCTGTGCGCGCGCGCCGCAACCTCACCAGCGCCGACGCCGGGCTTTTGGGCCCAGCGGTCGCCATTTACGTGAATGAACACCTCACAGCGGTTAATAAGATGCTTCTTAGACGGGCTCGTGACAGAAAAAATGAACTGAATTTCAACTACCTATGGGTTAGGCAGTGTAAAATATATATGCGCAAAAGCGATAGCTCAAAAGTGTTTGTTGTCAGCAATGATGATGATTTAAAGAAACTTAAATGACTATCATCAAAGAATCTCGTCGGTATTTCTGAGTATGTTCATATAGTGTATATTATATTATTGGTATCTTTTGTAAGCTTGTGGTGTCTGATACTCATAATAATTCAAGACTGTGACTGTAACTTATACTTTTTCATAATGTGTAAAACCCATTTAACTGATTTACGATCTCAATGTTCAAAGGTTAGGCCATGCTGCTTGTCTGAGAAAAAGATATGCCATATACAACTTCCAATATTTATAAACCTAAATTTCCTATATAACTGTATTTTATTTATCAGTGACTAGTACGAGTAGTAATAACATCTCTATTTACTATCAGAACGTAAGGGGATTGCGGACTAAATCACATGCTTTCTTATCTTGTGTTATTAATTCTAACTATGACTTTATCTGTCTATCCGAAACTTGGTTAAATCCTGACTTCTTCAGTAGTGAATACTTTGATAGTAGGTATGAAGTATACAGGCGTGATCACTCGGGGCGCTCCGCTCGGCGCGGGGGCGGCGTGTTGGTGGCGGCGCGGCGCGGGCTCCGCGTGTCGCGCCGGGACGAGTGGTGCGCGGCGCAGCGGCACGAGGAGATATGGCTCACCGTGGAGCCGCGGGCCTGCGCCGGCGCCGCGCTGCGCTCTCCCCGCGCCTCGCCGCCCGTCCGCCGCCGACCGGCCGACCCACTATTGCATATAGCTTGTGTTTATTTTCCTCACAATGATGACCATATTAATTCATTACGCTGTTTTTTCGATAATGCCGCTAGGATAATGCACGCCAATCCAGATGATATTTTTGTTTTTGTAGGCGACTTTAATGTATCTCATGCCTGTTGGTCCCTGTGCCCAAACTCAAATACTCTTACTATGGAGCTTAATGTTGACGCAACTGCAATAGTTCTTTCCGATTTCATCGCTTTGACTGGATTAAGCCAATTTAATTCGTGTTATAATATAAATGGACGAGTGCTTGATCTCGTTATGGCTAACGTAATTTGTGAGGTTAGTGCTAGTTCGTCCCCGCTTACGCCGGAGGATCCACAGCATAAGGCGTTACATATATCTTTGGCTCTTAATTCGTTAAATTATTCACCTCAATTGAAACCGAACCATACTATTAAGCCTATTTTCCGCCGCGGCGACTATAATTCTATCCGTAAGGAACTGTCCGAAACCGATTGGGCATGTTTATTAAATATGGATGTTGAGGAATCGGTTTCTTATTTTTATTCTGTTTTAAAAAGACTTATTTTAAGTTATATTCCTCATAAATGTGTTAACTCGAATAATGGGTACCCGCCTTGGTTTTCTTGTGCACTTATCAAGCTTCGTAAACAAAAATTATCAGTACATAAACGGTGGAAAAGGTATAGAAATCCCCTTGATAGGGTGGAGTTCGTACTCTTAAGATCCAGGGAGCATAAGATGGCTACTGAGTGTTATAAAACATATATTTCACTAACTGAAGATAAAATATATAGTAATCCATCATATTTTTGGTCTTTTATGAAATCTAAATTTCCAACTAATCATGTACCCGATCAAATGTCATACCTAAACGATACATCCAACGATGGTCTTACTATAAGTAATTACTTCAATGACTTTTTCAACTAGGTTTTTGTGCCTGATCTTTCTGTCGCTCCTGACTGTCTACCTGTACCTGAGGACTCACTTATAGATCTTAGTTGCATTGATGTTACAGAGGATTGTGTTTATGGATTTTTGAAGAGAGTAAACGCTGGGAAGGGTAGTGGTACCGACATGATCCATCCTTATTTCATTATTATGTGTGCCCAAGAGTTAGCTGCACCCCTAACTCTAATTTATAAAAAATCATTGTCAGGTGGTTATTTCCCTGTAGTATGGAAAAGAGCCCTGATTACGCCTATTTATAAGAGCGGGGATGCTCACCTGGTTACAAACTATAGGCCAATTAGTAAATTAAATATTTTCGCAAAAATTTTAGAAAAAATAGTTTATAACAAAATTACAGCTGCTTTTTGTCATCATATCGCGCCCAGTCAACATGGTTTTTGCCAAGGTAGAAGTGTTGACACGAATCTACTTACCTTTTCTGATTTTATTATTAATAGGTTAGCCTCTGGGGGCCAGGTGGATGCCGTGTATACCGATTTTTCGAAGTGTTTCGATAAAATTAACCATAATAATTTGATCAAGAAACTTCTCGACCTCGGTATACACGGTGACCTCCTGAGGTGGATTAAATCTTACCTCTCTAATCGTAGTCAAGCTGTGGCCTTGAAAGGGTACACATCTCGTTTTCTCCCCATCCCCTCTGGAGTACCTCAGGGGTCACACCTTGGTCCTTTATTTTTTATCCTGTATATAAATGATATGGCGGCTTGCTTCCGTAGCTCTGAACACCTTATATATGCTGATGACACAAAGATTTATAAAGCCGTGTCTTCGGAGGCAGACTGCCTATTATTGCAAAAAGATTTAGATAATTTTGTCCTATATTGCTCTAATAATCATTTGTTTTTAAACACAGAAAAATGTTTTGTTATCAGCTTTAATCGGAAACACAACCCGATAATTTATAATTATAATTTGTCTGGTAATAACATAGCACGAGTATCTTCCATTAAGGACTTAGGTATCACTATGGACTCGCAACTAAACTATAATGAGCATATTGATAATTTATGTAAACGTGCATATAAAAGGTTAGGAATGATTCTTCGTGTAGGACAGCCCTTCAAACGGCCAAATACTTATAAATTATTATTTTATTCTTTAGTTAGGAGTATCCTCGAATTCGGGAGTGTAATTTGGACACCACAATACCAAGTCCATATTGACCGTTTGGAGAGAATTCAAAACATTTTCTTAAAATCTCTAAGTTATAGAACAGGTACTTATTTTGTAAATTCAACGTTGGCGGCGAAACATTTTGGTGTACCTTCTCTTTTTAACCGTAGGATATACTTAGACGTTATGTTTTTGTTTAAAATTCTAAAAAATATTATTAATTGTCCTAATCTACTAAGATTAGTTACTTTCAGTTGTCCGCATCAACCCTTACGCCCTCGATCGCTGTTTCATATTAGTTTTTCGGTCAAAAACTATTCCAGACATACCTTTTTCAGACGAGTTCCTAGTTACTATAATAAAAATCTATTCGAAGTAGATTGTTTTCAAAATTCGTTGGCTAGTCTAAAAGATATAGTTAAAAGTAAGTTGTTTTAATATATAAGTACAGATATCAGTTATTTTTTCTATCAGATTCAAAAATTTGCATTAAGTAGCTATATAACTATATTTATATCAGTTAACATAATTTATAATTTATGAACCTCCAGGTCTTTTTGTTGTATTTTCCTTTTGTTGTGGTACATCGTTTGTATTGCATTGTTGATATGTTTATACGACTGTTTGGTTTCTAAATAAATTAAAAAAAAAAAAAAAAAAAGACAAAAATAGAAGCGTGACAGAGTGGTCAGAAACAAGACACGGAAAATAATTTTGACCCACTACTTCGCTCAGACATTGAAAGGAGAGCTTCGCTCCTTCTGCTGTTTCGGCTTACTGTAAGTGGAGTATGTGTACGAGTACAAGCGCAAGATTTAGAAGAGACGAAAGAGCTTGTATACGTTGACCTTGATATACGACCTACGACAACAGTCAGACATACAGCGTTACATGAAGACAAAAGTCTGTATATTTTCTTGTCCCTCGCGTTAGCAAGCTTAATAGAGATCAATGCTAATTGGTAGACACAACACGACTACTATATCCTGAGCTCACCCGGTCCATCATTTAGTAAAAAGTCCAATAGGCAGCGGCAACCGAGAGGTCTTGGTAAAATGGTTACTCACTCGGTCAATACTACGTGATGGTTTTATTTATTGTCGTGTGTTGTGGTGTCGGTTTGTGTACAGTGTTTGCATTTGCACAGAGGGCCCTTTTCATAGGAAATCATTCAGGAGAGTTTTATTTTACATTTGCCTGAAATCGGTTTTTGTGAAGATGAAAAAGGGTTACTGAGGTGTACCTATATTCTGATTGTAATAATAGGTTATGAATTAGATCTGGATTTTTAACGGATATTATGGAGTGTGGAATTAAAAGGAGTGAAATCTCTCATGGTAGAACTGTTGCAAAAGTGTCCAGCTGTCAGCTATAAATAATAGTTCCAAATCTCTCCAGAGTAGCTAAGAACCTAGGCGATTGACGGAGTGAAGTGCGCTGTAAGTGCGCTTTCTATGATTTGTTTTTTTTTTCAAGTATTCTAGGTATTTTAGCGCCACCTATTTAAGGTTTCTAGATGACACTTTTTGGTACATGGAGATTCCATTCCTTACCGCCACCTTCCATAATGAATATGGTCTGTCAGTGTCAAAAGTAGGGTTGCCAACCGTCCCGCTATACAAGAGACATCCCTATTCTGTAGCCCTAGATTGTGCGTCCCGCAAACGGCCCGCGCGGGACCCCGATTGGCCCATTTTCGGGCTAGACTAGATTACAAACGGAAACGAACATTCAGTTATAAAGTAAAGAGCACGTAATTTTAATTTGAATAGGTACTCGTAACTACGACGTGAGTAACGCGCGAAGTCACCGTGCGCTCACTCGCTCGCTTGGCACTACGCTGCCTAGAAAGTAAATTTTTCATGCCTTTCAATACGTTGATGGCCAATATACCTTACCCAGTTAAGCCCGTTACAGACGACGCGACGATATATTTTACATAATGTGTAGAAAGATGACAGAAAATTTACGTGGCTACAAAGTTTTCTATGACAATACACCTCTATTTCAAATTCTGTTTGGTTATTAGATCTCATTCCAATTGGCCTGTTAGTGATTTTAGGCGCATCATTAAGTTTTCAATATGAAAAATTAGCAAAATAAGGAAAGATCCGAATTTTGCATAATTTTTCAAGTATTTGACAGTGACGCAGTGGGCGCTCGTGGTCAGAAACTTGAATTTAACAGGAGCATTTCGCCACTAATAAGATACAGTGTGTATTTTCTATGATATAATCGCAAACTAGGTAAAACGATTCTGAATGTTTTTTTTTTTAATTTAGTGTTAACTCCCAAAGCATAATTAACTTTTGTTTTTTTTTTCGAGCGGTAATTTTTTTGTACATCATAATCACTTGTGACAGTTCATTACTCGCGTCATCAAATGCGACGAAATATAAAAGTGGTTTGTTTTTTATAAAACCTATGAAACTGTGCTAACTATCCTTTGGTTATGCGGTCGTATAAAAAAATACACGCTGTATAATACATTCAGCTAACCCTTGTTTAATGCAAAACACCATCCCTTATTTGAAACGCTTTAATTAGGCTAAGGCTATACTCATTAAATTTCTAGAATAAATACCTTCTAAATACATATTAACTATATAAATATCACTACTTCATTTTAAAAGTTAGAATTAGCCTCATTCTCATGGAAAAGATTCCTTGATCTGACATATTTGACCTCTACAGCCAAGTCTCAAGGTCTCAAGTAACCTCTCCCATATCGACGTTATATATTCCTTCAACGTAACAAAGGCACGCCAAGATAATCACGACATAATCAATCTCATCTGACGTTATATTCTCCATCTCCTTCACGCACACTCTCACGAGAGAGATAAAAACAGTAATTCAGTTTTCTATGAGAATGGCATTTGATTTGCGACTTTAACGCGTTGGATCAAGGTTGGAATTTTATTAAAGTGTTTAAAGCAAGGAGCTACGAATCGTGGCAACGCTACGGCGTAGCACGTACGCGTAGCAAATGGGTTTGACAGATTTTTAGGATCGTATTTTTCAAACGAATTAAGAAAAGCTGTTAAGCTTGAGGCGCATTCCAATTCTGAAAATTCAACCAGATCTTATATTTATTTGACATTTTTTACAGTACCATACTTTACAGTACACACATCGGGATTTACGGCCCGATTCGAAGAATGAGATACGATAATGATAAATGATAAGGTAACGATAACTTCTGGTTTGTATAATTGACAGAAGCAGCTCAATTCGGGCAACCAATGTCACTTTGACGTTAGAAATATCGCAGATAGATCTTATCGGAATCGAAATAAACGTAAATTTTGACATGTCGTTTAGTTATCAATCTTTTAAAGATCTTTCCAAGATCTTTAAACGTGTCTTAATCATTCTTCGATTCAGACCGTGAATAATTGGAGACGCCTTTCTGTAATTTTCTGTACAAAACAGTCTGCCGATTTTTGCGGTGGTAGGCACGTCAAATGTATTGAATATAAAAGCGCCGGTGGCCTAGCGGTAAGAGCATGTGACTTACAATCCGGAGGTCGCGGGTTCAAACTGGCTCGTACCAATGAGTTTTTCGGAACTTATGTGCGAAGTATCATTTGATATTTACCAGTCACTTTCTGTTGAAGGAAAACATCGTGAGGAAACCGGACTTATCCCAATAAGGCCTAGTTTGCCCTAGGTCGGATGGCAGTCGCTTTCGTAAAAACTAGTGCCTACGCCAATTCTCGGGATTAGTTGCCAAGCGGACTCCAGGCTCCCATTAGCCGTGGCAAAATGCTGAGAGAACGCGAGGATGAAGAAGAGGGCACGTCAAATGTATGGCTATTTGTACGTATCGTACAGATAGCTAAGTCAGCTAAACATACAATACATATGGCCATTGGCCGAGCTTTTCGACAGAGGGGTAAGCTCGCAAAGGCGCCTCTGGTTGTTAAATCCTCCAAGTACCGCTGTTATGTCATATAGGTATGTCTGTTCTCATCGGGATTCGAACCCATACCGTCGGCTTCATAGGCAGGGTCACTACCCACTAGGCCAGACCTTCGTACATTTTTACAGTACATATGATGCTACTTTTCCGCACTAGTGCGTAAATTAGCACTTTATGTAACTATGTCGAAAATTTAAAGGGTCATATGTACTGTAAAACGTTGTACGATACATTTGCGAATAGGTCATTCGTAACTCGTGTCGATTTAAAACACTCCCTTCGGTTGTGTTTTAATTTACCGCCATTCGCTACGAATTTCCTATTTTTCGCACTTGTATCGTAAATAACTATTAGGTTAAAATCCCAGACAATCTTGTCTTTTTTTCTAGAGTTTAACAAGATCAATGCTTCAGCCAATAAGTGAACGTTTATTACGTTTCTTTACCACCGGTAAACGTAAAACATCGCATCTCACGGAGAAAACAACGTCAGTTACATCTTTTTCTACCGGGAAACCCGAAAAGCGAATAAATGTTGTTTCTCGTAAAAACGTGGGTGAATGGTGAAAATCTCGCGTTAATAAAACGGCGGGGAGTTAAATTTTACTGACGGTAAAATTCGATTCACCTTCGACTCTAGAGAATAACAATAGGGAATATTAGCGCCACTAGCACAGAGGGCCTAATACGCGAAACACAAATTAGCAATTTCGTTATCTGCCTCTCTATCACTCTTGCGTATTCGAGCGATAGAAAGGCAGATAACGAAATTTCGCTTTTCGGGTTTCCCGGTAGGCCTCTGTAAACAAACCGCCTTGATGCATCATGTCATATTTATTCGTAAAAAAAATATCTGTGAAAACTTGTCATAAAACTGTGTAAGGCATAGTATGTGTAAGTTTCTATATGGTTGACTTTAATTTATAATACGTCGGTGGCAAACAAGCATACGGCCCGCCTGATGGTAAGCAGTTACCGTAGCCTATGGACGCCTGCAACTCCAGAGGTGTTACATGCAATGAGGTGTTTCGTCCCTCTAATTTTACTTATGAACAAATTACCATTTTTTAGGAGTAAATAAATGTAAGAAACCGTTCGTATTGAATTTTGTTCATCATTTTATGCTATTTTACAATAACTGGATATCTATAATTTCTTTCTGCATATTATGCATTTACTGATTACGCCTCCTTTGGGATTTCTTGCTTATATTTGGTAGTAAAAAATATAGGTGTAATCTTTATCTATGGTAAGTCACTACTGACACTTTATCGTTTATAGTTTATTTCACTGATGTATAAGTAGAAATATGGTAATAATTAAGAATATTGTGGGGACGAATACACCGTCTGCCGGAAACAACATTTTATTAGGCAGGTTTAATATCCCATAGCTCAGTATTTCAGTATTTAGTCCACTCAGGGCGTCCGCTAGCTGGCGCTGCACGGAGCGGGTGAGCGGGTTAATGAGAAACAGTATGAGCAACGCTAACTGGCGCGGACGCGTGCGATGGATTTTACTTCCAATTCCACGTGCGTACGCCCGCTCCGTGCATCCGCACAAGCTAGCGGACGCCCTAAGCCATTTGCCTCTGCTACGGATGCTGCCTCTGCGTGCGTTTCACCTACACGGGCATACCTGAATATTCTCACCTAGGGTCCATGGGGTCCCAGCACGCACAAGTTTTTTGCAGAAATCGCGAAGCATCAGGGTGGACGTAACTGGTGACCGAAGAGCTGGCGGCTTCCTCGCACAACGTATCAGTATTGTGATACAACGAGGAAATACCGCCAGCATCCTTGGTACAATGCCTCAAGGGCCTATTTTAAATTTAAGCTAGTTATAGTAATCCTCTGTACAAAGATAAAGAAGAAGGTGTAACATGTAAGAAATAGTTAATTAATAATAGTTTTTATGACATACGTGAATTTTGTGACATTCACGTTTGAACTTCCTGTAGTTGGGAGCTTTTGAATAATAGTTTTACCGTTGTACTTTATCTGTTTTGAAATCATTAAAATCGCTGTCCTGGTGTTCGCATTCCCACATTGTGATTTCCGTTTATCACTTAAATGCGTCATTATCTGTCCTTATTACCTTCCTCTTATATTATCTACCCTCTCGAGTCCATTCATGTTGTAACGGAGATTCCGAGGACAATTCAAATTAGGACTAATGAAGGTCGAGAGTTAATCTGGCTTCGACAAGCGGAAAACCCCTTTTTAAGTTTTATCGGCTTGATTGACTAGTATCGAGTGGTTTCACGGTTGACTTATCCTTAGATAAGGACACATCAAGTATGATCAACGTTAACGGATAAATTATAATTGTAATATTTGATACAAACGGCATGCTAGTCCCAATATAGCAGAAGTAAATAAAGGTTCTCTCGAGGGACTACCACAACGGGATTCTTTAAAAAGAAGTGTACAGCTTTTTATAAATATAAGACAAATTTTAGCACAAGTAAGAAAAAAAATCTACAGATCTCTTAACTATTATTATGTGTTCCCTTTTCATTATGTTTCAATATAGAATGTTTACTTACTATTTGCCGAATAAACATTTCTTCTTCTTCTTTTCCCATTATTTGGGGTCGGCTCTCCTAGTTATATTTTGCCAGGCTTCTCGGTCTGGGGTCATCTCAGGTGGGATTTGGGCTTCTTCCATATCCCTCTTCCTCGTTACGATTGTCTGGGGAACATATCCAGCACCTTGCGTGTCATGTGTTCGGGCTCTCGGCGCAACATGCCCAGACCATCGAAGTCGCCCTTCAGTTATTTTTTTTGGGTGAAGGTCTATCTTTAAAACTACCACGGATGTAGATGAAAGATACACATTGAATCTAGATTATTTTGTTGTTGCAGAGGATGCGGCGGCCGCGGCGGCACCGCTGGCTGACGGTGTCCGTATTCTTCATCGCGTACTCCGTCGGCCAGGCGCTCATGAGCTCGCCTGGAGACGAGGTAATTCAACTGTAGGAGGCAGCTATATAATTATTCTATATAAGCTATATTATTAAAAAGACTAAGTTCATTACTGGCACGCGTTTTTTTTTCTCCGATAGTTTCTACGACCTGCGATTCTATTTTGGTTGAAAAACAGTATTCAAATTTGCTAAACTACGAGTATCTGATTTCAGTATTCATATTCATGGATTGCCAGAAAAAAGACAATAACTTTCCAAATAAACAAGGCTAAATAATGTACAGTATCGGCGGCATGTGTTTATACAGTGTGTAAATCAAAAACGATACGGGCGATAAATAGAATTTATCCGTGTAATCATTAATTAAGATGAATATTTTGTTACACTTAATTATGATCCCGTAATTAAAGTTCGAACATTTTCCGAGCAGCAATGTGATACATTACGAGACGTAACATGACATGACATTGCGAGATCGGAGCTTTTAATAGTAACTGCCAACAAGCGTTGACAGTTACTTGAAAAGGCTCGTATCTCGTAATTTAATTTACACTGTATTTACTATGGTGCCTACAATTCACACTGTATTGCGTATAAAGATCATGGGAATTTTCTGAAATAGCCAATTTAAGTATATGGGGAATATTCATAAATGTATATACACGGTGTTTTTTTTAAACTCCGTTAACTTCGGGGTATAGCTACACTTAAGCTGGCTGGCTGGCTGGGGGCTGGCGGGGTACATTTAAGGAAAGGGTCATTCTAAGTTAAAACCTTACATAGAAAATGTCTAATTAGCAGGGGCGTATTTACCATAGGGCCAAGGGGGCCATGGCCCGAGGCGGCAGACTGCAAAGGGCGGCAAACTAAGCAAAGCTTGTACTATGGGTCATCATCCTGTCCTGGCCGGTTTCGGCCCCGGCGACTGGGTGTGTACTAGCTATTGAGAGCGACGATCGTGAGCTCTCAGGTGGCTATCAAATTGCGTTATTTCTATAGAAAAAATTCGCGCTCGCTGCGCTTTTATTTGAGTTCTTTGTTTCAATTTAACCCTTTTCTAGGCCGCACCAATCTACAAGGTTTTCCCAAAAAATCCAAATATATTCCAATTAATCCAGCTTTGGTGATTCAATTGAAGACAAGTAACATTTCCTGAAAGTGTAATCTAATTTGAACCTTAAATCGGAATGCTAAAGTTGAAATTCTAATGGCGCGTATGTGGTCGATAAATCGTACTATGCCTGGAAAAGGGTTAAAACAATGGGATCTGAGTCCTCATTGCAAGTATATGTATACCCGTATCAGGAGAACCCGCTCTTTCTTAATGTAGGTACATAATAATATTCATATAACTTAAGCTAAACTTAAGAAATTATTAAAATAAAAACATTTGCTATTATTAGTGAAATTAAAACATAGTGATCATTGATCACTTAATGGGGCGGCGAATCTATATGGCCCGGGGCGCCTAATTTTTAAATACGCCTCTGCTAATTAGATAATTATAATTAAACAATATTTTTATTAAAACGACTCTTCTATGTATACCTGCAATGTCACGCGAAACTGACTTTAAAAAAGGCATAACTATTACAATGCGCTTATTAACGTCAAATAAAGCTACGCTACGCCCGCTCGAACCATACACCTCTGACCCGAGAAGATTTAAATCCCCCATCAATCGTAGGTGGGTATCCCAATATGGGGCCGGCAAGAAACTCGGCGGGACACATCTTTTCAAAATATTACTCGTACATCTTATAATTAACATGCATTAAATAAATAAAAATACAATTTACTGCTACTTTTAAACACCCTTGAAATTAATGCACTTAAAAAAACACTGTGTAAGTAAGTAAAATTTATATACGCAAGCAATAATGGTAGGTATTTAGCAGCTATAATTCTAATACATTTTTGTTATCATTTTAGCCAAAAGAGGGGTCCACGCTGCCCGAGCCAACTCCCACGCAGTTCACGTCGAAAAAAGAAACGGACCTTACCAAGGAAACCAGTGCAAAAGGTAGCTAGGCACACATATTTAGTTTTTTGGTTTAACTTTTTTGGTTTCGTTATTACGATTTCGATAGAGTTTTCGCAATAATATTATTTTAATGTAATACGGGTCCTACGGTAACTGAACTATAATTGATTTAAGTAGGTAAGGTAGACTTCGAATAAATATTATAACATAATGGCTACTCCGTGGATTCTAGAACCACGGCGAGCATCCAAAAGTCCCAAGCGTATATATAAACAAAACTATAGTTTGGTAAGCTATTTGCGTCAGAAGGAAAAGACAGCAAAATTGAAAAATGTAGGCGCGAATGGTTGTCCTCCCATAGAAAATTTGAATTTCGCGCCTTTTTCTACTGACAAAGTGCGTTTTCCGGAGTATATATAAAATTATTAAAATAAATATTTCAAATTTCCCCAGAAATAGAGCCCACTCCCCCTGGTGAGAAAGAGAAAGTTCCAGAGGAAGAGGAAGACAAGGGGAGGAAGAAATTGCTGAAAGGCACCGAGGAGCCCGACGAGGAAGATGAGGGCGAGAAGAAAAAGCAGAAGGACGCTGGATACGAGCCCTCTGTGAGTGCAAACTGTTAAATGACATTTCGTAAATAATCTTATTGCAAAGACAGTCCGCAGCAAGCTCGGTTCTCCTTAAAAAAATCTCCATTTTAAAACGACTAGCTTGATTGCTCTGAAACTTTGTACTTAGGACAAGGTATATCTATGCCTGTACTTAGTTTACGTAGCTTCAGATAACATAGTAAAAAAATACAGTGAATTTAAGTTTTTCATATAGAACTTGTTTGGGCTCTTTTTCTTTTGTTTTAGAAGCTGGAGCTATATAAAATAAGTACAGACATAGATATACATCATGTCATTGTGTGTGGAAAGTTTCATTACAATCCAACATGTAGTTTGAAAATGAGAACGAAATTCCGTTTGTATGGGAAGATGAAATCTTGCCAAGTTTGCTGTGGACTCCTAAGAGCGGTTTCACGGACAATGTCGTGTCAATGTCGATATCGAGTGTAGGTTCCTACATCCGCGTAGTCAGGCCGCGGGGTTTACTGGGGCGCGCCGTCCCTGCTTCAGCGGTACCTATACACACTATAACAAAAATTATACATACACATATACGCATCAAACGAAATTTATCGGTTCAGCTGACGGGGGTCTGACATGTCGGAAATTATCGGAAGTGTCTATCCGATATCGGATGTTGGATGTTGGATTAGAAGGCTTAAGGCATAAAGTCCGCCTTTTTTGAGATACCTTTTTTTGCCCTGCAGATTTCTTAAATGATTAAATAAATGCAGAAAAAACATATGTTATACATTTTACTTCTATCGGATAGGACAATATAGAAACGCTCTAATAACGGCCCGATTCAAACTTTAAAAAATGTTATTTTTGATACTGACATATCCAATCCATAACGTATCCATTTTATTAATGTTATTAGCTTACTAGTGGATATGGATAAAAAATGGAGGTTATTTGCACATTATTTCCAATCATAATTGATATATGTTTATACACCTTTCACTCACCTGTATACTGAAGGTTCCCTTTGCACAAAGCCCTACCCTAACCATTAATTTGTTGCTTTCATCGCGAGGAAAGGCATCGAGATCAAAAGGGCTACAGCCGAATTGTAAAAGCTCTTTTGTAGATGCCGTATGCAAATCGTAATCTCATCCTTCGTATGGGGTCCCATTGGTTTGGAAATGCAATAATATAGTAAAGATATATATAACTCCGTATAAGATAAATAAAATCTAAGAAAAAAGCGTCGAAAAATCAAGAAAAATTTATGCTCGAATAGATGGCGATATATACTTGAGCAGATGGGGACACCGTTTGATATTTAACGCATATCAGTGAAAGAACATGGGCCAAATATAATTCTAAGAGTTTAAATTGGTACGTTCTGAATTTCCAACTAAGTACATAAGTACCTAAGTAGTAGTATTTGTGTACTCGCGTATAATCGTTTCTAAAGCTGTGTGTGCACAACAAGTAAGCATGTGAATAGATAATAGTAATTTCCTTCGTTTAAAAATCACACAATAGTTATAGAATAGAATCGTTTAAATATAGTTAATACAGTAGAATTTGTGATACACATGGCGATGGCGCCTTGTTGCTTTGCGATCCTAGCAAAATGATGGCACTTTTTCTATGAAATTCAATTTTAGGAATTTTAGGAGGAGACTCACTTGGACGGCCCGATTCGAAGAATGAAATACAATAAAAATAAGATAAGATAACGATAAGTTGTGGTTTAGATAAGTTCTCAATTAGAGATCGTTTGAAAGTCGTATAATTGACAGAAGCAGCTCGATTTGAGCAACCAATATCACTTTGACGTTAGAAATATCGTAGATAGATCTTAGTGGAATCAAATAGTGATTTTTGATGTCGATCGTTTCAGCATAATATATTCTAGGTTTATAAGTTGAAAAAAAATGAATATCGGCCAAGTGCGTGTCGAGCCACGCTTAATGATGGCGTGTTATATATTAATAAATATTATACATTAATGCGTCTATTGTAAGTTCCACTGTAACTACTGAAGTATTAAGTATTGATCAAACATGTAAACAAGTTAATTACCCTGTACAATAATATGAAATGCTTCAATTTCATAGAATTCAGTATTTTTGGATAAGGGGTGGCTCATTAGCACACTGTTTGTTGCGAACTTTTCATGCCCGTGTTGATCTCAATGTTTGGCCCAGTTCCCAGGAACTCTATAGGGCCGGAAATTACTTGTGTTTCATGCGATAATGTTATGTTGTGGGGTAAATATATAAAGTTCTGTAATATTAAGTGATGAGAGTACTCCTAAAGGGCCCCTCTCCTTCCAGTGTCACTAACAGGCTAATTCGAACGTACACCTGATATTAAACTGATATTTGAATCATATTGGAATCTAATATTATTTGAACCTTAATACTATCACGATAGTTGCTTTTTCAACGACATGGTTGTTTCGGCACCTGCTGTAGAACGCTCTTAAAAGAAACAAAGGCTTTTGTTTACAGATTAGGGTCCGAGCCCGAAAAATCAGCCTGTGTAAACGTGAAGCTTATTTATAAAGAAAGTAATAAAGAAAATACGTTTATTTAACGCCACAACGCCCACAACATAGTACATAAAAAAGAAGCCATGCAGATATAAAAAAAAAGTATTTGGACTCTAATATTGGATCCCCACTCAGCATAATGCCGCGGCAATCCATCGCGCTGGTTTTTTGTGGGGTCTTGCCTTAATCTAGAGTTAATGGCGACGCCAACGGCACACAAAAAAGTTAACATTCAAATTATTGATATAAAAACTAAACATACGAAATAAAAAACACAAAAAAAGAACATACACATGACCATTACAATATTAACTAAAAACAATCATTAATTTGCCATGAAAACGTAAGTGTGTCAGTAACTGACATGTTACTAGGATGATTGTACTTGAATTTGTAACAAGTGTGCAATTACGTCTATGGTCATCTCTCTAAAATCATCTGTTGCTATTATTTTAAACATAGACAAAGAGAATTATACTGTATTTGTCTTACGCTCTAGTTCTAGCACCCAAAAAAAGAGATGAGTATAGTTTTCCTGGTTCTTACTGACTGATAGTGTTTGCGTGACTATAATATACATATACCTACCTCTAATGTTTGTATTCGTTGGTTGCAGAATGTAGTGCCGACGGTTCACCCCTTGAGGAACTGTACTCCTCCAGCTATCGAGCAGGTAACATGCCAGTATATTATTTGACAGTTCAGGCCGCGTAGCAAACATGCAAATTGCTTACGCTCCGTAGCAATCGAAAAGCTGTCACTGTCGCGCCAATGTGGAAGAGTAAAAGAGAGACACAAAGCGTTTCTTTGTCGTAGCGATAGCGATTGTCACCTTGGCTAGGCCGGCAGTTGTTTTATTCGCGCTAATTTTCTAATCAAAATGAAAAGAGACGAGTTCACTTTTTTATACTACGTCGGTGGCAAACAAGCATACGGCCCGCCAGATGGTAAGCGATCACCATAGCCTATGGACGCCTGCAACTCCAGGGGTGTCTCATGCGCGTTGCCGACTCTAAAACCGCATCCACGTTGAGCTCTGGCAACCTTACTCACCGGCAGGAACGCAACACTATGAGTATGATCTAGTGTTATTTGGCTGCGGTTTTCTGTGAGGCGGAGGTACTTCCTCAGTTGGGCTCTGCTCTAGTAGATCTGGAATGACGTCCGATGTACTGCGCCCTACCACACAAAGTGAGATGACATTACAGTCCCTGTACCTCTCTTTTGGCGTAGTTTAAGGACGTGCCCTGATACGATTTAGGTTATATTTTAATTTTATACGAACAATATTTCAAGATACCGCAAAGCTTTCAAATTTCAATTTATTTCCTCAGATACAAGGTTTAGATGACATCATAAAAAATTAAGATTGTGGAAGCTGAAGAACCAAGCCATTTTTTTTTGTGCAAAAACCTGACGCTTGATGATACGGTTATGCCTTTTTCGTTTGTTTTCTCGACTTGGCGGATCATTGCAGTAGTTTGTAGGGTGTAATGTATTATTATTACAAGTATTTAAACCGTAACTGTTATGCTTGTACACAGTTCCCTCGGCCACTGATGGGGCAAAACGCACGCAAGCATGGAGGCCTGATAATACACGTCCTAGTGGCTGTGTTCACGTTTATCGGACTCGCTATCGTGTGCGACGAGTACTTCGTGTCGAGTCTTGACAGGATCTGTGAAGGTACGTCTAGGACTGATTGGACAAATCGCACGCAAGCATGGAGGCCTGATAATACACGTCCTAGTGGCTGTGTTCACGTTTATTGGACTCGCTATCGTGTGCGACGAGTATTCGTGTCCATTCTTGACAGGATCTGTAAAGGTACGTAGACTATAAGATTTGTTTAATGTCATCTGCTCCGACATGCGTCATGTACACCTGCCAGGCGTGCAGTCGTGTTTGCTACTCCCACATTAACTTACTTGACACTACTTGCATAGTCTGTAGTCTTGTATATACCTAACACTACTTACATTGTCTGTAGGGGCTTCCCACGAGAATGTCGCTTCCGTAACGCCATTCTTCTAATACTTTAAAAATTCTGAGTAAGCTATATTGGACCTGGTAATATTTCATGACTTGTCATGCTTGTACACAGTTCCCTCATGGACTCAGCATTTTCAAAAATATTATAATAATGGCGTTACGTAAGCGACATGCTCGGTCATTACCTAAGGCTAACAAATTCGCAGTATCTTTTCGGCAATTTTACAAGGCAAAAGCTACATTCTCCTGAAATGCGCCAGTAAATCCTGTAATAGACTCGATCACGAATATATGTCATAGATGATGTCCCATTACATATTATATATTATTTATTTGTTTGTGGTACCTATGTTACAGAGCTAAAGCTGGCGCCCGACGTGGCCGGCGCCACGTTCATGGCGGCCGGCAGCTCGGCGCCCGAGCTCGCCACCGTCGTCATTGGCGTTTTCTGTGCGCAGGACGATATCGGTGAGCAACTTTTAAAAATTCGTCGTAGGTGTATCCATTGACACTCAAATTGGGCGACATACAACAGAAGTCCTAATTTTCCTTTGTATGGAAAATCGGTCATTCCATTTTCTCTTAAGTCCTCTATCGTTGATTGCCGCACATATTCGATACATTATTGGTTTAGCTGTGGTCTCAGGCGACACACAAAGATGAGAAAATGGTGGTAATCAAGCACTTTTAGGGGACACTTTATTCCTCGCCAGACAGGTGACGGATTAGTAATAGCTTCCTAGGACGAAGGTGCTCTTCCATTTGTCTTATTAATTAAGTTTATAAAATGATGGAGTTTCACAATTAATCCTGATCAAGTCAAAGTGTGACCCGTAATTATCCAATAGATTAGAAATAATGTGACGGTATTGTATAAAGTGGAATCCATCAGGATTATTTTTATTTTGAGAATATTTTTCTGTCGACACTATTACCGGCACCGTTTTCTTAATTCTCTAAATTGGTTAACGAGTTCCGACGAAAAAAAACATTCCTTAATCATAAATTATGCTTGCTTTGTGATCTTATATACTTAAATGTATATTGCAGGCGTGTCAGGCGTGATCGGCTCCGCAGTGTTCAACATAATGTTTGTGATCTCGGTGTGCGCGCTGTGCGCTGGCACCGTGTCGCACCTCAACTGGTGGCCTTTGTGCCGCGACTGCTTCTTCTATGCCGTCTCTATACTGGTCATGCTGTGTACCATCGCCAATGGATACGTCTCTTGGTAAGTTATTACAAAAAACAGCCTGAAAGTCACTCATCCTGTCAGTTGGTATAAAGTTTGCAGAAAAAATGTGTATTAGCGGGCGCCAGCACCCGCTCTCATAAGCTCTTAAGAAACAGAAACAGCAAAAGAACAGAAGACGTATTAGCTACGAGTCTTGGTAAAAAAAACTATGACCATCAGGCTGATGCTACTAGAACTCCTTGCGATCACCGAGTCCCACCTCAATTGGTGGCCGTTGTGCTGCGACTGCTTCTTATACGTCATCTCTATACTAATTATGCATGGTACACCCCTTCGCTACTGGATATTGTGTCCTGGTAAGAGGGTATATTAGACAAAGGTCAATTTAAAAAAAAACCTGAAAGTAGTCGATCCTCACTAACAGCTGACTAAAAACTATTGAGCCTGTCGATCTTCCTAAATACTTCAAGAAAGATCATATAGAAGGGTGTGCAAAGATTGAACCTGGCTTAAGCTTGAGAGAAACCGCGTTAGACCTAGAAACGTGTTCTGGTCAGGAACCATGATCACCACTGCGGCAATGGATAAAGCGAAAACAACTTCGAGTAACATTGCTTGTACTTTAGACTCCTTTTGATCATTTGATCTTCTTACCCAGACCCAGGAAACTAGGCCATGTTTTTCGCAAACGGATGTGTGTCTTGGTAAAATATCACTAGTTTATATATACGTTCTTGAAAGTAGATACCGTCAATTATTCTTATGCAGTAATTGTAATTATTTTGTAGGCCCGAAGCGCTGTTCATGCTGATAATGTACGGCGTGTACTGCGTGGCTCTGCGCTTTAACAGCGAGCTAGAGCGCTGGGTTTTGACCAAGAAACTGCCCTTCAAGCTGCCAACACGGGAGGAGCAGGCTGCACTCGTCACATACAAGTAAGTCTGAATCTGGCTAGTTTGCCAGACTCAGTTGTCCACTATGGGTGACAACAGATCGTGGTCGTCAGTTCGAGAGTCAACCCTTCAAGACTCTGATCACGATGGTCAGCTTAAAGACATTCGTTGCAAGATAAGCGTTTTCCAAAATAACGTGACCATAAGTAGTCTTGTATTGATTGCTTTCGATGAACTCCCATGATACCTATGGTCCCCGATCTTTTAGGTATTCGTTCACTTCAAGCTCAGTGAGGAGAAGAGGATGCTGACCTTTGCTTTCTATGAAATCCCCATACTAAATTAGTGTACCTATCTTGTCATAATTACTAAAAAATCTGGGTGTTTTACTTGGGATGAAGCATGAAATGATTTTTTTTTTTCCGGCATTTTACATGTCTTTTACTAACTTGAATTTCTCAATAAATATTATAAATAACAAATAACCTCAATGATATTACTCATTATTATGTGCAGGAGCGCGGCTGGGGCGGCGGCGGCAAAACCCGCGGGTGACGAATACACGCAGATGGAGGGACAGACCAAGGAGACTGCCCTGCAGAACCCCCCACGTAAGAAACCAGGAATAACCCGCTCTTTTTTTCTTACTTTTGCGCTCCATTCTGAAAACCAACTTACAATAGGGCCATTCAGATACCTACTTAAAATAGCGCATAAATTGTAAATCCTGCTCATGGCACCAATTAAATAACTACACATATTTTCTCCTTAAATCTTGGATCTGGCACGTATTTTAAATGATTATAGCTCTTTTAATGTCGTTTTGCTCGCTCGCGAGTCGAAGCTGCCGTGCGAACCCGTGCGCCCGGTGGAGACGCGGCCAAATAGAATAATTTGTAAAGCGCGTGGTTACTTGACACCCACTGGTATCTCCGTTTTGCAAAGTTGCATGAATGTTTGGAAAGTATAGTTTTTCAGGGGAGCATAAGCAAAAGCAATCATACTGTCTTTTTCTTATGCTAGTAATAATACTAGCCAAACTAATTTCTTGATTTGCCTCCAGCATACAACCCGGACGCCGCA
This sequence comes from Cydia pomonella, assembly GCF_033807575.1. Lineage (NCBI taxonomy): Eukaryota > Metazoa > Arthropoda > Insecta > Lepidoptera > Tortricidae > Cydia > Cydia pomonella. The sequence goes on along the minus strand of NC_084723.1, from coordinate 5,581,815 downwards.
TACGACAACGCAGCGTACAACGCTGACCCTGCTGCCCAAGCTTGGGACCCCAACGCCACCTGGGACCCTAACAGCTCTTGGAGTGACCAGGTACTGACTTCCGATTCCGCGAATATTAACTATTTCATTAAGCCATGTTAAGCAGAATTTGCCCCTTGTTATTACCAAAATGAACTTATGATCCACATTCAATATTAAAAGACCCAAGGGCTCACCACCAGCTATATGGTCTGACTAAAAAAAAAACTTCCTGAGGCGATTTCCATAACCTCCTCAGGCGATTTCCATAAAACGGTGAAGGCAACACAAATGGAGACCGATGAAAATAACTCCACAGAGCAGAGAGCTGCACGATCAAGTGGCAATCAGAGAACGAAACAGAAAGAAGAAAAATTCTATAGAATAAAAAGTAACAAAGACTAGTAAATACCTTGGACAAGTTGGACTTCTTATATTATGATATAATCAATCTGAAAGCCTAAAGATTTATCCTCAAAAATTCTTTACGTATGGTCTCGGCTCGCTTCTTGCGAATTCACCATTCCATATTGCAGGTATAAGTCTATCTTCTTTACGATTTGGTCTTAAAGCAGTTCGGCTTAGAATATAAGTATAAATGTTTGCAGTCCCAGCAACCGGCGGCTCCTGCTAGCAGCTGGGGCGACACGTACAACTCTCAACCGCAGCAGCAACAACAGCAACAACAACCTGGCTCTGCTGCTCAAACGCCAGGGCAACAGCCACAGCAGCCAGCGCAGGTGGGCAACACAAACCAAATATTCTAATAAATATAAAAATTCGAAGATCAGTTTCTAGATCTACAAAATTCATACCTATCTCAAAGAGCCTTGGTTTGTTAATAAAACAGTTAAACTGTTTACTGCTAAAGCGGTCACATGCTTTCAAAGATAATATTATAAGTAGTTATCGTTTCTCGTATTACTTGTCTAAAATTTCTCAGTAGAGTCTGCGCGAAGCGAGAAGAGTCGTGAAATATAAGGGAACCAACACATTTCTGGCGGACTGTAGCAGAGGTAGGTGTCAGAAGGTTTGAAGCGAAAGACGAATCAATCGCGCAGTGTCAAAAAGTGACAGTTATTTTATCACATGGACAAAGCCATCCATAATACGCCTGCAGAACAATATAAATCTGCCCTTTTCAGTGGCAATAGAAAAGTGCTCTTGTCAGAGCAGCCATCACTGTTTCTCTGTTTATCACGGAGTCAATCAAAACTGTTCTTATCAGAACCATTCTAAGTTTCATTTGATGCACACGACGTCAGTCGATGTTTTGGTAGGTATATATATATGTATTTTCCCACACATTTTGTGACTCTTCTCTTTCCGCACAGACGACCAAATTGATTCCGGATTCTGGCTCTGGATTTAGAACACAGGAGCGAGTAGAAAAGACAGATGCTGGTGAACTTTGGATATAAAAAATTTACAGTTATCTTCGTTGCAGGCGGCGCCCGCAGCCCCGGCGTACTACAAGGCTAAGGAATACAACCCGGAGACCGCCATCAACCCGCTCGTAAAGCCCATCGGAGCAAGTAAATAATTGTATATTACAGGCAGGGAAGTAAGAAATGTCTCAGATCAGGCTTTCTTATTTACTGACCGATGTATACCTACTATTTTATTGTTACTATATTTCACTGAGCCAGAAAGCGGCAACTTCATTTAGTGCCGCGGGCCGAAAGTAAACGCTTTTAGACCGGAAAACAATAAAAAATACAATTGTAACTAATCATACGTATTCATTTATTCTTACAAAGGAGCATAAGCCGTGGACGCGTCTCGTGATTGATAAGTCCATCCTTGATATAGCCAGGAAAGACGAAAATAGCACGCATCTTGACCTGAACCTCTTGATCTAGTCTAGGTTAAAGTACGAAAATTATGCTTGAAAATCCGTATAGGGTAACAGCACCAGTGGCCAGCCAGGGACCAGTAGTCAGCCTTTTAAGTCGTTTATTGGTCATAAATATCTGGTATATTCGATTAAACAAATCGCGAGTAGTCAAATAGGAGCTCAGTACCCCTAGTGTAAATAAATTCGATTTCGAAACGTGACGTACGCGTTTGCGTTTAGTCTCATTTTGTATTGGATTTAGAAAGAGCGCGCCAAGCGGAACGTTTTGGAAAGTCAAAAATCTCATACAAAATGACACTTAACGCAAACGCGTACGTCACGTTTCGCTGTCGAAAATATTTACACTAGGGGTACTGATTCCTTATTCGTTAATACGTAACGCGGCAGATGCGGTGAGGTATCGGGGAGAAGAAATATACTCGTTCATAAAGGTGATGTTTGTTGACGAGAGCTAGAGTGTCATGTCCGCCATATTTTTTACTGCACGTGGTGTTCTTTTAACGCGTGAGAAAAAATATGTTTTAATATAAAAAGTTACTGTTTTTTGTTAATGAAGGGTTAATTGGTTAGTTTATCTATTAAATTGCGTTATATTTAAATAGAAATATCAATATTTAACTTATAAATTGAGGAGGTTGACCACTGGATACCACTTTTTTACAAAAAATCCAGTGCCCAGCCTCCCGCGGCTGACCTTTGGGTTATTAGTTATTTTTTTTTATTTTCGATCCAATACGACCGTTAGAACCGTTACATTTACATTTTCAAATTTAGTTAGGCATGTCTCAGTCAATTTAAAGTAAAACCCAGTAGTCAGCCGCATTTGAAATAACGTTTTAATGCGGCTGACCACTGGGTTTCGCGGATCCAGTACTCAGCCATTATCTTCCTTGGTACGTCGCTGCCAAATATTATGAACTTTAACTCATTTAAATAAGGTTCAAAAGTGTATACATACTTTTGTTGAGAAATATTCCAATATCTAACGGGCCCCTGCACGGGTTTTACCAGCATTTAAACCGATTTTAAAAATAATGAATTCTATTAAATAAACAGATTCATTAATAAAAAATAAGAAGATAAATACAGTGTTTATTAGTTTGCAAGAATAATTTTAAGCACCTATGGCCTACAAATTTCGTGGCATGAGAATTGTACTTATAAGAGTATAGGTACCTACCTATACTCTAGCTTCCTACCTAGGAATGATAAATATTATAATATCGTTAACTTTAATACAAATAATAGTGTTTTTTATTTCATTGTTATTAATAGTTTATAAAGGCTGAGTACTGGGTACACAAAGGCTGCTTACTGGATTTTAGAGGCTGACTACTGGAGAAAAGTGCCATTTTTTGTTTAATCTTAATTATAGATATTATAAAGAGGATTGTTATTTTTTGACATAGTTTGTTTTAAAACTATAATAAACAATTGATCTAACCATGTTATGCGTCTATTTATCCGACTAATCCTGTAGAAACGTCGAGAGTACAAACTTTAAAAATGCGTTATAAGGCTGACTACTGGTGCCTTTACCCTATTTTATGTTGTCCACAGGAAAATCGAATTCGCATACATAAAATATACCTTAACTCATACAAATAATTTAATCATTTCTTTCAGACCACTTCCAACTAGCGGCTTGGTACGTGGCGTATCCGGTACACTGGTCCTGCCGGCACACCATGCCCGACTGCCGCGGCCGCTGGTATCCCATCACCTTCCTCATGTCCATGCTGTGGATCTCCTTCTACTCCTACTTCATGGTGTGGATGATCACCATCATCGGTAAGTTCCACCTAGCAATGGTCTTAGCACATCATGCCTGACTGCCACGGCCGTTGGTACCCTAACACCTTCCTCATGACCACACTGTGGATCTCCTACTCCTACTTCAAGGCGTGGATTATCACCATCATCGGTAAGCTTCCAGTTTTATAACGTTATAACACTTATTCCAAAGATTGAAATGACCGGGATACCTTCAGACAGGAGTAAGATATGTCACGGTATAACCCCGACCCTCAGCAATAAAGATGATGACCCGAGGAAGGTAGAAGGACACGAGCATTAAGTTAAGTAAAAATTCAAGTTTCCACCGTCATGGTGATAAGAAGCTTAATGAGTAAAATATTAACTGAGCACATTGACAAGTTTAGTCAGGTAGCTGACTATTATAATATAACAAAGAAAAATTCTAAAACCTTTAGTACCTGAGGTTGCATATAAATCAAACCATTAAATTGGGGCGATATAACCGTGCACTCCTGCCAACGCAACTGGACTGCATCAGATGTTAAAGTGATAAATTCTGCAATTTTTAAATTTTCCAGGAACTTTCCATCAAGTGATAAGTGATAGTGATATCAACTAATGATATTGTTTTCTGTCCAGGCTACACTCTGGGCATCCCGGACACGGTGATGGGGCTGACGTTCGTGGCCGCGGGTGTCTCCGTGCCTGACGCGCTCTCCTCGCTCGCCGTCATCAAGGAGGGGTGAGAAGCAAGAACCATAGCGTAGTTTATTGTTTCTTTCCTGAACCAGATTTTACACTAGCTTATGTACTTAATATATTAATGGACTCCTGCTACATCTAATCGACAGACTTATCATCACAACAACCTACCAACCATAATTAGAATAACAGTAATGCATAGATACCTATTCAAACATGGCGGCATCCCTGTTGCTCACAATGGTCACAGGCCTCATTTATTGGGTGTTCTCAACAGTCAGACTGCATGAAATATGCTGGCGACGCTGTCACTCCATAGACGAATTACATAGCATACACTTACATACATACATATAATCATGCCTCTTCCCTGGAGTGCTAGGCCGAGACCACGGATTTCCACTTTTTACGATCCTGACATACCTCTTTCGCTTCCTTTACTTTCATGACATTCCTCATACACGCTCGTTGGTTTAGGGTGCTCTTGACCTGGCCTTTCTTCAGGATTTCCCCGATTTGATCAGAGAAAGTCCGCCGAGGTCTACCCCTTCCAGCTCCCTCTTCTACTTCTCCCATACACTCTCTTTGTTAACCTTTTTTCACTCATTATTTCCACGTGTTCAAACCATTTCAACGTTCCTTTCTCAATTTTTGTCACTACATCTTCGTTCAGTCCACACTTTACCCTTATCACACTGTTCCTATTCTATCTTGTAATTTTACACCACACACACTTCTCAACGCTCTCATTTCCACTGCATTCTCTTGACTCTGATGCCTCTTCTGCCATACCCAACTTTCGCTACTGTATATAAGTGTAGGCACCAACACCCCTCTATGCACAGTGCTTTTTGCGACACCTTCTGGCTGCGTTGAGTGCCCCATTCACACGAACTACATAGCAATACTTATTTTTTGTTCTAACGACAATTAACGATTACGATCAGTTTTTAACTACCCTTTTATTTTGTCCTTCATTTTATTCTGACGCATTAACAGTACAATATCATATCAGATACGGCGACATGGCCGTCTCGAACGCGGTGGGGTCCAACGTGTTCGACATCCTGGTGTGCCTCGGGCTGCCCTGGTTTATCCAGACTGCCATCATCCAGCCCGGCTCACACGTCAACGTCATCAGCAAAGGTACTTATCTGTCAGGGTTACTGCTTCCTATCCTGAAAATATAGATTGGAGTACATAAATTTACCTGACGGAAAACTAGTTACATCATTGGGAAAGACACATAAATGTGATAGATCCAGATTGCCCTCTACCTGTAGATCAGGTAAGGAAAATGTAACTCAGGAGCGAAGAGTCATTGCCAATAAGACTGTCGTCTTAATATGTCCATTGAATGTTACGAGTAAGTTAAGTCTTTCATTGCGTGATACCAAAAATGCTACGCCATAGTCCGTAAGGCATTACTAACCATAGCGCTTTCGGTTAAAAAGGCTAACCTACTTGCAAGCTTGAAAACGTAATAAGTTTTCCCCAAATTAATGTCATAGGTATACGTCAAGTTTAAATCCATTTCTACCCTCTTATACATCAACAAATGGCAAAAATTGTAGGTAACTCTGCTTTCCAGGTCTCGTCTATTCTACCTTCTCCCTCTTCTCGACCGTGATCTTCCTGATCGTGGCCACCCACGCCAACGGCTGGAAACTGGACAGGAAATACGGCGTTGTCCTGATGATATGGTACCTTCTCTTCATCACCTTCGCCAGCCTGTACGAGCTCAACATCTTCGGGAACTTCAACCCGCCTGACTGCGAGTCTCTATATTAAATTGTCAATGGTAAGTGACCTTGGTCAACAGTTGGCTATGCGTCCGTGTTGCCAGTTTTTAAAAGCATAGAATTTAGTTTGATGTTGGAATGTATTCTTAGGCTCACCACCGTTGTGACGGAATTCAGGTAGCAATCCCGATTCTTTGGGCCCTTCTGCTTCAAACGCTATTCAATTTGTTTGTTCGTTGAAATTTATTGTATAATTGAATCTGAATTTTAACGAGAACTTGAATTAAATGACAGATTTTGAAGAACTAACAAATAATTCAGGAAAATCAGACAGAACCATAGATATTTCGACCCGAATTCCGTCGGGTTTGTGATGAGCCTTAAATAGATGTTCTCTTCTATTTTACGTATGTTGGCTATGAAATCTTTGTAGATACTATTTTTGTGACCATCACAAACTTTATGCTGGTAAATGTATAACATATTATGTATATGTACCAAGTTTTCTACTACATAATACCATTGTCTTATGATGAATAAAACATCGATGTTGTTCTCGCTATCTGTAAATTATATTTTATGTTTAGCATTTAACTATTCTATCTAATTCTAATTACGTAGGTTATTGTAGATATATTTAAAGCATATTAAATGTTTTTACATTGAACTGTACCTAAAGATCGATATCAATGTTTCGATCTAGTGTTATTTTTTTCACACAAATGAACTAAAGGAAAACTTCTGGTAACATTCTGTAAAAAACCTTCATCTCCTTAATGCAGCCGCGTTACTGCAGGGCCTCTAGAATAGTGTCGTACCGTAGTCGTACGGTCAAGGTATTAAATATCGATACGGATAAAGTACCAAAAATATGTATACACGACCTTATTGCCTATATATTAAGATAATGTGGCCCTAGTGAAAAAGAGTACAAGTCTCTGGCAGTTTATGTGTATAAGGGCATAAGTGTTACGTGGAACTTACACCCCTTTACACCTGCGCTGCCAGAGACTTGTACCCTTTTTCACTATGTACCTACATATTTTTGTCACTATGTCCGTATCCATATTTAATACCTTGACTTTACCTAAGCAAAATTGACCGCTGTTTGACTTTTGACAAGTGCAATGTTCTTAGGCCCAATTTTACCAGAAACCTGATGTTACCAAGCCGACAAGTAGCGCCCTCTGAGATATTTCTATTGCTATTGTACTTATAATTTTAAGGAAACGGCGTATTACGTTTACGATTTATTGCAATGCTCAAAAAATAAATGACGGCACTTATATAAAGAGCTCCATTAAAAAATGTAGGTTCTTGGGGCACTTTTTACGAGAGTTGACTTACAATTTGAACTACTTTAAGTATTTCCAAGCAATAGCAAGTAATTAATGTCCGTAATGAAGTCGTCAAAGGCCTAAGGTTTGTAAAGTTTCTTATGAATAGAAATGCTAGATGTTTTCCTGAAAATACGATAGATTATTTGATAGCTTGCACTGGATTCACTAATTAACTATAAATATATTTTTTAAATTAAGCAAATTAATAAACACGAAAATGACAAAACAACTAATTATGATGTCAAAACCAAACAGCGAAAAACATAGGACTTGGCCAAAGGGTGTACCGCGACAATCGGAATTTCGTTATCTGCCTCTCTATCGCTGTATTACCTATACAGCGATAGAGATGCAAATAACTAATTTTTCGGTTTTCGCGGTAAGTTGTCAGATTTTTTTTTCACTTTAGCTTCACGAGGATGTTAATATATCAGAGTCTGTGCGGAAAGGGAAGAGTCATAAAATGTATAGGAAGCGTGCATGAACTGTAGGAGGCAGCACAGGAGCCGTCAGATTATTGGCGCGAAATGTGATGTTTATTGTTCCGACGTAGCCCACAAGATGGCAGAACCGACTATGCACAAGAAAACACGTGACGTGTAAATGTATATGTTTATGGTTCCGATTCAGGCCACAAGATGGCAGACCCTCCAACGCGCACGGTCCCTATTGGTTCGCATATTCAACTCTTTCCGTATACAACTATAGTGATTTATTACTATGTAGATACTACAATAGATTCTTGACAAGTAGTAACCAAACAAAACGTAAATAATAAATCGAATTTAATATGTTCGATGGAACGAAATCATCGAAGTATCACGAATTAACAGCATTGAAAAGTATTTTTATTACATTATAATTAGTAAAAAACCGTTTTGTCTCCGGCAAAATATATATAAAACTAGACCATTTCTCAATTCTAAATCTAATATCTTCCATCTTGTACCAGGTATGAAATAGACTGATAAAATATCTGTTTCCAATAAAATACCTCAAAGATGACCAGATTCTTCCTTCTTTAACATTATTTGTACAACATTAAGTAGTTGACAATAAAAAAATATCACATTCTATGATTAGTAGTGATATGTTAAGTTAAATAGTGTGCGAGATGGTATGTAGATGTATTTTAACGCTTGGAAACCTATGGTTTGATTACGATGATTCATAAATATATCCCTAATAACAGTAAAGTATTTAGATGCAATGTGTGGATGGCAAAATAAAATTGAGGTAACTAATTTTAAGACCATAATTGATAAAAGTCATAGCCATCATGGAGCGGCAATCGAATGTATTGACGATATTGATATCATCTCGAATTCGAATCGGCTTCCAGACTTGAATAATATGTAAGGTGCGTCAACACCGCAGTTTACTTTTGTATCGCAACACTGTGCAACACGGTACAGATGTAGTGAATAATCCTTTCCCATCTTATGTCAATGTTCCCATCGTATTTTCTCGGGATCGTTCGTATTTTTCATGCTACTTCAGTCAACCTCAGTACATTTTGTACTGAGACTGACTGAAATAGCATAACACGTTCATACGTTTCCGTAAAAAAACGATGGGAAAGGATTATTCACTACATCTGTAACATTAGGTAACTTATAAATCTTGTCATTCACGACGACGCATGCCTTGACTCGAATTATCATTTTCTTAAAGGTTAGATTTGACAAATCTGCGCGTCATTGTGGATGTCACGAACTAAACCTAGTTTATTACGTTTGCTCCACAAAAATCAATGGCGGTGTGGATACACCTTTAGAAAAGGCGCAGCACAACTTTTCGAAAACGGAGCATTCCACGTATATGTCGCTAATAAAATGCTACTCTAGTTACCAATTAGTATGAGAATACTAATGAGAATGTTAGGAAACGAACTTCTGGTCGTAGCATTTCGTAAAGCACACTTGTGGAATGCTCAATGCATATTTATTCTTTACTGTCTACGAACTCTGCTGGGTCTACGGCGTAGCGCTTCGTAGCTCCGTAGCGAAACTGCACGTTCAACAGTTGTAAGTTGTTCGCTACTACAATCTCTATAGGTATTAATATATGTATCTATATCTTATTGCATAATTTGGCTTAAAAACAGATGCAATTTTTTACCGAGCATTTGATAAAATGATACTTCGAATCGTATTACCTATCTATATCATTAGCAAATTGATATAAAAGATGTATATAAGTATATTATGTGGTTAAATGTGATGTATTTATGCAGATAAACATAATAGTCTTAAGCATTATATTATAACTTATAAGTCGGTAGTTACGATGAAAAGGTATGCCATAATGCCCTATGCATAGGACCCTGTTTTCTTAATTAATTATTTCCGTAGGGTAAGTTACAGATTTGACTACGAAAAAGTCTGCAAACTACCCACAAACGGCTATAATAAATACTTAATAATATTCATAGACGGAAGTTTTTAGAAAATACTGACCCAATTACCGTGAGTTGTTAAGAAAAGTTAATCACTCTCAAATTTTGTGATGATAAATAAAGCATACAATTTCAATAAATACTTGGTTTTGGTGTATATTTCATAAACTAAAAAGCAATATTACAATGTAAAACAAAGCAAAAAGTTGATTCCCATAAACATTAACTTTCCTTAACTACTCACGCTAATTGGGTACATTATTTTCCGAAAACTCCACGACACGTACTATTTTTCGTGTTGAAAACTGATGCTTGATTCTCATAAAAATCATTAGTATAATCATTTATTTTATTTCTCGTATATTATTGCTTCTAAATGTTGAATGTAACGTGATCGCCTTCAAATAAAATTGTACTATTCTGTAAATGTTTCGTAGGCATTACCTAACAATGCGACAATAATTTTGTCTATTACTTCTTTATGTAAAAATCTGTAATATTTAATTTGGCATAACGCCTGTTTAAGGTATGACACCTTAAAATATAGGTGAAGATTTCATATGTGTGATAAATATACCCTTTATACTATTTAAATAAATCTTCTTTCGAAAATAATACTTATGCTTAACTTTAATTGTCAACGTCCAGGAACCAAATATACAAGGTGCCCGTGAGCATTGCGAGAGATTTTAACGGTGCATTCCTGATGGCAACAGAAGCAAAAATTGTTATATGACTTTTTGTGAAATTCGACAAAAAATTTCTTTTTTTTTGTTTTATTTCCTTTTTTTGAACACTCCTGTACATAAAACATAATTTTTATTGATAAACACATGACCTAAATTAAAAAAAAAAGTTTTTTTTTATTTGGGGGTAGTCTCTCGAATACATTTTTTTAATTTTTCGATGTCAATAAATAAGTATGTCCAGACCAGATGTGTTTTGTACCGACTTATGGCGAAAGAATGATTTCGAAAGACATTTAATTATCTATGAAACTAGGCCTAATCCAGAAAATTTTATATGACATTTTAGTTTCAAAATATTACCAGGAATGCTTAGTTAAAATGTCTCGCAATGCTCACGGGCACCTTGTATTAGTATTGTGATTGTTTTGTCCTGTAGAGTTTCAACATATTTTTATATGTGTTATCTTATTAATTAATATTAAAAATGTACATAACTAGCGTTATGCTAAAGATCTTGCGGGTTTTTCGAAAACCTGTAGGCATTAGTTTAATAAACAATACCTAAATTTAATGGACAACGGACAGAAAGCTCAAGTCTAGATAACGACTAGACTTCTAGAGACACAAGGCTAAAAGTTGAGTCTAGGAAAAGCAATTTTAGTGTGATCTAAACACTAGGTCATGAGAAATACCTACAAATTAACTATCCTGTAAGGTTATAGGTACTTACAGATTTAGGTTAGTAATTAGAAGACGATCCGAACGAGAGTCAGAAATCTGAAATAACTAAAACTATGTGAAAGGCATTTAAAGGACATGGATATTTAGGACAGATTCCACGCCCTAGACTCAACTTTCAGTTCACAAACTAGGTCAAACCTGATCCAGAATGATACGGCAGAATTCAACATCTTGCTACAATTAATAATGTCAATTTGATGTGAAATCAATTAATACTGCGTAAGAAATCGCGAGTAAACGCGAAATGTTCTAGTTTATAATAAAATATAAAATGGTACAGTAAAACTAATATGAAGTTGGAAACCTGTAAATGCGTAAATCTGTTTCAGAAAGGAATCATCAGTCGGATGGCAGGACCGTTTGAAAAACCTCTCAAGTCCCGTGGACGCGGTTTCGCGTCGGCAGCAAAGTTACCTCAGAGTCCCATGGACGCGATTTCATAAAAACTTAGGGACTTAGCAGTGTTTGACATATATGACTGGGACGGGACTCGAGGGGTTAAGATTCGAATACATTCAATAGAAATAAGCTCTGTGGCAGCACTGAGTAAAATTCTAAAGATCAATGTTTAAAGGTACTTATTTCAAACTGATGGATCTTTTTTTGAAAATATTTTAATGTAAAATATATTAATAACTCTTCTCTACATGGTTCACATAGTGTAATGTATATTTCGGCTGCGCCACCAGCCAATAATCATAAGAACAAAATCAGTAGTGGACCATTATAAATAAAACTAAGCCTCCTCGTACCTAAAGCAATAGGCTTTCTTATTATTTTATATTCTGAGTTACCTAGAACAAAATTATTTCACCTTTTGAGCGCCAGACGGCGAAGGAACATGGACGGACGCCAGGCGACCGCGATTATTTAAGCGAAATTTAACTTCCCGCGTAAGTTCCTATCGCATTGGCGAAACTGTCGGCTGTAGCCGTCGTTGGCTTCCTTGGCAAGTCTTTCAGATGTCGGCCATAACCGACGGTGGCGGTCAAAAGGTTAAAGCCGCTCGCGCTTTTGAAATATCAAGAGAATCGCAGTAGTAATAGTATAAACTCAGTAGTTCAGTGTTATAGATGTTTTCTACTACGACAGAGCTTTATTCATATCCTATTACGGTAAGTAGCGTTTAGTTAGCCGCTTGAACTGTGAAAAAATGATACGAGGTCAGTTAACGGCATTTTCAAGTAAATCACAGTAGGAAGGCAAAAGTAGATGGTCTTGAAAATGCATCGCTACCTATGTCGAGTACAGTCAGCAAGAGTTAACTAAGTTATCCGATAATTTTGGTACTGACTGTACTATAGTACTGCCGAACAGTAGATAGGTGATCAATATATGATGAACTTAGTTTTATAATAACTAGATCGTACCGATTTGCATTTCATTCATAATGACTCATCTACTTTTCCCTTTATACTATTCTAGACATAACAGATATTACTATGGTGTTCGTAGCTTCAACACAAATTCAGCACTTAATAAAATATATAGTGTAACACAGTTGTTTTTCTAAGACAGTTTTTAACTAGTTTTGTAATATTGTGTACGGTACGGGATTTCAGACGCATAGTATAATCGCTTTAGCAAAATAGGCTGTAATCATACTAGTCATTCGTACCTTATGATTGTACTTATAGCATTGTATTTTAGCTACCTTGTATACCTTGTAAGCATGTTTATATTAGTCAATTATGAAACTCAGAAGTAAACTTACACCCTCCTACAGAAAGGACTCTTATAACGAACAATTTCGTACATTGCGCAGTACAGGCGGGTGCCTGTTTCTATCTCTAACGCACGCGCATAATTACATTGCTATCTCGCTCGCAGTGTCATTGTCATTGACCGCCGTTATCATGGGCGGGACAACAATATAAATACACGCGAGGGATAGAGATAGTAATGTATGAAATTCCTCTTACTAAGCGTCTTCTTTACACAATCGGTAACAGGACTTCCGACCACTGCGAGGTAGTATTCCGACCGTGACCGGTACCGCAGTAAAGTAACAAACAAATTGTATAGCATCCTTGGTCTTGGACCGATGTCGGTTAGATACCAGCCCAATAGTACGGAGTTACGGACTTTATTTACTGATCATAATACATACGTAATATTGACTATGTACAAAGTGCCCGTAAAAGTCGAAACCAATCACAGCGCACGTTGTGGCATAAATGTTGGTAGTTGTCGGAGAGGATTACTTATACAATGACAATCCTATAACAGCTAATCAAATCATTTATTTCTTTTACCCTTTGAACGCCAGATGTGGTTCGGACGACAGGCGATCGCTATTATTTAAACGAAATTGAACTTTACGGAGTCCGGTGTAAGTCCCTATTGCATTGGCGAAGCAGGCAGCTGTGGCCGTCGTTGGCGTCCTTGGCAAGTTCAAGGTTCTTTCCGATGACGTCCAGAGCCGTCGGAGGCAGTCAAAGGGTTAAAGACCCTGTCACGCATAGAAAATTCTGTCTTGTCATAAGATAAGAGATTAATATAAACGTGCCTTATCAGTCACTTGTTGAACTCCTTTCAAATGTTTAATGTTCGTGTCTCGCGTCAAATAATATTTAGCGTTGATTTTGAACTTACCCTTAGACCCACCCCTACCAGCGTCTTTTTAGCGTCGGTGTCTAGTCAGCGATATGGAAAACGGCGCTGCGCAGTAGCGTAAACGTTGCGTCGAGCAGCAGCCATAGAATTGACTAGACATCGACGCTCGAGAGACCCTAGTGTAGTGTAGTGTGAGGTGGTCCTTATACTGACTAAAAGTTTAGTTTCAATGAAAACTGACTTTAAATCATTGAAATCAAAACTAGTTTCAAATTCATTTGTTATCTTTACACTTGTTATTAATCTACTTATATTTGAACTGAAAGTGCAAAGGACTCGCTGAATCATCAATAAAGGGCGGGTCTGCACTGGGTCGCAACATTTTATAGTAGAGAGATACATCCTTTATTCATACCCACAACATGCATGGCATTGGCATCAAAACAAACAAAAAAGAAAAGTGTAAAATAAAAACATGCAAACTTAATTTAATAAAAAACATTTTTTAGTTAATTAAAACGCCATGTGTCGTGGCACAGAAAAGGCGCTGACTCAGCATAATGATGCAGCAAGCCACATCGCTGGTATTCTGCCAGTACCTAGTAAAAATAAAGGCTCTGGTTTTCTCTTGAGGCCGTGCAGCGTACATCACATTATGGGGATGTACATACACATATTTCTAAATAATGTAACGCTTAGAACAGTCTATGTACAGTCTATTACTTGCCTGTCGAACACCAAAAGTGGGACAAAGATACAAGAGATACAGCCGCAAATACTATCTGTCTCTCTTTCGGACTAATATGCAAGAGTGATAGAGAGATAGAATGCGTATCGTTGTCGTAGCGCAATCGATTGGCATCTTGGCTAGGCCCTCTGAACATTGCTTTTCGTATTTCCTTTTCTAGTCCGCTAGCCTTACGGAACTAGTCAAGATCTCAAAGTATCGTTAAGGGCCCTCCACACTAGTCCACATTCATTCAGAGGCGTGAAGCGCGTACTTGCAGGACTCCACACATTACACACTATTTTAAATGATTTAGGATTTATTTTAGCTCGTCTGTGGCAAGATAAATACTTATTATACGATATTAAGCGGCTGTATTTTACGGTTTTACAACAAAATAAAATGGAAAAAATCGTACGTAACAATAGCAATGCCGCCATAGCTGACTCAAACGGCCCGATTCGAAGAATGATTGACGTTTAAGATCTTGGAAAGATCTTTAAAAGATTGATAACTAAACGACATGTCAAAATTGACGTTTATTTCGATTCCGCTGTGATCGCAATAAGATCTACCTACGATATTTTTAACGTCAAAGTGACATTGGTTGCCCGAATCGAGCTGCTTTTGTCAATTATACGACACACAAACGATATCTAATTGAGAACTTATCTAAACCAGAACTTATCGTTATCGTATTTCATTCTTCGAAGCGGGCCGACAGGTAAATTCGATCAGCTGATGTTTTTTCGCCATCTTGACGCCAACTAAACATGCGAAATCTGAAATACCCGTGAAATTCTACGAGTGTAGAATCAGACGTCAACGTCGTGATGAAATATGTTCTTTACTTTACTTTTTCTCTCCGCGATTCACGCACACAGTCTGGAGGGGGCTTTAGATAAGCTGATGTGATGATCCTCTGCACTTTCAGATGAGCAAATGTTTAAACTTTTCAGTATTATCATTGTCCTGTATCCCTATTCGTTATTACTGTTCTGAATCGATGTTTTTGTATGTTGCCGTTAGACTAGGTGTTCATTCTGTGCCCGCCGGGCTTACGTGAAATTATTGTTATAAAGAATGATGTTAAATAAAGTGTAAAATGTGCATCGATTGTTTTTCTTACCATATACAACCTAAAGGTGGCGACTGACTTGTAACATTTGCTTGTAATGTATCGTTCACGGCGATCGTTACAAGTCAGTCGCCACCTTTGTAACACTCAAAGGGATTCGCGTAAAAACCGACAGCCGAGTGGAGCACGCGGTGCTCGCGTCGAGCGGCTCGGCTCGCTGCACTGACTGTTGTAATGCTCGGGTTGTATCACGTTACATTACACCGAAATGTTACAAGTCAGTCGCCACCTTTATAAGCAATTTATCCCACAGACATATTCGAGTTTTATTTATTAGATCCATCCAATTAGAGCTCGCGGTCGTCTCCGGGTTTCATGAAGACATGTACCCGTCACCGGGCCCATGTTCCCGTGTTACACGGTACCAGATTTTTGGCCCATTCGGAACGTGTAATTCGGCACCGTGTACTGCCTATGTATCCAGCGAGCCTACCGCGAACCAAGATCGACGTGTTGCCTCCCTGTCATACTTATGTACAACTTTACAAGTGCGACAGAGACGCAACACATCGAACGTGGTTCGCTGTAGCCCTTCTGATCGTAATTACCCTACACACGGGTCCAGCCCGTTCTCGACGTATCGTGACGATCGGACAAAAAAAAATTAAGGGGAACATTTTTGTGAGCCCTGCCCTGATGACCGCTTTGAATTAACCTTTTGTATCTTGTATGTATCTTTTGTATTGTGTGTAGGACGGTATGGGCGATGTGAATGTCATCTCGCTTTGTGTGCATAGCACATCTCTGTTTTTTTTTATACCACCACGGTGGCAAACAAGCATACGGCCCGTCTGATGGTAAGCAGTCACCGCAGCCTATGGACGCCTGCAACTCCAGAGGTGTTACATGCGCGTTGCCGACACTTTAAAAACCTGTACACTCCTTTTTTGAACAACCCCATACTGTAGACCCTCGGGAAAACCTCGGAAGGGAGCTCATTCCACAGCCGGAGTGTCCGCGGGAGGAAACTCCGCTTGAAACGCACAGTACGCGACCATTTAAGTTCTAAGGTGTGAGGATGAACACCCTGCCGACGGCGAGCGGTGCGGTGATAGAAAGTGGCCGTTGGCATCATGTCAAACAATTCCTCAGAGCACAGCCCATTGTACAAGCGGTAGAACACACACAAGGAGGCAAGTCTCTCCTTAGACTTAAAGGTTCAATACCGCTTGTGAGTTTGGGATCGTCAACGATTCGCACTGCTCGAAAGACACCCTAAATTCGCTGGCCCAATATTACAGGGTTCTATTGGGACCGTGCGAAGTGCATGGTGGGGGTAAGCAAAGCGATCCCAGCGCATAAGGTGGTAAAAATTTGAACTAACTGCGGATAGCGTCTTAAACATTTCGTACAATTATATGGCTCGAAATGAAACTTTGATTTACGATTACTCCTGAAATATTCATTTAAATTGTATGGTGTAAAGGACCATTGTAATCTGTATGAAATGCTTAATATAACTAACGTATTTATTTTGATAATTGTTAATAATGTATCCATGTAAATAGCTTTGCAAATGCCACATATTACGTGACCTTTTTCTAGAAGTTAAGAATGGATATAGTAAGTTATCCTTAAAAGAGAGACATTTAACATCACGGACTTTTTTGTAGACCTATGAATGAGAAACAACCCCACCATACATTGTGTTGTTATAGCTCAAACGGATTAGGCAGCGTTTTCGATTAAAAAGCTCCTAGCCAGCGTGAGTTTTTCCGAAAACATCGTTATATTTCAAACAATTTACACAAAACCTTAACAAGTTATATACTTAAGCCTTCCTCAAGAATCACTCTATTGATATATGAAAGTCCTATGAAAATCCGTTCAGTAGTTTTTAGTTTTGGAGTAGTTTTATAAGATGTAGTGAATTGACGTTTTCCCCTAGACTTGCGGACACTAGGTTGCGTGACAGTCGTGCACGCTCCTTCGACTCAATGTCACTATACAATGTTCAAATTTCAGTTCGATAAAAG
Organism: Cydia pomonella; assembly: GCF_033807575.1. Taxonomy (NCBI): domain Eukaryota; kingdom Metazoa; phylum Arthropoda; class Insecta; order Lepidoptera; family Tortricidae; genus Cydia; species Cydia pomonella. The sequence continues at coordinate 5,564,172 of NC_084723.1, read as the reverse complement.
TGAAACATAGAACCCTGTAATATTAGTGCAGCGAATTTAGCCATTTTTCGACACACGATTAAATTTTTTTAACGCCATTGTTAAATATCAAGTACGTGTTAAACACAAGTATGTGTTAAATATCAAAAAGTGGCGCCAACTGACCGGGCATTGGCTTCACTTTTTGATATTTAACAAATATTTAAAAATTGTTGTGCATTAGACTTTTCGTTCATCGCGACATCTATTGTCGAGTAGCAGTACTGCTAAATACGCTACTTGGCACTAGATGTCACCTTCGAAAATAATAAGCGTTTTGGTAAGGAAACTGATGTATAGTGTGCACTTTATGCCTTATAGAGGTACAATAAGTATAGAGATGAAATGGTGGAGCCGGGCAGATGACCGAACGTAATGCTCTTATGGAACTTTCAGTAGGGGTAGCAGAGAAAGCGCTATGATTTTTTGTCCTTCTCACAGTTAATTTTTTTTATTCCACGCCGTAAATTTGAGTATGGCTTATGGTGGGCAACAAATAACCCGACCAAATTGGTTGTTTTTGGTATGTTGTCAGGAATGTTAAAACGTGTTTTTAATTTAGCGCAGTACGTATGTTCCGTTCATAACGGGCGCACGCGCATAGCACATCTACACAGAGTTTTTTTTCGTTAATTTCAAGGGTGCATTCCTGGGCTTAAATTAAGTAACTTTCTCAAAGACACCGGTATTCTAATTAGCTCCATTTCGGAGATAAGCAATAATTTATTTTTTTAGTACATATAGTGCTACTTTACCGCACTAGTGCGAAAATTAGCATATTACGTTACTGTGTCGAACATTTAAAGGGCCATATGTACTGTAAAACGTACGATACATGTGCAAATAGGTAATTCGCAACTCGTGTCGATTTAAAACACTCTTCGGCGGTGTTTTAATATATCGTCACTCGTTTCGAATTTCCTATTTTTCGCACTTGTATCGTAATGTACTATTATGGTATAAGGCTCCTACGAGCGTGTACACCTTAGGGCCTGTTTTCCTATTGATTAGTGTTTAGTACGAATGTATACATTTGCTACTAAACGTAAGTATTATCTCGGACTTACGATTTTCGAAAAGACATTGATATGTCACAGTTTTCAAATTGTTTGGTTGAGTTAAATGGCCCGAACAACGCTATATGCAACAATTACTATTAAAACCTTTTCAACGCTTTCTCCCTCGCATCAAAATGTGGCATACACGCCAATATGTCAACTATTGAGAAACGAATTTAAACCCTATCTGTCAACAGTAAAATTGCTTTGACAGCGTCTGCCATGACCTCTTTAGTGGTCGTTGGCGTGGTAGGCACGACAGCACACGACCACTTTAGTGGCTCTTGGCGTTCAAAAGGTTAAAAAAAATCAAAATTAAAAACAAAATAATATCGCTAGCTGTGCAACGCGGCAATGCCGCTAGCATTTTTGGCACATTTGGAATTGGATCAGGTGACAGTCGGAACTGGACGTAGGGCTTATTTCTAGTTTTATTTTTTTATCAGAATGTCTTTTTATATTTCCTCTTAACCCATTCATTGCCGACGCCTCATATTTTTACTCATCACGCAGTGCCGCCGCCTTCCACGCGACGACGCGAATTCGCGTCCGCGGCATTACGTTAACATTTCATGGACGCGAGTTCGCGTCCGCGGCATTAGGTTAACCTATTTCAAGGGCGCGAATTCGCGTCCGCGGCATTACGTTGTCAAGGACGCAATTTCGCGTTTTTGGCATCGTAAGTGAAATTTTTGCGCCTAAAAACAGTTTTTGTCGAAAACGTATTCAGTATAGACGTGACGGCCGTATACTTCAGACGTATATGAGTTTTTAATGGTTTTTAGTAAGATTATAAAAGTTAAAGAAAGTGTTTAAAGCAAGTGTTTAGATAATGGACAAAAATATTAAATATTAAATGCAACCCATTTTATTATAGTTAAATATACAGTCGAAAATGTTTAGTACCCCTGGACATAAACATGTCTGCGTATCTAAATTATTTTAGTAGTTTGTATTATTAATTGCCACAATCACTTATAAAGTATATGGCACATGATTAAATTACTATCATTAAATATTTTTCGCGATAAAAGGTAAATGACAATTACCTAATATAAACATAATGGACGGGAATCCGCCTCCGCTTCACCCGAAATGAAAATGTTGAGTATTACAAATGTGTTTATTTTAATAACCGGTAACAGTATACAATTTGTCTTTAAAAATTACATCTCGGGATAAGTTTTTTTAAATAAGTGTTTTTCTAGCAAAAACTATTTTTTCTAAATTACAAATGCACTGAATCCAAAAACCGAAGTATAATATTCTCCTTCAAAAAATAAATAAATAGTTGTTTTCTAGTAAAAAAACGAGGCCGCGAAATCGCGACCCCGGAATTACGATCGGACGTGAATTCGCGTCTTCGGCATCCGAGATAAGAATTATGAAAATTACAAATGCACTGAATCTAAAAACCAGCAACAGTATAATATTATCCTTCATAAATAAAGTAACATTTTGGTATCAGCATTTAAGTACAGTTGTTTTCTAGCAAAAAAAAACACAACTCGAGGACGCGAAATCGCGTCCTCGGCATAACGATTACACATAACATGGGACGCGAATTCGCGTCTTCGGCATCCGAGATAAGAATTATGAAAATTACAGATGCACTGAATCCAAAAACCAGCAACAGTATAATATTATCCTTCATAAATAAAGTAACATTTTGGTATCAGCATTTAAGTACAGTTGTTTTCTAGCAAAAAAAAACAAATAACTCGAGGACGCGAAATCGCGTCCTCGGCATTACGATTACACATACATAGGACGCGAATTCGCGTCTTCGGCAATGAATGGGTTAACATTAACGTATTTAATAGAGATGGAATAAATCAAATTAACTGATTTAAAACAAAAAAAAACTAATATTACCTATGCCATTTAGTTTCCTTAAACGTACTTACGCATGCCCCGAAGTTAACGAAATTAAAAAAAAAAAATACGGTGTAAGAACCTACCATCTGTTGGACGCCCACGACGTCGGGTGAAGTGCCGCGACGTTGCCGGACAACGCTCGACATGTCGGCAACATTGCGCGCATCAAATCCCGGCATGTCGAGCGAACTCCGCTAACGCTGTAGTATTATATGGATAGTTGGTGCACATTTTGGGCTTGTTCGAAGGGTAAGTTAAGTAGGTAAACCAAAGTCAAGAAATACAAATTAAATTACTCGTTTATTTTTTTATTCATTAATTTTATTTATAGTTAAAAGTGCAGTACACTGAGTAAACTCAGTCCACTGGGGACGGGAAGCGCCGAGGCCGTTAAACTATTGACGATCACGGTATCACCTTAATCGCAAGTTAATATAAAAAGGAATATTGAGATCCATTTTATCACGAGGCGTAGTCACAAATTCCAAAGTCAAATATAGGCGAGGCCCTCCCCGTCCCCAGTAGACCCCCCTACTCATAACCACTCAAGATCTCTTATATTACATACATCCTCTTACTGTAACTTACGATACTCGACGTCTCGTGACACAGGTTAGGTTACTATGGAAGCATGGCTGCGGGTCGAGTGCTATTGGTTCATATAAAAATATCATCTCCGGCGGTCGCGTCAGTGTCACGAAACATCGTCAATTCTAAGGGAGTTTTCAGAAAATAATGTACCCGATTAGCGTGAGTCGTTAAGAAAAGTTAACCACTGTCAGTTTTGTGACGATTTAATGCTTAATTAAGCATTAAATTTCAATAAAAATTTGGTGTTGGTATTCATGTCAATATTACATTGTAAAAAAAGACAAAGTTCATTCCCATAAAGATTTCATGCTTAATTGTCGTCACAAAATTGACAGCGATCAACTTGTCAACTACTCACGCTAATTGGGTAAACTATATTCTCAAGCGTGTTCTTAAAAAAATAACAGTTAAAATGAACACTGTCTTATATTTACATTTTTTATCTCGCTTTAAAATATACGATACGCAATGTACCAATTATTTTCCCGGAGCTCCGCGCGCGGTAATTTCATATTTACAATTTGGAGGTTCGCCGAACGGGTACACCACGCGCGTAGCTTCAAGAATTCGATCAGTTACTTATTCTAAGTATATTTTTTTTCGAATCTTTTACATTTTTTTATTTCAATACAGAATCCTATTTATAATTAGTAATCATTAAATTTTTAATGAACATTTTTAGCCAATATCGTCTTCTGTCGCCATATCTCAGCCATCGTGTATATGTACAGAGTATTGCTGAAATACATCACCAGTCAATAATTATACAATAAATTCAATGTAAACACTAGCTAATTAGAAAAAGAAACTAACATCGAAACTAACTAAATATTGAGAGCGATTAACTGTCTACCCGACGCCTGCCCGGCGTTACATGTTACTTTACATCTTACATATTTTTATTCTTTCGAAAAATGCATTCCAATGATTCATGGATCTTAAATTCTTAATACAAACCGAACATTTCGGAGCTATATTACATCATACCCGCTGGCGATCAAACCCAATGCACGACTGAAAATCATAACGTCGTTATGTATTTCCTAATTATTGGATTAGATTTGTCCGCTAGTCTACACGTCTAAAGTTAGTCACCGAAGTTAAATACGTTTATAATAATCGTAAAATAAAACAAATCCGCCCGATGCGGAGAGACAGTGTTTAGAACAAAGGCCTCTTGTAATATAATAAAGCCAGTTCGCCGACGTTAGCCGGTAGATTAGACGCTCGACGTTACGCTTGACGCTGGACGCTGTTGACGCTCGACACGACGCGCGTCGCACGGTCACACACACAAACACACAGTCACACACGCACACGAATGCTATCGCGTTCTCTTTTTCGCCGGACCGCCCGTGGCTGTCGAACGTCGTAATCTCTTTCACTGGAAAAGAAAATAGAATGTTAGTGAAACAACAAACAGCTTCAGTAAATAATAATAATTATGTACATATCATAGAATAAGTTTAACTTCTAATTTATCTAAAGCTAGACCGATGAGCGCTAAATGCCAATAATCATGTTTATTAAGATAAATACATATGAAACAAGACGCAACAATAAAATACTAATTTCATAACCACTGGCTTCTTGGACAGATGCTATGAACTAGTAAGAACTACGCTCGTAATACAATTTGGGTAATCTAGAATGAAATACTCAAATACCCTTTGCGATAAATATGAGTCACAAACTACGCAGTAATTTAATTATATACCTAGATATGACTTGTACTGTGATTGCTATGCTACGTAAATATTATCTTCAGTAAAAAAATTACCTTCATTAACTTTGGCTCATACCTTGGCTGATGAAGTGATTATCAATGCAAGGAAAAGCGGTGATCATTTGCATATTTTTAATTAATTTATACAAAATTCACATGCCGACGTTTCGTCGTTAAGATGCGCCTTAATTCACAAAAACTATTTTTTTAAGAGCAAATCGGCACTCATTTTGTAATTTATTCAATTTTTCTAGACACTTTATTGTCATTACATTAGTAAATAAATAGTGTCAAAAAAAGTCTAAAACGAAATAGATATCTGGTAGTTTTTGAAAATTAACTAGTTATATTTATAAGTATACATTACAATGAGTAAAACGAACGTATATTCAATATTTCTCTATAACTTATAAAGTAAAAATTTACAACAGATACGCACACATACAAACATACACGCTTCCAATCACAGTATCGTACAAAGCTATAGCCGGTAATTCATTTAAATTATTTAAAATCAGTCTGGGACCGTCGGCAGCTACCTGATCGAATACTGTTATAAGGCAAAAACGAGCCTAACGATTTTGGTGAAAGCTACAATAATCCCCATCCCCACTAATATCATAAATCGGGTTTTCCAGCTTTAATCGCTGAACCGATTTAGACGAAATTTGGTATGGAAATAGTTAAAATCATGGGAACATAAAATTACTTAGGTTTTTTTAGACATCATCTATCGAAGCCCTAGGCACAGGAGAAAACTATTTAATTTACATCACCCTCTGACAGGAGGAAAAGGTCATACAGACTGACAGCTGCTTTTGAATAAGGTTGAAGGCCCCTTCAATCAAGGGAGCCCATTGTTTCGTGGGCCCCACGGTAACAGTTATAGTATTCAATCAGGAAGCTAACCAAAAATGCCATTATTTGTTTATTAACACATTACAAACAAATCAAATTTTTTATGTAATAATTATTTTTGTCAAATAAAAGTTGTGAGTGTAAATAACTCCTACTCGAAACAGATCTAAATAGCATACCAAAAAATCAATTTCCCTAGTAAAACCAAAAAACTAGAATAGTAGTCGCCAAAATACTAGAATTTGTTGCGTATTATCTAATATGGCGGTAGCATCTCCATAACGATATTCAGGGATGTTGGGAGTGTGTTTAGGATATTGGAGTGGCTTTTTTCTTGACTTGACTGACGGACTGCTTGATCGCTTGCTTCGAAGCTTCGTTGGCGTTCACTGACTTTACCTAGGGAAGGGAAATAGGAAGGGAAGTTTATCTTGAGTGTCCGTAAGATTCCATGACTGTATCAGCACGACTATAGCAATGGGGTCATCTAAATTTTATAATATGCTTAACTCATTCGAGTCTTTCTTATAAGGATCGCAAAGTTAAGAAAATAAAAGCGAAATTTTACGTTATACAGTCAAAAGATTTCATTTGTGACCCATTTTGTACCTTGTCACAATGACAATAGTACGAGTCCCTAGCGACTTGTGGTTTGTCACTGTGACAAGATACGAAATGGGTCACAAATGAAATCTTTTGACTATACCTTTACAGACGGATACATTTTTCAGTACTTGAGACTCAAATAAAATAACATGATATACATATATGTATGTACCTGGATCGTTAATTTTCATTGTAGAAGAGACTCTTCAGAAATGTATTTTACCCAACTATGTCAGTTGAATAATTTCAAATAATGAGAAAAGCAAAACAATCAGAGCCATATTGTGAACCATGGCGCGAGTTAGCCGCCAGGATCAGGCGTGGCGGGAGAAAACCTCCCGCTTCGCTATCTCCGGGAAGCCTCGCTCGCGGTCTGTGAATGGTTTGTGTTCATCATTTTGTTTTGCTTCACTCAACGCAAATAATGCGTAGTTACTAGTTAACTAAATTATGCGGCGATGGTGTTAAAACTGATAAGAATTTTGACATTTATTACTTTACGTCTCTTTGTTTTGTTAATATTTGCCTGTAAGATTAATTAGAAATTTCGTACGGTAGGAAAGGAGAAGCGGAGGAACTGGCTCTTGGGATCATTAATATTATACTGACTCTAAACCAGTTACAAAACCTGAGTATTCAATTTGAGTGGCGACATAAAAAGAGTTGAATCGTCGCCTATGTTGAACACATTTAGCGATTGTGACAGTCAGAAGAGCGAGTGTTTCCTACGTATTTGGGATGTTTATACTAGGGATGGCATTCCGTACCTCGTTGTTGGGCGGCGGCTGCGGCGGCTGCTGCTGCGCGCGGCGCTGCACGGAGGGCGAGCGGCGGTCGGCAGGGCTGGCTGTAGGGATGGCATTCCGTACCTCGTTGTTGGGCGGCGGCTGCGGCGGCTGCTGCTGCGCGCGGCGCTGCACGGAGGGCGAGCGGCGGTCGGCAGGGCTGGCTGTAGGGATGGCATTCCGTACCTCGTTGTTGGGCGGCGGCTGCGGCGGCTGCTGCTGCGCGCGGCGCTGCACGGAGGGCGAGCGGCGGTCGGGCGGCGCGGCGCCCGCCTCCATGTGCTGCTTGCGCTGGCGCAGGATCGTCCAGTCGAACGTGTAGTCGTACTGGTAGTTCATCGTGCGGAACAGGATGCGGAACAACTGGAGAAGGAAAGCATACACACTTATTATACACCACAATACAAAGCGTCTAAGAGCGCGAGATGTAATTTAATATGTAAAATTGTACAGCGCGATAATCACTATTAAATTGCATCCTACATACTTTAATTATATTTAAAAGCCCTTAATCCAACCTAGAACTCAACGGGTCGTAAACTTGAATGCATGGAAGTAGTGTTGAGTTGCTCACTCGTGAGGCACCTCATTTGTACCACTCACTTTGTTAAATTGTCGCAGAACTTCACACCGCATAAATGTCATACATCACTCCTCAATTAATTTTACTCATTTACTCGCGCGCATCACACACAGCTCTTACCACTCAAACACTTCAAATTTAAAAAAAAACTCTCAGCCTTTCAAACTCACTCGCGTTCCTCACAACTCGCAAGAGAGTCGCGAGGCGCTCGGTGCTCGCCGACATTCAAATGAAGAAATGAGTCATTGACGTCATCGTATTCATCGCTCATACTATCAACTGCCCAACTACAAACCTTATTGCAAGGACAAAAGGTCCACTGAGAAATGCGTTGTCTCACTGTGACATCCCCTCAAAAATCCTTTCAAAATGAAACAATGAATTGGATTTACCGAAAGAGGGAGTGAGACAGACACGCGCCGTGCTTCAATAACACCTCATCGAAAATACGTTAAAAATGAAACACGAAAGAAAACAAGCGTAAGCGTCCGCAAGCTTACATACATATTACGCCATTTTGATCCTAGCATTGCTAAGTTACTTGTCAAAAGCGAAAAATCTAAGTCATCAAAGAACCTACCGAAGAAAGTTTTTTTTCTCTGTCGCACTTGTAATTTCATACGTAAGTGCGACAGCAAAGCAAAACTTCGTGGTTCGCGGTAGGCCTCCATATTTGTTAGCTATTATTGTACTAACGCGCATACCAGTATAACCTGACCTCAAGACTCATATTGCTGGTGTCATGTATAATCTGAATCAATTAGACTGGACAGTGAAATGGTTACTTGATAAGCGATTGAAATGCCAACCAAGTCTCACTGGGCATTTACGAAGCTTGCTTAAAAACAGTTATCGTTTAAGAGACCAAAATATTATTTAAATTATTGAAATATAATATAGTGGCGTACACAAAATATGATAATTTACATTAGTTTATTAATAAAAAAAGTAAATATAATTTGTATAGGTGAAATAAACATGTACATTTTAACGATTTGAATTTGTAATACTTTTTGTTAACGTGCTTCGTAAACTATTTCGATCATTTATGATTTTGACATATTTATAATACGAGAAACTCGAAAAAGTTGTTCGTAATCTTTAGTTGTGTTTTATAAATAGTGATCAGTGACCATTCTTATAATTATGTTAAAATAACAATATATTAACATTGTTTTCGCGATAAAATATACCTGTGGGTCTTTCGTTGTGTCTTGCATACAAAAATCAAGTGTATATTACACGCCGGTGGCATTACCGCGCGAACGTTATTGAGGCTTTCGTTTGTTATCATATTACAATGATATTATTACTGATAAATTATGAGGTGGTAAGTTAGTAATTTCTATATAATAATGGTACAAACAATATTGGATTTGTTCTCCTTAGTTTGTTAATTGTTTGTTTGGTAGTTTATGGTTAGTATTTATTTCAATATATGAATGTTAAACTTAAAATGATATCAAGTAGCAAAAATTGATACTGAACAATCTAACAATAAAAATAATAAACTGCTAAATTAGAACAAGTTTCATAAAAGCATCAAATTAAGTTGCAATAGGATGTATGTACTTTAACTCCTTAGTTTGATTCTTAAATGTATGTCTTCTGTTGTTAAAGTTCTGTTTTAAACCTCCAGAATTGCACTCCAATTAAATATTTAAAAGGAAGTTTAGCAATGCCTAAATATGTATTTACATTAAATATGGTTTGCTGCCGTTGGAGTTGATGGAATAGTCGATGCTGCAAAACTGCTAGTACCTCTCCTCATTTGAAGTAAGACATTGTAACACCTCATTTTAGAGAATGAGGTACTCATACAAACTCATTTTAAATTGATGTCCTACCCATCACTACATGGAAGCGCTCGCGATTGCTGCCGTTCCACAACCCACCAACGGAGCGGCAGCTGGCGTCCACTAAGGTTCATTACACATCATCTTTAACCACTTTACGAGTTATCGCCCGGGATGCGATAACGACGACATTTGCGCCTGGCCCGCGGTCTATAAAATTAGTAAGAGGGCATATATGTTGTCCGCGCGGTGTTATTCCTAAAGTAAATCGCACGTTGGCCTGGACTGGCGATAAGATCGACTAAGATTACTCATATGCCAAGGCCACGACAAAAACATGTTCTCTTTTTTTTTTGCTAGGCTTCGGGTTAAACAAAACACCGTAAATTGATATAAAAGCGAACAAAACAATGTTGGAATAACTTATCGAAAATGTCTACATACCCTTTTACATTTGATAATAATGGACAATAAAACATACTGAACTAAATTGCAACCCGTAAATCGATATCTGTGTCCTAGTTTAAAAGAAAAGCAGAGGTAAACCACAGGCGGCCTCATCGCTAAGTTTTTTAAATGTTTAATATAAGACATCTGGAAATATAACACCATAAAAACATTCAGGTCAATCGAGAGCTTACAAAAATACCATGCCCATATTCGAATGAACTATCACCGAAACTAAAAATAGCGAGCGGGCCGCGGCTAAAATGGGATGTTGTTTTGACCGAGCCGGGTTTCGATTAGGGCAGGTAACGTTTCGGCATAAAACGTAGTTTGCAAACAAACTGTAGAAACAGCTGTTGGTTCTCTACTTTTTATTACCTGACTACAGCGGTGGCAGTATGGTTCGATTTTTATCACTTGTCACTATGCTCGTCACTTTCGCACTTACATACTTGTTAGAACGTGACAGGAGTGGTGACAAATGATAAAGAGCCAACCATCTTAGCCCTTCAAGACGGGTTATGTTTGTCACGAATATTCCACACAAAAGTCAAAACTTTTCAGTTGATATCGGTCAATCAATTGGTTTTTATGACGCAGGTGACATAATAGGTTACATTCATAAGAGGAAATATTTTAGTGGACATTTTTCCATAGAAACGCTCTCGACATTTTTCTCTCGCCCGAATTTTTTTTTTTATATGGAATCAAAACTATAATATTTTCTCTTAATCTACTATGATCGAAGTTTTTTAATGAGGTTAATATTTTAAACAGTTTGTGTATTACTCAAAAGAAGAATTCAATGATACGCTAAATTACTGCCCTTTTACAGCAAAACGCGTATCAAGATAGGAAATATGTAATAAGATACGCTGTTTTGCCGTAACAGGGCTATAAAATATCTTACAAGAAAAATAGTGAGGTAAGAAAGGACAAGGCTAGTTCCAACGGTTTCATTTTCACGTAAACAAGTAGTGACTTGTTCATATAACGTGTCACAGTTTACTAATACCGGTTTCAGAAGACCGGTAAATGGGACCGCCGCGCGCCGAGCGACCGTTTAAATGCAAGATCGAACTTGTCAGGATTGACTTCGTGAACGTTATACAAAAGAATACTAAACTTTTTAATTTATGTATTTCATTTCGGAACATATAAACACCACTACATGTTTTTTACACTACTGTACTAGTTTTTTACCATCGTATTTAGATTTACCCAGCTATAGCGTTAATCCATTTCTCGTGTTTAGTGATATTATTCTTCCTGCTAATTAATTTTTGTACTTTAGTTTTATTCTGTTTATAATGTATTTGTAAATTGAGTGTTTCAGCAATATTCAAATAAACGTTTTTTATCTACTAAAAGTTCCGGCTCTTGATTACTGATGATCTTGATGATTATCAGTTTTATAATTACCTATTTTAATAAGCTAATATCCTGTACTGCTCAAAATAACACGTTGTTTTTTTTTTATAATTATGATAGTCTTCATTTTCTTATATTGTATTATTGGTAAGTATACAGTAATAGTAGGCTAAACCGTCAATTACTGGCCACCGTATAGGTACTAAAATGGCTAAAATAAGAATTCTACTTAATTATTCACACAATTCAAGTAAACCAAATAACATTAGTTATGAAAATTTACTTGTGAATATTAAACAGAATCCTTTTTAGTATAAGGTGGCTATTAAGACGTTTTACCCATAACAATCATATCTCAGAAAACAACATATCAAATGAAATAAACGGAGAGTCTCAATCTTAATCGCCCTATTGAAGAACCGGTTCCAAGCAGAGCACTATTAACTTGACCTCTCGATATGCGGTGTTCTCAATTGTCCCCGCCGTGCACAGATGCGAATCATTCCCGGCTGTCCCCGCCTCATGTATGGCGGCGGTTACGTGGAGTGAGGACAAATAGGAATAAATGCGTATCAACCAAATGTAATCGTTCATCAGGAATGTACTGGTCAAAATGTGGATTATTGTATAATATGAAGAATTTTCAAGTCTATTCTCAAGAACATACCTATTATTAAAAACAGCCTTTCGTTCTTCTTCAGTATTTTTTATAATTGAGATACTAAAATGATATTTCGACCATCTATCAGATTAGTAGATAGGTCTCAGAATCAACCACCAGAAAACAGAATATATCCAAATGAAAAGGTACAAGAACACCAGAGCTGATAGAGAAGACCTAGTAGTGGGAGCAACCACCTACAAAGGTGTGGATCATTTTAGGTATCTTGGTTGCACAGTAACTGATACCAACCGAAGGGAGGAAGAGATAGATCTACGAATCCAAAACGCTTTAAGATGCTCGGCAGCGCTCCATCGAGTTTTAGTGTCAAAGCTGATCAGTAGACCAACCAAGATTCGTGTCTACAAGACTGTAATTAGGCCAATTTTGATGTATGGGTGTGAAGCTTGGACTCTGACTCAGAAAGAAGAGAGCAAGCTCTTAGTGGCGGAGAGGAAAATCTGGCGGAAGATTCTGGGACCTGTCAGAGATGAAGATGGAACTTGGAGGCGTAGAAAGAATAGGGAGCTAGAGGAGCTGGTTGCGATGCCCAACATAATTGGCGAAATCAAGGCCACACGACTCCGCTGGCTCGGTCACCTAGAGAGGATGGGAGAGGATCGTGCCGTGAGAAGAGCGTATGTGGGGCACCCGGGTGGAAAACGTCCGTCTGGGCGTCCCAGATACCGCTGGAGCGACGTAGTCCTAAAAGACCTGTTCGCCCTCGGAATACCCAACTGGCGTGAAGTGGCGCAGGATAGGGCAGAGTGGCGCTCTCTTGTGTCAGAGGCCAAGATCCTGTTTGGGTCACTGAGCCAGTGAAGAAGAAGAAGAAGATCAGATTAGTACAAAAACTGGATTATTGGGTAACAAATTGACCAATGGAACTGTCATAATATGTGTTATATGTATACTAAACGAAAGTTAGCATTAACACCTTATATTACAGTTAAAGGAAATGTTATTATTCAATGGATAGTTTTTTTTTTAATGATAAAAGTCTGGATTATGAAAAACTATTGTTTTTCCAATTCATAACATTTCACATCATTACAGTATTCCAAAGCGCTGTGAAACCAATAGACAACTAACATATCACAGAAGAAGTTCGTTCATTCATCGTCTCGCAGAACCTCAAGCATTCATCACATATGTCCAACCATCCACTCGCAAACACATCACAGACTGGTGCTGATCCGAGGATGGTGGCCGCGCTAACAAAAGCGACAACGCGGTGGAAAAATAAATCTAGACGGTGAGGGAACATACAGACGCAGCAGCCGAGCTACTAGTCCGGGGCAGTCAGAATCCCCACGTTCAATGCTATGGGCTAAACTACAGTCTATAATTTCCCTTCATGGTACCCAATGTACCCAACAATTTTCTTGCTGGGTACCAATGTACCCAATGGGTAATATCTGAATATTTTTTTATAGACTAAGCGCAGAAACGCCTTTTGCACTCGCTCTTATATAGGGTCAGTACCTATCTGAACAAACTTTAGAAATAAGAAACTGAATATATCCCTTGTACCTCTTCTCTCTGACATTTACTTGAGTTTCACCTATTTATAAAATTACATTTTATTTTAATTTATTTTTTGATTCTAATGTTATTTAAATTTCTAATCTCAATTTTAATTTATTATAATTGTAGTTCTAATTTTATATTATTTTTTATTTTTTGACATATAAATTGGCTTTGTTTTTAATTTTACTTGGGATATTAATCCTGATACTAATAGATTTTAATTTTGATCTCATTGTTAATTTTATTTTTATGTATATTTTGATCCAGATTTTAATTTCTGATCTCAATTTTAAATGTAAATAGGCTTTGTTTTCATTTTTATTGTAATTTTAATTTTAAGTTAGTTTTAACTTTAATTTAGTAGTAATTTTATTTTGACATGTAAATTGACTTTATGAATAAATGAGTATGAGTAGTAGCAGGATATAGGTTGTTTCATAAGGGTTCCAATGATATGATATTAGAATAATTTAAAAACGGGCCGCAGGATGTACTCGTACACGCACTGTTTATGAATGAACCCCGAGCAGCTGTGCAGTAATGGTAGTGAGTGTGCACGCACCTGTCTGAGATACATGTAGTCGGGCGACTCGTCGAAGGTCAGCCCGCGGCAGTAATTTAGATACATCGCAAACTCGGCCGGGAATCCCTGGAACAAATAACACGTAACATTTTGGGTAACAAGGAGGGTTCTAGAGTCACTCCACGGAATTGTCTGTCCCATACAAATCGCTTTTTAGATTTGCACGTATCTGAGCTTGTTTGTGTGACAATGGATGCAAGAAATGATCAGTAAAAAACCGGACAAGTAAGTGCAAGTCGAAGTCGCCCACCGAGGGTTCCGTACTTTTTAGTATTTTTTGTTATAGCGGCAACAGAATTTTCACAGATGATGTATTCATCTGTGAAAATTTCAACTGTCTAACTATCACAGTTCATGAGATAACAGCCTGGTGATAGACGGACGGACATCATAGGGTCCCGTTTTACCCTTTGGGTACGGAGCCCTAGAAATCAACGACTTGAAACATTGAAAAATATTATATAAAATACGAAATAAAAGGAGCTTTTACGGGACAGTTTATGGAATGACCCTATACGATTTAGAAGAAAATACGCATACACCTAGGGAACAAATCAAATTATTTTACCAAATATTACCAGGTACCTATATAAATTAGCATCCGCCAATGAAGAGCTTGCCGGGCTTGGTCACTTTGTCAAAACCACAATTGTGGCGTTTTCAACCAAACGGGTACTTATTGCCGGTTGTTAATAAGACGCTATTTCCATAAAGCTTCAAAATTAATCAACCTCGCAATTATTTCAACTGTCTTGGAACCAAACAAGTTAGTATTCTGTGTTTCTTTGGATTTAGCATATCTAAAGACACTATTAAATGGCTTACTTTCAAATTGTATGGCATGATTATCCATTACAAAGGCGAAGCATCCATTCTAGCCTCTATTATGATGACGTCACATAGTGACACACCATCGTAAAAAAGAAACCCGACAATTTTTTTATGGAAGGCGCTTGAGATCGGGATTGTTTTTTACGTCCCGCTCGTGGTTTTGTGTAATGATAATGGCCTAAAGTCATGACAGCCACTTTCGTTCGTAATCTGCGCTATATGGTTACGTCTAACCACTGGTCTCATTAAAAGCTTCTGTTATGACACGAGAAGCAGCAAGTATGGCACGATTGCTTACCAAAAATATATCATATTTTCGGGCACTTTATATATAAAGTACAAGTGTAAAGGACATATATGTCCAATTGAAATATCGTTACTAGCACGATTGTTTACTTCCATGTTTTACTGCATAAGTACCTCATTTCCATCCAGTATTTAATCCTATATAAGAACCATGGTAGAAAAGTCCTTCCACGCTAGATAATGTTAATCCAACACCCGCGGTACTGCGAAACCTCGTCGCATAATGGCCGACCTTGGGCGAGTCAAAAACATACATTCGCGTCTTCAAATTGATTGTGTTGTGAAGATAGCTTTGCCAATTGTTTTAGAAGGTTATCTCTCGGGTCGAGTCTTTACGCCTTATTAAAACGATATTAACTCAAGGTTATTTCCATTGTAATGTTTATTTAAAATATACATTTTATTGATATGAACTCAAATAACTTTGGATCTGTTTTTAGGGTGTTTCTAGTTATGTATAATCTATACATTTTATATTTGAGAAAGTGTCTTATCTTGATTTATTCAGTAACAGGAAATTAATGAAGACGACCATAAAATCTATATAAAGTTTATGACATCCTTCGATGTTTAAGTATTATTTTTATTACAAACCGACCAGGGATTCACTTAGTGTCACCTGAGGTCAACAGAGCCCAAGATAAAGTTCAATGGAAGATACTGTATTGTTTCCCACTTTGTTTACTGTACTATTATATGCTTTTCCCACATTCCCTTTGATTTACTCTAAAAATCCATAGAAATCAGATTCAATAAATCGTCGGGGATAGTGCAATACCGCGTAACTAACAAATGCAGTAAGGTCCAATTACCTTGTACATTGTTTGAATTTCGAACTCTTACGTCTTTGTTAGTTACGCGGTATTGCACTATCCCCGACGAAATGTCTATTACTAATTTATCTTAGTCATTATGTTTGTAAGGTAAATACAATAATGTTACCTTGCAAAGCACCTCAACGGGCGTGGACATCTTTTTCTCGCTAATTCGCTCGTACTTCTGCTTCTTGGTGATCGCTTTCAGGCCTTGCCACGGCAGCGATCCCCTGTCAAACAAAAAATATGTGTAAACATTGTTTATAAACTTAAACCTATTTTAATTAATATTTTGAATATTTGAGATTTTATTTGTAAAAATTGTCTTATGGGATCATAAGACAGAAGCTTCTAACCAAAAACAACTTGTATCAAAATGACTATTCCACAGATTACACAGACATCACATTGTGAAGCGATTAAGCGAGGTCGCCCCACGTAAGTGCAGTTTTACTAAACACGTGGACACATTTAAAAAAAAAACGGGTCGTGATCCCAAAAATCCAAAATTAAATTAGTAGTAAGCAAGCGCCTATGTATGCTGACCGCAAGTCATCTTATATGCAACATCTTGTAGTTTAGGTGATCGAGCCACAGTTTTATAAAAATCAAGACATTTCTATTTCGGTATTCGAGTTTCACGTCAATCATATTTAGTTCATCAAAAAGCCCGTTCACGAGAACTATCAAAACCAGAAAACCGGTTTGATCTTTATCAATGAAGCATCATTAAAGATTCCGAAGTGATCATTAAACGGGCTTCCTCTGTAGTTTAGGGATTTATGCCGTACCCATTGCCGTAATATCCCAAAACGTCGTAAATAAGGTTTGAACTAGACTACTCAAAATGCGTTCTTAAAATCAGGTCGGCGGAGGCGCTCAGGCGGCATTTTTTACTGACCCACGTATCGATGGTATCTGCTTCTTTTATTGATATTTAAACTTGTTTTACATGCGTTTATACAAACATCTTGCTTGCTTACTTGTGGTCTTAGTGTCTACTTGAGCAGGTCAACTCCGTCAACTATTAGGTAAATACGAAATAGTTTTTTCCCAATTGTATTCAAATTTGTCTTTTTTCATTAACCCATTTAAACGCAAATGTCAAACAAAAATGATGTGCCTTGACGTTACTATGCAATAAAACAAATTTTATTTCATTTTCTGAAGATGATATTTACTTATGTATGTAATTTAAGTTTTACCACGAAATAAATGATTTATGACTTACAAATAAGACGTATAGGACTGGGGACAAAATTGGTCGTCAACATGAGTTTGGGAAGTAAAATGACGTCTTTGAAAGTATTTCCTACAAAAAAAGACTAAGCGTCGTCTAAGGTTGGCAAAATATCGCAATTATTTCGATCACTTATCGAGGCGTGTCGATGTAACGCCCGCATTAATTCCGTGTATCATTATATTATAAATACGTCAGAAGTGGGTCGACGTCACACTGTTACAAGCCGATATGCTTGGGGTATAAATAGCGTAAGCGCCATGTTGGGGCGAAGTGTATCGGGTCGATTTGTATACGTGTTTGCGCCATTTGATGTGTTACATTTCTTGTTTTTTTTTTGATCATATAATTCTGTCATAACTAGATACAAAGGTCAATAAAATGCCCGTGAATTATGTTTATTTTTGTTGGGTAGATTTTTATCTAATAACGCGAAATACATATAAATGAAATAACAAGTAAATTGATTAAATTTGGACCATACACGGATTTACGTTTTTGTGCCTAAAAAGTAATAATTTGGAGAAACTCTAAGTCTAGTTCAGCCTAACGCAGTGCAGCCTACGGATATAATGTGCATAAGAGTCCTGATCATCCTAAAATTTCGAGAACATAAGACAATTTTCTGTGTATGACACATTTGTCGTAACTATGTAATGTATCTTAAGATCGTAACCAACATCTAACATGAACGTATCAGTGTGGGCGTTTCGCCTTACCACATGGCGCTTACGTCCTAAACTCAATGTTAATCGATATCGAGCAGGTACGTGTCTCTCAAATCGTCTAGTGCGTGCGGTACTGAGAATAATGCTCGGTTTAGTCACGGTTTTCACAAGTGAATGGAAGTGGTTGCGAAGTTTGGATCGTATTATGACTTTTAGATTCGCTCGCGACTTTTATGAAATGTTTCTAGGCTTTGAAAGTTAAGATCGATCACTTCAAAGGCAATAAAGGCATATGCTTAATTTGAAACAAAATAGGATCTGATTTCGAAACTTTTAATAATTGCACCTTACTCCTTTGTAATAAGGCGAAAAATGTAAACATATCGTTGACATCGACTTTTAACTACAATCTATTGAGAGCTTTTATAAATTTCAATAAGTACTCTTTAACCATCAATTTATTTAAAGAACTGCAACCTAAAGCTGTAAATTTCTTAAAAACAGCCTGTTCAACTTTGAAGCATTAAACTGAACATACATATATAATTTTAGAACTCTTAACTTGATCGCGCCACAGCCTGTTCTATCAAGAAACGCGTTGAAAATCGAAAATAGAACAGGTTTTTTGTGTCGTCCTTAACGGGTTGCGGTATCAATATCCTAGTAGCGATGAGTCACCGCGTGATCGTGACTCACCGGTAAGGTGATGGAAACATTAGAATCGGAGAACAGTGAAATGGCGAGTGATTCCCTTTGTATTTATATTGACAGCACTTTTGTTCTCATATACACGTGGTTATGGAATTTGCCAAGTTATTCGTGAAACGTTTGTAATCATATAATATTTTTATATGTATAAGAACATTTTTTATGAGAGCATACAGTCTCTACTTAGTTCTCAATCAGTCGGAACAACACATATCTCAACTAGGGAAGTTTTGAGTTTAAAATAAAGTCTTTGTCTAAATAAAACAACACGCAATCGTAGTTTAAAATTATACTGTTCCCTTGTGGCAAACTGCTGAAACTGTAAATAAAAGCCTCATTTGACTTCAAACTGTAGGAAAAATAAATATTTATATGTCATCTCCATCTGAAGAGCAATGAAAAGGGTCTCGTATGGAAATTTCCTTAACAAAAAAATAAAGATGTCTTACAGTCAGCATGGAATAAATTATTAAGAGTAGGTACAGTTAGAATTTATATTGAGATGTCGCAGATATTCGAATGTTGATTAAAAAATGTTCATAATATATTAAAAACCTTAAAAAATTTAAACGATACTAAGTACTTCTCAAAAAATAAGCATTGAAAGATCGTCTACAAACGCGCGACCAAAACAACTTACGCCATGTGTATGAACAAATTTGGCTCAAGTTCAAGTATTGCATGTGTAATCTTATATCACACAACACACATTCATAAACATGTCAGTTTTACATCAGAACACAAACTTTAGCCTACAATATTGCTTGGCTGTGATCATTTTCAGTTGTAACTTGGACGTGGTTTGAACTGAATAGAAAAGTAAGATGAATAAGTTACAAGATCAACAAAAGTAGACCCTACAATAAATAGTTGGTATTTTAGTTGGTTGGTTAGTTTGCTATATGTAATGAACAATCCTATATATCATGCTACTTCAGTTAACCTCGGTACTTTTAGTACTTAGACTGACTGAAATCGTTCGTGCGTTTCCGTGACAATACGATGGTAAAGATTATTCACTACATCTGTATTCAAAGTATTCAGACATATCTATTTTTTCCAAATTGTTATTTTAATTTTAAAATTGTCACTGCGGTAGTAAATCCGTTCACATGTTCACTGTGGTCGATTTTAAACTCTGAAAACGAGATAAGGTCTCTTTCCTGAAATGTAAGACGAATTATTTGTTTGGACTCCCTTACGCATAGTGTAATGTTAACCAACGCATTAACGATTTTCTAAATGTAAAACAGTCCAAAATCAATGTACGTTATATCGACAAAAAACCTTACAGTTACTTCCCTTATTTAAATCGCAATGAATCTTATAAGATTTTTGCGACTAAACTGTCTATGTCACCCTGTAAAACTAAAAACTCGCTTAAAAAATAGCACTCACCTATTGAAATACATAAGTACGTAGCCTAGTGACTCCATGTCGTCCCGCCGCGACTGCTCGATGCCGAGATGGGCGTTGATCGACGCGTACCGCGCGGTACCTGAAATCGTACAAACTTTAAACTCTTGGGAAATTCTACTGTTTTCAGTTAGGGGAAACGAATGGTTTACACGTTATTAGACTGATGTTGTCGAAGCAATGTTGGAATCGAGTTTTGTAATTTAGGTTTAGGAAATTCTTTGTTGATTATGTTTAGAGGTTGTGTAAAATTAAGCCTAAACCTCGCTATTGGTCAATCTTTGCGATTATTTTCGATCGAGCCGATTTCGTCCAATAATGTATCGAGTACGACCCAGTCTTTGAAATGTGACGAATATTAACATACATTTTTTGCTTTACTAAAACAAATAGTTTTTCTTTAAAAAATAAAAAATTGCTAAGCAACATCAATTTCAACGAAATTAGGTGTTAACAGCCTCTTAACTGATTGGCAGAGCTAATATTTTTGCAAGTAGGGTTTCGATATGTAAAATTAATGCGTTAAATTAAAAATGTAATATATTTATAATAAATGTGATATATTTGTATGACTTAAATTTTTTTTATTGTTCTGCTCCTCATAAATATTTCCATGAAAACATTTTTGATTCCTGAATAGTATAATAATACTTCAATTGCTGTATTTTTTTTATTCGAGTCTTTGGGTATGTGATCTTTACATATACTTAACTTCGTCCGAATATTCGTTATTTGACATCCCTACTCGTAAACTACACGCTATATTACGCAATATTTCATTCAGAAGTCAATGTCAAGATTTATTTTAGCTAACAATAGTAACAATACTAAGAATAATACTAGTAAAACTATCCATCATTCTCCATAGCTCGTGTGAATCGACCTTTATCTTCACATCGCATGTTATCATAGTATTTACAGTACATATGGGGCTACTTTATAGCACTAGTGCGAGAAGTAGCATATTACGTTACTGTGTCGAACATTTAAAGGGCCATATGTACTGTAAAACGTTGTACGATACATGTGCGAATAGGTAATTCGCAACTCGTGTCGATTTAAAACACTCCCTTCGGTCGTGTTTTAATTTATCGCCACTCGTTTCGAATTTCCTATTTTTCGCACTTGTATCGTAATGTACTATTTTATACCTCTTGAATTTAGGTGAATGAGTAAAGTTTATAAAAAGCTACCGCTGAAAGTCACGCATCATTAGGAATCGATCTATTTACTAGTAAAGCCTCGTAGCCACGGCGACAGGGCGGACACGCAACCTAACGATTGTTGTTATTGGGGCCATAAGGGTGCGATCATGCCATTTCTTAGTCATGAAAGAGGGGAAGCTAAGGGTTGTCAGTGTTGGTAGATAGATACCTATATTTACAGTAGCACCGTTATGTTTCAAAATGAGAGGGTTGCTGCGCCCACGGTAAACAATTTGAAATGATTAATGATATTTATTGTGTCGCGTTTGATTAACTAATAGGGACAAGCTGAATTACCCTGAAAGAGTATGACTTATTTATCGAAGAAAGTGTAGTTATTTGACATATTTTTTTTTTTAACTGGGTTTTTTAACAATGATCCTTTATGTTGAACCTGATCACAATTTATAAATCATTCAATAATTTTGTCAGATTAACAAACAATACTCCAACTGAAGAAACTCTTTTATCAATAATTTGTAACCTGCCCTATATGGACAATATCCCATATTCTACCCCAACTAATATACTGTTGCACTTTATTACTCAATTAGTATCAAAGCACAAACATATGGTGACCATGACTCGTCTTATATGGTCCACCTAGTAGGTGGGTAGTAAATGGACTAAGATTAGTATACTTGCCGAACTATCTGGCGACTGAGATCATAATGCTATCTCCTTTACCATTTGTTAAGACCAACCTAGAGTGAAAGAGATGTATAAGTGATTTATGAAACACTACACAAGTTTGACACTCACCAGTAAGGTTCTTGTCCTAGCGGTAGGAGATGTACGCGCGAGAGCACAGGTCTCGGAACTTCTTGGCGAGGCCGAAGTCGATCATGTATAGCTTGTTGCAGTGGCGGCCGATGCCATCAGTAAGTTGTCCGGCTTGATGTCATATTGGCTTATCATTAACAAGCGTGACACTCACCGGTAAGGTTTTTGTCCTCGCGGTAGGAGATGTGCGCGCGAGAGCGCAGGTCTCGGAACTTCTTGGCGAGGCCGAAGTCGATCATGTACAGCTTGTTGCAGTGGCGGCCGATGCCCATCAGGAAGTTGTCCGGCTTGATGTCGCGGTGGATGAAACACTTGCAGTGGATGAACTCCACGCGCCCAAGCATTTGGTCTGTTGATGTGAAAAGAAATTACTGACATGCCTAAAATGAACATGAGTGGGTACAATCCCACGCAAATCAACCGCCAACTTTGTAGGCAGGGTCACTGCCAACTAGGCTAATTATGTCATAAAACTAACGTTCAAACCAAAAGCAGATTCATATTTATTTATTTTTGTTTTGTTAAAGTTTCTTGAAGAACAGCAATAAAAGCTTGTATCAATTGTTTTTTTGTAAAATTTCTATTAGTTGATGTAAGTAGTTTTATTATCAATTGCAACAGTGCCAACATTGGTATCTCTTTGTTTACATTTCTTATCTTTCACACAAAATATAATATGCTTATATCTGTTTATAAGCATATATTATTATTATTATTTAGTTTTAGACAGGCAGCTGATGCTGGTACGTCTAAATCAGAGTTCACTTAGCACTTTCACTGCTTAGATAGTCTGTCAAGATTGTTTTTAAATTGATTCACACTACAAGCATTCACAACTTCAGAGGGTAATTTGTTCCAGGCATTTACTATTCGGTTTGCAATAAAGTTTTTGCTGATATTTGTTTTATGCTTTGTTGTTACTAGTTTAAGACAGTGTCCTCTTCTGCGCGTGTTTGGATTTCGAGTGAAGAGGTCGCTTAGTTCTGGACAGTTATGTATCCGTGAATTATTTTGAACGTCTCGATCAAGTCGCCACGTTCACGCCTTTTTTGTAGTGTTGACAGGCCCAGCTTGATCAATATACATATGAAAATGAATTATATATTTCCTTATCAAGTAAAAGTTTACAAATTGGCATAAGTGGTTAGGACTTCCTTTTAGATGATGAACATATGTTTAAACAGGTTCAGGCAATGTCTTCTAGAGTGGTAAGAAATCAATACGAACACAAATTATATAAGCCATATGGAAGACTGAAGTTGGCCTACAATAATTGTTTTATAATGTCCATTGACATTTATATATAATAAATTGCCCGATAAATTTAAGATATTTACATAAAACAATTTAAAAATTCAGTTCAAGATTGTCTTATAAACAAATGTTTTAATAGTTTAAGAGAATATATGGACATTGAAATCACATAGTTATTATTAATTTTGATTATTTGATGGTATTCTTTGTATTAATTTATTTTGACATATTATAATCAGTTCAGTTTTTATTAATATAGTACTAAGTACAAGTGTGTATACACCTGTGAAGGTAGTGTTCAGTGGAACCATTACGTAATATGCAATTGTACCTGCTATTGTAACACGAATGACCATATACACAATAAAATATATATATATATATATATATAATAAAAGAAATTCTTCATTACATAAGCAACATGACGTGCAAATTGAATTTTAGGTGATAAAAGATATGTAAGTCCACACAACACAATGATACAAACCTGCTAGCATAAGCACAGTCTTGATGGTGAACTGGCGCGAGCAGAAGTTGAACAGATCCTCGAGGGACGGACCCAGCAGGTCCATCACGAGGATGTTGTGGTCTTTCTCGTAGCCGTACCATCTGAGACAAAACACATCATTAGGACATTGTACTTACAACTTGATCCTTAGTAGACTAAAACCAGAATGGTTTAATGGTGGTTTTTATAGTGAAACATTTATAAAAGTACCTTTAAAACCATCCCTTTACGTACACTTACTTATGGAACCACAGACTAATTTAAAAAAATCGCAAAGATCGTTTTATCAACACCGTAAATTAAGATACATGAATTACTAATGAACACACTGAAGTGTTATATTTATTTTGAGGAAAAACAGAATTAATAGTAAAAAAATTGGGAATTCATAAATCAATTACAAAACTAAGATGAAATTAATGATAACAGTAAAACAATTAAACTATCTTAGGCACATTGTTTACAGACATGGTAAGTAATTGGCCGAAAAATTTATAATCAGTAATTATATTGATTGCACTAACTAGGCCTGACCGGCCTTCACAATTTCCCATGCAGATTGTGAAAGTTTAACCTAACCTTGGCATCTACATCTACATTTTCAAGATTTTCATTTAATCATACTTGGTTTTGCAAATAATCTTGATATAGCAATTTAATAATTTTTGGATATAAAAATACTACTTTATTTACTACTAATACTTAGGTACTCTTTTCATTCTAAGATATAGCACAGTTTAACAGTTTTAACACCGTTTTAGCAATTAAAAGTATTAAAACATCATGATCACTATACTCTGTATCTTTAGGTATTTAAATAAAAGTAATTAAAGTAAAAAAGTAAAGCATTTTCGGGTAGTTATATGTTGTTTGTTTGTTGTTGTTTATGTTTCAATCTACTCTCAACTGGCTTAACGAGCTACTTGAGGGTATGTTTTGTTTACTTTTATTTAAATACCTAAAGATACAGAGTATAATGTAGGCTCAATTGGGATTTCAAAACTGGATGACTTTACCTAACATAATAGTGTTACAATAATCAGAAGCTTGTTTCAAGTTTTTAATACGTTTTTATTTAATTATCTTATGTTAAATAATAAATAAGGATTCCTAGTTAATAGGCTCCTAGCTCTCCGCCTCGGCCGAGGCACATCTACACTGGCCGTTTTATGCGTGAGGAAACTGCCTCGCGCGTGTGCTCGTTCTGTGTGGATCTGCCTACTTACGGAACCCTAGTAAGAATTAAGCATACCTTAGTGATCAGAATAGACTAGATGACAATTTTTTATTAATGGTATCAATCATTTAGGTTCGTTTTTAGAATCAAATGTCTATATGGGACCCATGACCCATTGCATAAAAGCAATACAAAAGTCGGAAATGATAGTCAAAGTCCGACAGTCGTACTTCACTCGCGAAACGCTCCCAACAAAACGATAAGCAAACGTGACGTCACGGTCACCAAGAGCCTATCTTGAAGTATGAAAAACATTAAAATTGTATATATTTACTATACAATATTTTTTTGGATGAAATGTAAGGAATCGAATGGTACCCTTACTTTATTCCTTTTTGGAAATAAAAAAAAAACTTTAATTTTGAAAGTTTCAGGTCCTATATTTTTTGATCATTTCCATATATTATTTTAATAACCACATTTTTGCGATAAATTGCTCATTTGCTATCTATTTCACTAGATTTTGTTATAAAATTCAACATGTGTCATCATCCCTATTGTGAATGTTTTGATGAACAAAAGTCATCACAAGGATAATTGTGATGACTTTTGTTCAAGAAGTTAATATCATGATACTAATGGCCCAGCATGCATGCATTCATATTATTAATTACTAATATACTAATAGCTATAATTAATGACCTGTGCTTGATTGATAACCTACTTGATAGTGCAGCAGAATATTGTTTAGGAACTTCCATTATTGGGTGAATATGTTTGTTATTTCTATTTGGAACTGTTATTGTTTTCATGTAAATAGTTATTGTGATGAATTTATTTCATATCAACATTATTATCATTTGACTACATATTTATTATGATTATTAAAGTTAACAATATGTAAAACAAAAAATGGATTTTACATAAAACAACACCTTATGCTAACTACAATTTTTTTTTGAATGCATGGCAATTTTATACAGAATTAGACAATAATTGGGTGATAAAAAAAAGATAGAAATGTCTTTGCACACTCGATTTAAGTTAGGGACCTGTTTCAGACATGGGTCATTCCAAAACGCTAATCTGATAATGCTAATCACATCTTTTTTATCAATTATGCAAATTATCCTCATTTTCCCCATACATAACCAAGTTAACCAGAACTGTACAAGGACACAAAAATCCTACTCCATTTGTTTTTGTGTAAGAAGTTTTCTGTTAGATAAGCAATAATTTGTGACTTGATGCATTTGCTAAAATAATTAAATAGTTTAAATCTATTACGAGGGTTGCCATACGTGCCGTATATACGGGACTTTCACCGTATTTGAGGGTCGCGTCCCGTATTTGTACCTGGCCCATTTATGTCCCGTATATCGCGATCGCGATTTCGGGGTTTGTCCCATAGTAAAAGTTGCTCAGTATAAGCCCAAAACCTCCCTGGCAACGGGAATGCACATATTTTTTCCACAGTGTATATTTGCACCCCACCCCCTAACACAATTACTATCCCAATTACCCCATTGTCCTGTATCACTTCCGAATAATTATGGAAACCCTATTACGTAAACAGTCAACTCACCTTATGTGTGGTATCCCGATGCCCCCTTGGAGCATCTTATACACTCTACTCTCATAGAGGAGTTGGGGGTGTCGCGCCTTTATAGATTCTACTTTCACTGCTACCTCCTACAACAAACAGACATCATTTAGTTTTATTACTAAGTATATAAAACATACAGAATTGTCAGTAGGTGTTTCTGCATAATATTAAATCAAAACAACATTCTTTATGCCACTTTGGTACAGATGAATGGCCTCCTAAGGCCCAGAAATACAATAAAAAAACTGGCCGAGTGTGAGTCGGACTCGCGCACTAAGGGTTCCGTAGCATTACGCAAAAACGGCAAATAATCACGTGAGTTGTATGGGAGCCTCACTTAAATATTTATTTTATTCTGTTTATAGTATTTGTTGTTAGAGCGGCAATAGTCTAGCTATCACGGTTCATGAGATACAGCTTGGTGACAGACAAACAGTGGAATCTTAGTAATAGGGTCTCATTTTACCCCTTGGGTATGGAACCCTAAAAAAGAATATTTGCCAGTGAAGTTTGATTTTGATTATTTCGAAATCAAACAAAACAAAGCAGATTATTTAAATTTCATTGAACATAATAAGTCTTGGGCCTTAAGAAGTTAAAGAGATTATGAAAATTGTGTTTTTTTTACACACCACTTCTAAATTGACACTATTGCTTAGAGGCTTGAATAAAAACCTGTCAAGACAAATACAATTTTGATTTGTCACAATTAGTTAGCAATCCATTTGGTTATATTAATATTGATTTAACTCAGTAAGACCCAATTAGTGCACTTGATTGTTCTCAAAAAGTAGAACTGGCACAAATGTGTAAAGTAGGAAACTGCATTTTGTTGTTACAACAATTCTATGACATGCTCTAGCCAGGGGTTCGCAAACAGTGTGCCATAGACTTTAAAGAGGGGAAATCCTTACCATGTTTCCTATCCATTTCGAATGGCCTAGATAGGTTAGGGAGCCAAGAATACATTCAAAACTAGCAAGTTCGTCACGGACTGAAAATGATTGCGAGCCCCTGCTCTAGCCGCCCATTCCAAATTCAATTTTGATATGTCAAATTAGAATGGAATATATACATTTTTACAAGGATCTGGACAGCTAGAGATTAATATACTTAAAATGGAATTTGTTCTAGAATGTTTGACTTTAATGTGGTGGTGATGTGTGGTTGTGGTATAACTAACTTAGATATTATAATGGTAAAATTAACTTTTACCTTTTATTATGCTATTAGACCTACCCCTTATCCATAAAACTTTACAGGCCTGTTAAATTATGTTTTATCCCATTCTTACAAATACATCAGTCAAATTTATTTGTAAATAAACACAAACAATTAATAGCTAATTCAGGCTAGAATGCATTTATGAATAACACTGCTATACTTTAACTGAACATAATTGAGGGAAAATAAATAAAAAGTAACAATTGATGTGTCAAAAAGATGCACAAACCCACATTAAAGACAAATTCGTGAGGTTTGATCCTTTACATAAAGGTATGTCTGAGTAACAAACATGTTTTGCTTCTATTCTTAAAAGCCCATAAACTGGTTTTGAACCATGACAGATGTTAGTGGCAGGACACAGCAATTATTAAACCAATGGTCCATGGAAACAGGAACTACTAGCCATAAAACCACATCAAGCATGTTAACTAAGTAAATAAATGTATGAAGAATCAGAAACACCTAGAAGTGTTTGGAAATTTATCAGTGCTGGGATTTAAGGGGTTAAGAGGGAATTCCCTTGGTTGGTATGATTCATATAAGTAATTAATAGAGTAATTTAATAAATGAATAACCTCCAAAAAACCTACTGCTAAACATGACAGCCATAAACAAGTCAGTTTATTGCTGTTTTTTTTTTAATTTTCACATTGATAATGATTGAATGTTGAAAATACCTAAGAAAAATCTGAAGTATTTGGGAAACAAGGTCATTCTCATGCAGATTTTGACCCAATTCACTTGTAAACTATGATTGTGCAATACCAACACTAAACCTAACGCAGGCTTTCGTATTGCGATATGTAACATGACAAAACATGTTTGTTGGATGACTAATGTGGAAAATATCACGAAAATATTGAGTGAAACTACGGTTATAAGAGTGATCATGTTACTAACACGGTCATTTTTGATGACAAAGGACTTTTACAAGTTTCGATCGAGGCTCTGGGCATATTGTGGAAGCCCAAATAAGTTACGTAAATCAACCACGGACGACACATCTGTATAGCACATCACATACGACAACAGTGTGTCATCAAACACCCAGTAAATACGCCAAGAATACGCCCTACCCGCCATCTTCAAGAACAAATCCCCGAAATACTAACAGCCTGACATAAAAGTGGCCATGTACGAAGGACATAAAATAATTATAAACTCAAAAGTTTACCTCTCCATCGTTGATATTTATTGCTAAAAATATATCTCCGAAGCTTCCACCTCCGATTTTGCGGACGACGTTGTATTTATTAGCTATAATTACATGTTTCCTGGCTATCAACATGCGTTCGAAGGTAGCCATTTTCTTTTGCCTTCATCACTCGTCGTCACTAAATTTATAAAAGGTCCATCACACCGAGCAGATTTGTCACAACACTTTTGTAATTTAGGGTTTATAACTATTGAAAAACACAATACGACGTAGAAATACTAAGGACAACTGCATAAAATCATTTTTAATCAAAGTCTAGAGACAATGTCGTCAGCCTATCTACCGTGACGTCACAATGGCAGTGATGCCAGCTACAAGAGAAGCAAAAAATCTACCTGGATTGGGAATGTTGCTATGTCAACAATATAAAAACCTACCACTTTTAGTAGATTACATCTGATTTTTCAAATAAAATAAATCATTGTTATGAAAAATTATAGTCTGTCAAGCAACTTCCGTCAGTAGAGAAACGCGAAAAAATGTAGGCGCGAAAGGGTTATCGTCCCACAGAAAGCTTAAATATCGCGGTTTTTCTACTGACATAGTAGTTTGACAGGGTAAATACTGCAGCTGCAAGTTATGAGTCGAACAGACCTTATCATGTCTGTGCTAATATTGGCATCATATTTATTTTCTCCACTAACGCTTATCACATTTTATCAACATACACTGATAGGTATGATAAGGTAAAAAAATATTAACATCAACTCTACAATGAACATCATCTTCAAATAGTAGAAATAGAAATGTGGAGATATTACTGTTAAAGCAAGATACATCAGAAAAGTAGGTCACAGATCTACTGAAGCATTGTAAAACGGTTATTTTCTCAGAAACAGAGGAAAGAATGGCAGGTACCTAAGCATTCCTAGTTGTAGTTTCTGTTTTGACTACAATGGTGGCAAACTAGTGTATCATCACATTATGGTAAGCAAACACTTTAGCTTATTGATGCTTACTAAAACAGGGGTATTGTATGCATGGCTCGGAGGACTATCTACAGGTTTTTTTTTTCAGTCTGATGATGCATATAACGCATATTGTTGCTTTTTATAAGTATATGCATCATATTTTTAAAATGTATACATAGAATTAAACTCAGGTTGATGGCCCAGACTGTGCAAGTATTATTTTAAACAATAAGCTCCTATTATTTAAAAAGAGATTTATTTTCTAGGAATGATTTTTTTTATTTTACAGTACATTTGGCGCTAATTTACCGCCCTAATGTGGTAACTAGCATTATACGTATATGTATGTCGAAAATTGAAAGGGCCATATGTACTGTAAAACGTTATACAATACACGTGCGAAAAGGTAATTCGCACTTGTATCATAATGTAGGGTATGTAGAGGGGCCCTAGAGCTTTATCCACTAGCATTTTTGTGTAGGACCATATACAAACTGACTGGAAAGTTAGAATGACAAAACTCAGCACAACAAACACATGGGTTTACAGTTGTATTGGCTAGTGAGTGGTTAAATTACTTTGAATAGTTTAGGAATGTTTTATTTATTTAATCTTTATTGCATAATACATGAAGGTACAAATGGCGGACTTAATGCCTTAAGGTATTCTCTACCAGTCAACCAATGGGTTAAACCAGAAAGATTAAGTAGGTGCAGTGTCTTTTAAAGTAAATGAATTTTACCATTGTTTTAACCACAAGCCAGCCAGAATCCCCTGAAAGTCTCTCATTCCTATTGATATTAATTTTAACAAATTAGAATTACATTTGTCTTAGAAAATTTTGAAATTTTGACATGAGGCCGACTAAAAGTTAATTTGTTTATTTGGGCACAAATGGTACCACCAATAGTATCCATATACAATTGCACTCCGTGATGTGAACATACTTATATATACATTACAAAAAAATCTCTGTATTTAAAAAAGTAAAGCGCCATTAGGCGGGTCCACACGGACCGAGTATACGCGCGAGGCATATACGATTTCCTCGCGCACAAAACGTGCCTCGGCCGAAGCGGCTCGCGTGATTTCCTTGCCCGAGCGCGCCCCCTCGGCTGAGGCATGTCTACAGTGGCCATTCGCTCTGTGTCGACCCGCCTATTTAAAATTAGAAATAACACATATAAGAAATCAAATCCTGTATTCTGTAGTCTTTCCACTGCAGTATCTCAACCACTATTGGCAAATTGTTCAAAAAAACATTTAAGTGTCCTTTTTAACCAGTCTGCTGTGTTATTTCAACACTTGGGATTTACCAACCACATTTCCAAGTGGTTGTTTTGATTGGATACTTTCCCGAGTGCATAGAGAGTGCAAAGTATACACTACTCAATTATTCATACAATGGAAATCCAAGCTGATTAATATATTTACTTTCAACAAACTGACATTCTTTGCAGTTTGTACTTTGTGAAATTCAAATTTACTTTGTGTATGTACTGCATATATAATAAATAAATATTCTGCAAAAATTTAATTTTTGGTACAAGCTTTTATTGCTGACTGCACTTTTCTTTCCAGAAGCAAATACAAATACTTATTGAGACAATTCTAACAGCCCCAAACACAAGTAGTTTGTTGTTTTATCACAGAATTCCCATGGCCACCTCCTGTTTCCATCATCAGATCAGATTCATGTCATCATCATATTGCATTGTCATCCAATTTATATAAGTATACAAAATATCAATCAATGTTTTATAAGCTAGAGCTATTTAAACTAATTACAGGCATAGAATACATATGTCTATGTCTATACCCCATGTCATTGTATGTGCAATTATTCATTACAATCGATCCAACACATAGTTTTAAAATGAGAATTTAACTCTGTTCATATGGGTGATATTCGGCCGAACTAGCTGTGGACTCTTGAGAAGCTTAAACATGTTGTTTGTTTCAACAAGTAATGTGCAAGAAGTTTACAAACACAATGGAAAATCTTTATGCAAATTCTGTTGGCAATGTTCATATTTAATTTCTGTTTCCAAACAGCTCAAGAAGTAGCTTCATTGTGTATTAGTAACCTTCTAAAACAATTATAAGCAATAACTAAAGAACCATAAGGTCACTGATCAATAAATTGACTAAGTACCTTTAATTACTTTGTCATGGTACAATTTTATAAGATTCAACTACACCATAGAACACTCAAGTGCCTGTGACAAGTGATAACATTGTGTTGCATAGACAGTTTTTGTTCTTTTCCCGAGACATTGAGAAAGTTTATCTCACGCATATGCATATAAATCACATACTGTAGGTAGAAACAGAATGTATGCAAATGTCAATAGAAAAGTAAATTCACCAACATATTGCTATTCGAGTGGTCACATGAGCACTTGTAACAATTATCGTCAGTAAAATATGACACCTGCAAAGTAACATTTTGTTTTCGATGCTTTTGCTAACATAGTCTTCCTATACCCCCTCCAACTATGCCAAGGTAAACGCGATACATGACGCGTGGAAGCACTAAAACGTATCTCAATGTATCCTCTAAACATATAGATTAGATTAATTTACCTCGCCATTTGAGATGTTGATCGCCAAATATATGTCACCAAATGATCCACCACCGATTCTTCTCACGACCTTATATTTTCCAGTAATCAATATTTCCTTTCTCGAGACCATGAAAGACATCTTGAAGGTTTTTTAGTTTTTCACGGTTATAGCACAATATTTATATTTCGAATTCACAAAATTACGCAATGTCGCAATAAAAACAATGATAGAATTCCGAGCTACATTTTACGATACTGTGACGGAATCCATGGATGAATGGACGTCGCGGTACATTCTGAATACAATCTCGTGCCGACGGCAAAATTATTGATTGCGAACAGAAGTAACTTCGAAAATGTAAATATGTACAAAAGAGAAAAAAATATGCAAGAAAATGTTAAATATTTTTAATTTGATAATAACATGCTTGAATTCAAGCTTCGACTTTCAACAACCAATACATTTAATGTTAATATTAGGGAAAAAGGTTAGACCATTGTCAAAAGAAATTGAATGACGTTTCTGAACGTGCCAGTTCAATAATGTTGCCAGTACGAAGTGACCTAGTTAATTTCTTTTTGGTAGAAATTATCCTTACTTTCGGAATGAAAAAACATAAAAAAATTGTCAAAATCGCGCACTGAGGGTTCTGAGACGTCCGAGAACCTAGAATAATTGCTTGTAATAAAAGGGCGTATAGTGGTTGTTTAGAACTCGTGCTAATATTGAGACCCGATCAAGAGAAACGCCTCTTAAAACTTGAATCACGAGCGTGGCGAGTTTTCAAAAAATGAAATTTAGTTTTTCTCTTCACCACCACGAGTTTAAAACTAACTATAATACATTACAAATTGAATCCAAACACAAATCGATGACTCTGGGAGATCGAGCTTTACTCGGAAAACATAAGAACTCAAAAATGCGCGTTTTCCCAGAGATAACACCTAGCTAGATCGATATTTGCCCCCGAAAAACCCCATACATAAAATTTCAACGAAATCGTTAGAGCTATATCCGAGATCCCCGAAGTAGTAGACCTGTTCGATGGTCAAGGCATAGTAGGGAATCTTCATACATTTGTTGAAGGTCTATGTTCGATGGTCAACGCGTTGTACGAGAATCTCCATACATTTGTTGAAGGTCAAATATAAGATACGTCAGCAAATAAAACAATTTTCGATTTAGGTAAATTTTACATATTTTAAGTTAAGAGACACTGGCTGCACATGCAGAATTTTCGCTGTCTAACCCATCATTATCACACCGTGCACACGTCAAGTGTGAAATTACTACAAACTATATGTGACGTTCCACGGATAAAGGTACCTTATGGCGGTTGTTGCTTACGTCGCGTAGAACCGCATTATTATTGAAGCGTCGTTAATAACAGCGTAAGCGCCGACAGCCATACGGTACCTTTAACCATGGAACGTCACATATACCCACACTAAACAGATAAATGCGCTGGGTTGGCACGATTTGTGCGCCATGTTCTGAGCTAAATAACATATTGGATTTTTTTCTTTAAATTACACTAATCTGTCTATCAGTCTGTCTGGGCAGATGGAGATGGCGGGCTAACACACATTCACTGCCAACATACCTATTCGTAGCCCTACGCTCGTAGCTGATCCCAGAATTTTCCCGGTTTGTAAAGGAAAGCGACTACGAACAGAGAACCCGCCGAGCGGGTTCCCGGCACTCAGCAATATGTTAGCTGGTAGGAGAAGGAAAAACGAAATCCCAGCAGTGTGAGATATCGGCTAGTAAATAAAGGAGACCGAAGTGATCCCATAGAAGGTCCACCATAAGTCTAGTCGACCAGTTCAAAATGATGAAAAATAGAGAGATAAAGAGGCAGATAATGAAATTTCGATTTTCAACTAGTTTTTGTAACGGGAACATTTTTTTGCACATCCCAAAAATGACGCACGAATGGCTATATTCAGCATTAAAATAAAATTATAAATATAATTAATAGGGTCCTAGTTCCTAGAGTTACGATTTTTTTTATCGGGAATTTCCTCGTCTTTGGGATTATTTTGTCAATAGTTTATGAGAACATGGCAAATATGAAACGGTACCGGATACCTATATATATATCTTCATTCATAATTTCTCCATGCAGTTTCTACCTTCAGTGAAATAAAAACTGTGAATGAATTTAAATAAACTGTTTATAATAGTTGTCTGAAGGCAAGCTACTTTATTAGTATTAAATTTTGTTAGTAAAAAATTAGCTTTTTGCATATTGCTGAATTTAGTCTCCGATATGTAAGGACCAAACATAGAATAAATGTAAAAGTGGAAAAATTACT
Source organism: Cydia pomonella (assembly GCF_033807575.1). Taxonomy (NCBI): domain Eukaryota; kingdom Metazoa; phylum Arthropoda; class Insecta; order Lepidoptera; family Tortricidae; genus Cydia; species Cydia pomonella. The sequence continues at coordinate 5,528,924 of NC_084723.1, read as the reverse complement.
GTCTTGGATGTGACGAACTCACAGCCTCTGGATCGATACTCCAGCGCTCTGCTAACTGAGCAACCAAGACCTCATCCATAGCCAGCCAATCTTCCTGCTATACGACCCTTGAGACATCTACCATAAGAGCTAAGAAGGCTTCTTAAATGGCTATCAGAGTTCCAAGTCATATTGGAAATTCCAGGTCATAGTAAATAATTTTTAACAACTTCCACTTTTACATTTCTCCTAAGCTTCATAGCATCGTTCGCAGACGTTTCTGCTTGTTAAAAATTAATTTAGGGTCAAACATGTCACAGAATGTATGGTGTTCCTACACACCAAGAAAGCAAAAAAACCAAATACTAGATGGAGAGATGCGCTAGGGGTTTTCGACTTATACCTTGGTGGAGAACAGCACAGAATAGGAAAGAGTGGGAAAAATGCAAATAAATATAAAATATTACTATGAAATGTACTAAAAGAAAAGCATGAAATAAAGGCTATTACTACGATGTTGGGAGCATGGTGTCCTTATGGTACCTAATGTATATGGCACCTATTGCATATTCTAGTTTTATTGTCTCCTCTACCCAAAGGTTGTCTGGAAGAGATCACTCTAAAGCATGTAGCAATTCTGGAGTTGCAGGTGTCCATAGGCTATGGTGACTGCTTACCATCAGGCGGGCCGTATGCTTGGTTGCCACCAACATGGTATCAAAAAAAGCAATAAGACTGCCTGTGGTTACCTCTATCCAGTTGCCTTTATTTGGCATATTTTGATGACCTGTCTGGCCTAGTGGGTAGTGACCCTGCCTATGAAGCCGCTGGTCCCAGGTTCAAATCCTGGTAAGGGCATTTATTCATGTGATGAGCACGGATATTTTTTCCTGAGTCATGGGTGTTTTTCTATGTATTTATATAATATACATATATATTGTTATCTAAGTACCCACAACACAAGCCTTATTGAGCTTACTGTAGGACTTAGTCAATTAGTGTAATAATAATAATGTCCTATTATATATATTATATTCTACATATATTTCAAACTGTGTGATGTGTGGAATATAGAATATTGTATTGTATGGCTCCTGAAACGGTCCTGGTTAGCTTATGTACACCTTGTTGTATAGTGGGTGACTTCCCCCTTAATCATAAAACTCTTACAAACCTCCATTAATTTTTATCTCTACCAGAAATGTCACAACAAATGTTAATTTATGGAATAATGCCATAAATAACCCAAGAAGGTAGATTTTGGATTTATTTGGTTTCTTTACGTTCTTGATTTTAACCTTATATTATAAGTAACAATAGGGATGTTTCCTGCATGTATTTTAAATAAATTATTTCACACCATGCACAAAATAAATCACCAGATAATTACTAGAAAAACATAGGTAGCAGGAATGACACAATTTCACTTTAATAACTAAAAAAAAGGTGAGTTGACCATAACATCACTATAGCAGTTAAATAAATTCCATATTGACAAATAGTTTTGACAATTCTGAAAAGGAAACTGATTTGACGAGTCAGTGGAAGAAAATAAGTCGAGCCCTACACCCCAGCAGGGTAACAGGATGAAAAGAAGAAACAAGCAATTCTTGATGATGGTCTCCAGGGGCGAAAAATCGATCTACTTAGTTCTTATCTCTGGGAAAACGCACATTTTTTTCAGAATCAGACACCCTTAAAAACTAAATACAATTTAATTAGTTTTTTTAAGGTTTTTTTATGTTTTCCGTCTACCAGATATTACCCTATTATGTGACTATTTGGATCACTGCTCCATTTAACCATTGAGAAAGAAGTAAGCTTAGAATGCTCACTCCAAACATGAGTTTTTTTATAATAATAAGTTGTATGGGAAGCATGGGAAAACATTATTCATAAGTTTAAAACTATCTTGAAATTGAATACTTATTAATCTTAAATTATAATTTTTATTTTTGCAAAGCTTGGTTAAAATTACAGTGAATCCTGTTTATTTAGCACAAACGCTGACACAAGAGTGCCATATTAGTGGAAAATTTGGATTACTGATATACAGAGCAAATCTGCATATATTTTGATATGTTTTTAAGTATGTTGTATAATTACATTATACTTAAACAATAAGTATAAAGAAAATTCGATTGTAATCTCGTTTTTTAAGATGATGATGATGGTATCCTGTTATTCCTCATCAGGGACACAGGACTCTCAGAAGGGATTTCCATTTTTCATGGTCCTCCAGCTCCACCCAGCCGAGGCCAACTGATGCAGCCTCCTTTTCCACTGTGCGCCTTCAGGTATCTCGTTTTTTACCACTTTTAAAGAGAAGCCAGTGTGATAACATAAACATAATTAATCTTGGACATATAATGATCACTTTCACCTCTGTTTTAGTGCTGGATAACTGGACATACCGGACCATTGAAGTGCCAGATTGACGAGATTCTACTATAATTATAAAAGCTTTTTATCTTTGTATGGAGTGGGCACTCTAAGCTTACTTATTTTCCTATGGCCTAACATATCCACTGTAGAATGTCTCTCTCAGACTAATAAGTTAGTAACCCACTAAAATTAACTTAGTGTACATTTATTGTATCTATTGCAAAAAGTGGAATTATGGTATATTAAATTTTCTTGCCAATAAACTAATGCCAAGTCAATCATATTACAAGTGTTATTTAAGTTTTGCTCACTTTCACTCTTTACCTTAAGGCACAAAAATTACATGTACAAATTGATAAGGGGTTTTTCTTAAATAAGTATATTTTATTTCTATATCCACATATTTAACTTGGGCTAATGTGTACACAGTTGTGGCCATTTAATGACATTAAAAAAAGCAAAAATTTACTGTCATTATTTCATACAAATCAATAAGGATATTAGAAAATAATAAGAGCCAAAGTCTTTGTTATTCAAAATGTTATTTTAATTGAAGTATTTCTTTGTTTGCTAGATAGTAGGTATCTATGACCTCTATCTCGCCGTTCAGTGCGTCTGTATCCCCAATTATACCTGAATCCTTGACTAAACCAAAATCTAGGTTACATTTTGACAACTGTGCGAATCGAAAATCGGTTTCACAATGGGGTGCATTTCACAAATATTTTAACTGAAATATGAACTCTACTTACCTGTCCATCTCCTACAGCAACCGCCAAATAGATATCTCCGAAAGATCCTCCTCCTATGCGTCTTATAACTCGATACCGATCGTCAATAAGAAGTTCTTTTTTGAAAGACAGCATCTGCTGAAACGTTGGCATTGTGATAATTTTATTGTTCAACTAAGATAAACTAACTTTACTAAGACTAACACGACTCGAATTCACACTAAAACTATTATTTTAAACACGCTAACATTTCCATTTATTTTGAATATTATTTACTAATGAAAATGAACTGAAAATAATGACAGATGGACAGATGATACAACGGTTAACCGACCGCATTAAATACGCCACTCTCAGATTCCTGGGTGGCGTTAGTATCTACGCTAACTACTGTAGTGTGAGTGAGAAGTCCGATTAGTGTCCCCTGGAGTCTATTATTGTTGGGTACTTTTGCAGGTAAAGATATGTTTGAGTCAATCTTAAAACAATCAAACATGTCTTATGCGCAATGTATTTTATTCCAGACGGGACAATAAAATTGACAGTTTAAACAGAAGGTCTCCCATAAATTCGCTACTACGTGCTTCTTTCTCTTTTACTCCATCTCATCTATTGTAACATCCGCACGTATTTGAATTTGCATCCGAATCACACAATTAAATTGACAATTTCATCAGTTTCATCGATAAATTGTTTCTGAATACTAATTTTTAATTAGAATTATATTAGAACGTCAAAGAAACAAGGCCATAAAGAAAATATCCATAACTAGAGGATACGTGGTGAATAACAACAAATAAATAAATAATTGCCCTAATCCGTATTTGAACCCAAGACCTCCAGTGTTGTAGGAATTGTAGGCAAGGTCACTGCTAAGTAGGCTTTGATGCAAGCCATACTTAAAAGATGAAATTTACTTACAGAAAACGGGTGCTGTTGTTTTAATTTGTTAATATATTGTCTTAATTTCACTCTTGGGCCAATCTTCGGTACAAATTTTTCCAGTTCAGTGTTCCCGATGAGTAAAATTGTTTCTTCATTAATATTATTTTCTGAAAAGTTTATAATGAAAAGTCATTATATCTATTTTACATTTAACTAAACTTAAGATCATCACATACTTACCAATAAGTACCGGAATAATTTCTTCCAAGCCAAGAAAGCAGAGTGTTGCTTCCATATTTGATACTTTTGTATTGTTAAGGTTAACTGGCTCTTATGTTAATATTAAATCAAATTTATGTAATATTTATTTATTTATCCAAGTATTCTAGTAACTTGTTATCAGTAAGCAGCACGGCCCGGAAAACAAATAAAACTAATGAAGTTTGAAGTCAAGACACCTCCCAACACTCCCAAGTTCTTCCATATTTACTAACACTCGCGAAACGGCAATAAAAACAACCTAACGCACACATGCCCACAATACAAAATCCAATGGTGTGCTATTGATAGGGATGTTTCCTGTATTTAAAATAAATTATTTTATTTCACTCTATGCACGAAATAAATCACCACAAAAATATAAGAAAAGTCTAGACCGCAGTCATTTTCAGACAAAATTCCTATTCAATAAATCCGAAAGAATTATAAAGAGTAGGAAAGTTGACCGTAAGCGTAACGTCATTGTTCGGTTTTCATATAATAGATTCCTGGCTAATCGTTTTGACAGTTCGAAAAAAGAAACTGATTTGACTAGAAGTCTCATAGAAATCTAGTCCGCTACTAATCTGTGCACTGTGCACCCAATCCACCAAGGACCCCAAGGGGCCTCAGTAGGGTAGGGCTACCGCGAAAAATAGAAATCCAAATTTCTTTATCTGCCTCTCTATCGCTCGAATGGGTAAGAGCGTTAGAGAGGCAGATAACGAAATTTCTATTTTTGTTTTTCGCTGTTGGCCTTCTGTGCTGTAAGTGCTATGAAAAAAAACCTTTACAGAGTGATTGACTAAGACGATTAAAACGTAGTGATTATATGCTCTTTGAAGACTCTGGCACAGCGGCCTTGTCAGTAGAAAAAGGCGGCAAATAAAATAAAATGTACACGCGAATTGTTGACTTCCCATCGTAAATTTGAATTTTGCGCCTTTTCTTACTGACTGAAAACTGAAAGACACGCAACTTGTCTTTCAGTTTTCAGTATATTTAATTTGAGAAAGCTTAGAAATTAAAATGAGTCTCAAGATTAAATACTACTCTTTGGTCTAAAAAATATTTTGTGCATAACTAAATAAGATGTCCAGATTACTTACCTATATTCTTTTTCCATACTTATCTATATCACCAGAGGGGTTGTAAGTGCGTTGCCGGCCTTTAAGATGGGAGTACGCTCTTTTCTTGAAGGTTTTAAGGTCGTATCGATCCGGAAATACCGCACGCGACAGTTCATTCCACAGTTTAGCAGTGCGAGGCAGAAAGTACAACTTCTTCATAAATCTTCTAATCTGTTTCTTCTTATTTACAAATATAGGAAATAATTACAATACAAGTTGTAATTTGCATCTTGTACGTTTCACTCTGAACTGTAAAGAGTCAGAATGGCGGGTGTACCTAAATAAAATTAAATGAAAACCATACCATATTTTTGTACCTAATTTGTACTATTAAAAAAATTTGTACCTCCTTTAAATAGTACATTACGATACAAGTGCGAAAAATAGGAAATTCGAAACGAGTGGCGATAAATTAAAACACGACCGAAGGGAGTGTTTTAAATCGACACGAGTTGCGAATTACCTATTCGCACATGTATCGTACAACGTTTTACAGTACATATGGCCGTTTAAATGTTCGACACAGTAACATAATATGCTACTTCTCGCACTAGTGCTATAAAGTAGCCCCATATGTACTGTAAAATATTTGTTTGTTGTGTGTTGTAAAAAAGACTAGGCGCCAATTCAAAGAAATCTTCCTAAGAAAAATCATTTTGAAGACATGATTTTCTGAGTTATTTGAACTTAACAGATTAAACATTGAAGGTAAGAAATCCTGGCGTAATAAAAATAATTGTACCTTAGCGTTAAAAAAGGCTAGGCGCCAATTCAAAGAAATCTTCCTAAGAAAAATCATTTTTAAGACATGATTTTCTGAGTTATTTGAACTTAAAAGATTAAACATTAAAGGTACTAAATCCTGGCGTAATAAAAATAATTTTACCTTAGCGTTTTTTCTTAAAAATGAAATCGATAACTTCAAAAATTATAACGCCTGCAAAATTGTAATAGCAAGCAAAATATAAAATGAGTAAAACTTGGAAAGCACAAATAAAATGACTCATATTATAACTGAATATGAAGGTACAAAAAAGGTACACAAATTTGGCTTTTATAGAATTTATCAATAACCACGGGAACATAGCGTAATAAAGTACACCCGCCATTCTGACTGTCAGGATGGCGGGTGTACTGTTTTTTGATGATAACTTTATGTACCGTGAGGTACATTTTTTTTTAATGGAGGTACTAAATAGTATAAATTAGGCACAAAAATATGGTATGCTTTTCAATTATTTTTATATAGGTACACCCGCCATTCTGACTTTCACTCTGAACCAAATCCTAGTGAGCATCGTATTCTTTGCTCTGAACATCATCTAAAGTGCCAATTACATTCACACTATCAGGCCTGGGGGCCTACCGCGAAAACCGAAATTCGCAAATTGCGGGGATCTTTCTCTTTTACTCTCACTAAAACGTAATTAGAGTGACAGAGAAAAATGCCCGCAATTGACGAATTTCGATTTTCCCGGTAGCCGCCCTGATGGCCCGACGTCGGACCCCGGCAAGAGTATTTTTCCGTTTCACCAAATATCAGCACCTCGTTAACAATATTTGAAATGTAAAAAAAAATGCTTCTTATGCAAAAATATCAAACATTGAACATTTTTGACAGTTAGAGATACAGTATTTTTTACATTTCAATTATTATTGTTAAGGGTGTGCTGATATTCCGTGAAACGGAAAACGATTATAAGGCCCGACATCGGGTTCAAGGTATATATATATAACGCTCGGCCACGAAATGCATGCTCTTATCTGACGCCGACCGCCATAATTAAATAAAATATATGGCGCGTCGCGCAAATCTTGCGACGTCGGTATCGCGCTGGTATTACCAAAGATTTGAAATAGAGGTGTATTGTCGAAGAAAAATTTGTAGCGACGTAAATTTACTGCCATCTTTCGACACATGATTAAAACTTTTAGAACGCCATTTGACTTTGATCCTTATTCTTTTACTGTTATGTCTCTATTTCAAATTCTCTTTGCTAATACGGTACGAAAAGGTAGGCTTACAACATACATTTAGGTTAAGTAAATAAAAAGAATTTTATTCAACTAGAAGTACGTTTAATACATAAAAAATACAACATAATTAATCGAAAATAATGACTGTTAACAATATAAATTCGCAGCGTTACAAGAAGCAATAACTTACAAAAAATACTATAAATAAATCCGACCAAAATGGGTAAAAAATGAAAAATAAGTGTTGATTTAGTGATCTTAAAAAAACAGTACGCTTATACTATGAATGACGATATTTATAAAATAATACATTTTATCTATTGATATTTTATAAGGCAATCGGTAACATTAGGCAACATTGGAGACTACTGACCTCTAGCGCCCTAAAAACCAATCCAAATGCTTAATGGAATCACTGCAAACAGCCAATTTAAATAACAATTGTAAATTGTATAAAGGCAGTGCGTTTATAGTAACTATCATGCAACTAGGTAAACTACCATAACGTAGTTATTTTTTCATACTTGCAACCCACAAGGGTCATTATGAATACTTCTGCATATGGGGTTGTTTTTTTATTATTTAAGGCGCAGGCATGCACTTAAGTCTTTCGAAGGCAGCCTTCTCGAGTGCCTCGCGGTGGTCGGGATGGGCGATCTTGATGAGTTCGTAGGCGCGCTGGCGCAGAGTTTTGCCGAACAGGTTCGCGATGCCTTGCTCGGTCACTACGTAGTGCACGTGGGCGCGTGTGGTCACTACGCCAGCTCCTGCGATTGAAGACATATTTGAAATAAGGATATATAATGGTAGAAAACGTGGTGAGGTTAGTTTCCAGGTTTGGTCAGGAGTCGACTGGATGATCGTCAATTAATTCGTGTCTGACCGAACATCCCGTGTCAGTTTATGTTTCGGCAGGTATCTGGATTCGGCCGTAGGTTCAGTTTCGGCCAAAAGACTGCCGAAACTGTATTTTCGGTAGTGTCCGACCGAAGTTTCGGTTTCAGTTTCGGCATAAAAATCATGGCTTGTTTCGGCCGAAGGTTCGGTTTCGGCCGAAAATAGAGCGTAACCGAACCTTTGGTTTCGGCAAAAAGAACAAAACCGGTTTTAGTCGGACTCGTATTTGTCCTTTAGAATAATTTGGAATTTGAATTGATACATTCGTTTTAAATAAGTTTTGAGGGGATCGGTTTACATTTCGGCGCGACCAGGATGTGAACGCACTCACCGAGTTTGAGCGTGGGCACGACCTTGCTCTCGCCGCGCTTGGTGTTGGACACGATGGCGATGATGGGCTTGCCGCGCCCGTCCACGGCCTCGGCGGCGCCGCGGATGAAGTCCACCTGCCCGCCGAACCCGGAGTACATGCGAGTGCCTGGAATATTATTTTAGTGCTCATTCATAAATTATGTAAATATTACAATACGAAAATGAGGTTAGTCAACCATTCGGCGGGTCGAGGTGATTTATATAAGATTTTGAGATAACGTACCTTTTTTGAACGACGGCAATGGTTGGTTATATTATAATACTGTAGCTAAAGCGTTCCAAACAAGATATTTTGAATTTGTAGGCGGAACGATTACAAAAGGAACTTTCAGTGATAAGGCTTTGAGGTTGGCATTCAATAATTTGCCGAGGAACTAATAAGCGTTTTTAATTAATCCGCAGTATTAACTAGCAGCGTAAAAAAGATGACGTTATTACTTCAAGTCCTTTTGCAATATGGAGTAATACTGCAATGTTCTGCCGCCAGAGGCAGCACTCGCGCAAACCGTAAACCATAGAGTAACTTATATATACTGTGCCTTAAAAAGTTTTTTGACAAGTTTTCACAGATTATTTGCTACGAATAAATATGACATATATCGAGGCGGTTAGTTTACGAAATATTTCATATTGGTATATTCGTCGTCTTAACTAGAGCATGCATGATGACTAACCGATGGAGTCCGCTGCCACTTGGCCAGTGAGGTCCACTTCGATGCAGGAGTTAATGGCCGTCATGGTGGGCTGCAGGGACACGATGTGCGTGTTGTTCACGTAATCGATTTCCAGCATTTCTGCAACCAACACAAATGAGTAAAACACATCTGTTAAAAAGTTCTCAAAAGACTACGTCCGTTCATAGCACGGGGTATATCCAAAAGAAGTGTAAGTACATTTTCTTTTAACCGTCCCCGTCGTAATTACATGGTAATAAATTACAAGAACGGCCGAGAAATAAACGACCATCATCATTGGCCTTTGAGTCTATTACAGACTATTCAAACAGTGTCAGGTAGGGCGGCAGCGCTTTTCATGGCTGTGTAGGCCACACAAGCCACACTGGCCACAAGCCAGGCAGGTGTAGTATGTCCGTGGCGAACAGGTGTCGGGCTGATGACCAGAAAAACCAGACTTGGACGAGTCCGACACAAGTCAGCCTCTTTTGGACCCCCTGCTCCTGCTAATGTAAGACCAGTCTTAGTTCGGTCAAAAACATACGTACCAATGGCGGGATTATTGTCAACGAAGTCGTAGAGCTCGCGGTTGCCGACCAAGAAGCTGCCGACGATGCGACCGCGGTGAGTCTTCTTTCTGAAAAATAAGCCAATGAGAATATATGGTCAGTTTTTAAAACTAATGTGTTGAAACAACGATTGGGGATAGTGATGTATAAGCAGGAGGAAACTAGAGCGTTCGGGCTTTCTCGGCTCCGTTCGGTTCGGCATTGCTCCGAGCAATTATGAGGGTTGGTACAACTTGACGTCACTTTGCGTGCACAACCACAGATAATTACATGAATTTTGACAACCCTAAATAGCCGAAAGGGATAGTTCCATACATTAGAAAGGGACAACATGATTCGGCCCTGAATCGCTGACAAACTTCGGTTTTGTAGGAAGTTTCCTTTCTGTATGGTAGTACTATTATTTATTCTGTGGTAGAAGTGGTATTTTCGCAGTTTCAAAGCATCTTCTAAATGAAGCAACGTGTTAGTAAAGACGTGGCTGTTTATCTGACCACCCGCTGCCGATGGCTCTGGTAGCACTGGAGGGCCACTGGCTCTGATCATTTGATCACCGGCACCCACTGATTCAAAGATTCCAAGAATTTATTTGCATAGAACACAGTAATATAAAGGTCTTACAAGATAAAAGAAAATCCGTGCATTCAGTCTGCATGCAGGCGTGCAAATATTTTAAAAAACAGTCAATGTATATAAAAATAGAAACAAAAATTTAAAAATATCAAATTTACACAATGTCAAGTAAAATAATAATCGAGGGTCGAAGTTAAACAAAATGTCAAAGTTATAATAAATAAAATAGAATTTACAATATTTCCTGAATATGAATGTCAATTATCAACTAGAAATTTCAGCAGCATGTCAGTTGTGATCTAAATATTTTTGTACACTATAGAAACAATTATCAAGAAGCCAAGCAGTCAGTTTATTCTTAAATCTATTTCCTTTCAATAATTTGATGTCATTAGGTAATCGATTATATATTACTATACACATGTTATATACATTTTTTTTGTAAATAATTTTATAAGCTCGTGGTTTATGTAGCAAATTCATAATATTTGGTTGGGTCTGTCTGTGTATCACTTCCCCACGTTTTTTGAAAAAAGGTCTATTGTTATTTACAAACATACATATTTCTTTTATGTATAAGCAGGGTAAGGGGAGTATCTGCAATTTTTTAAACAGTGGAAAGCAAGGGTCTTCAGGCCAGGCGTTACAGATAGCCCGAACACATTTTTTCTGAATAATGAATGCTCTTTCAACATCGACAGAATTACCCCACATAATCAAGCCGTAGTGAAGGACTGAAGACACATATCCGTGATAAGCCGCCAAAGCTGCTTCCACAGATATTGTGTTTCTCAATCTTCGTAGAGCAAACACAAATCTGTTCAGTCTAACACAAATTTGCTCGATGTGGTCTTTCCAGTGTAAATGCTCATCTAAAGTGAATCCTAGAAACTTTACAGAAGATACTTCATCTACGTTTGCATTTTGGTACTGGACTGAAATTGGTACAACATTTGAATTATAAGAGGTAATCTGCATACATTTAGTTTTAGTAATGTTAATTTTTAAATCATTCATATTCATCCAACTAATAATGTACTGCTAGCATTCAATTTCAGTGCTATTTAATGTCCTGTGCCCTAAATTAAGTATTTTAAGTACCACATCGGTTTACTGTATAGAAAAATGGATACTAATGTTAGGCACCTGACTGTACCTTAACTGATGAATGTGGGTAGCATAAAAATCATTTATGTTTTTTTGGAATTACCCCCAACAGTTCTATTTTTCAATATTTTATTATTATTTAAGGTTTCTAACCGAATCTACTCTGTATACTCTGTCCCCCTTATTCATAAACGTCTACTAAAGTTACGATTCCGCTAATAATCGTTTGTCCCTTTCCGACATATTGGTATGATGGAAAGGGACAAACGATTATTAGCGGCATCGTAACTTTAGTAGACGTTTATGAATAAGGGGGTGTATGTTTACTAACACCTTATGTTATGGTAGGCCGTTTTCTACTCTATATCTGATATAATACTATACACCACCACACCACACTTTTGCATAATCCATACTACAACACTTATTATTATTTAATAGGCAAGCTACTAATGATTTTCGTATATTTCAATTTTTTGGTACATCGATAATCTGTTCGTTATCTGGGTTCTAGTAAAATTATCAGTGCTTAACCCGAAAGTGTGGAGCGTATTACCTTTTGTTTTGCCACAACGCACACAGCAAACCTACCTACTTTTTTATTTTGGTGTTGCTATTGTTTCTATTATTTTTTGTTTATATGTGTGTATTGTGGCAAGCGAATAAATGGTAAAAAAATAGCATTCAATCACGAACATTACGCATTAACATTACTACGCAACATTATCAACTCGCACAAAAATTTAAGTCTGGCTGTTGGTGCATGGGAGCAAAGAGAATTTGAAATAGAGGTGGATTGTCAAAGGAAATTTTGTAGCCACAGTAAATTTACTGCGATCTTTCGACGCATGATTAAAACTTTTAGAACGCCATTTGGCTTTGATCTTTATTCTTTCACTGATATGTGTTAAATTTGTTAAATATCAAAAAGTGGCGCCATCTAATAAACCAAAGCTGAAAGGTTGTGGCGCCATCGCTCGAAACGATGGCCCCACAACCTTTCGCCGATGCCCGGTAAGATGGCGCTACTTTTTGAGCAATACATAATTTCATTGTCCTGTCTCCAGTTATTAAAAAAAAACTCACTTATTGTTAGTAATGCAGCCGCGACGAAACAGGTCAATGACTCCAACACTGAACATCTCAGAGTGGATGCCGAGATCCTTATGGTTCTTCAGGGCGGAGAGCACGGCGTCGGGGATGCTCCCGATACCTGTTACAGATGACGTACATATTATTAACTATAAAAATACATTTGAAAAACGGAGTGCGATGAACTAACATTAACCTTGATAGATTTATTTATATATAGTCAACTCTACTTGGCACCGTTAGGGCCCATTGACTTGCCAAACAATTCCTCCTCGACGGCGTAGTCAAGTCTAGTTGGCACTATTAGGTAATGCATGTTTTATTTATTTTACTTCTTACTTCTATCAACAAAAAAGTGTTTTCTTTCGTGTTGTTAATTATATTTGGCACCGTTAGATCTCATTGTCAATCAAGTTGTCTCCGATAAGTTGTCCAATCTTCGTGTCGTCAGCCCTCCCGCTTTGCCACCGGTAATGGAATGTTGTCTTCAATCACGTAGTGAAAGGCACCGATAGGTAACACATATCATGTCTCATTTCACTTACTTTCAGCAACGAAGAAGTGTTGTCTTAGACTGCGTAGTGAACTATACTTGGCACCGTTAGGACTAATGAGACCTAAACTAATCTAATGTGAAGTGGAATGCCGTTTACCCATCTGAAGCGTAGCACCATCTTCAACTAAATTGTCTCCAATCAGTTGTCCAATCTTTGTCTCCTCAGGACTTCCGCCTTTGCCACCATGCTCCGGTAATGGAGTGTTGTCCTCAACGGCGTAGTCGATGTGCGACATGTGGATGATGGCGTCGCCGAATGTGCGAGGCATGTTTACGTTCACTTGAGCTGAAAAATAACAATAATTATGTGACTTTTTTCAACTTTTGACCTTTAAGCCACGTATTCACTATAAACAATTTTGTTGGTAGACAAGTTTCTTACAAAATTACGAAATATTTTTTTATAAACCAGGTTTATGAACAAAAATGTTTTTGTGAATACGTGGCTTTATCGAGGAGGTCTCGGTCTTTGAAGTCAAGTAAGTCCAATACACGCAGTAACTGTGGCCGTAATCGGCCAGGAGATCACGCTGAACAACTTTTACGGCGACGTTTTGGGTGGAGTTTAATTCTTAGTCTTTAGTATTTCTCAAATGCATGCGAATTCTAGTTTCTGTAGCAACAGTAAATATACTGAAAAAGATCACTCACCAATAATGATTTTAGAATTGACTAGAGCGGCGCGTACGCAGTCTACGGACGTGCCCAAACTGCAGTAGCCGTGGCTGTCTGGGGGAGATACCTGCGACAACAGGAATTAGATTATCTAACACTGCAAAACATGTCAAAAACCCAATTAAAATCATAAAAGGTCAAGAACTAGTCATTATTCGACTTGCAAATAGACGGATGTGTTAAATAGAATAAAAAATAAAAATAAGATTTCACTGTGGCAGCAGCGATATTTATTGTCCTAATTACTGATCGAGCTACTCTAATCGGATCGACTGAAAGATATTCCTGTGGAACAATTTGAGGACCAGTAGAGGGCGATCATGGCAAGTGCATGACTAGCAGGCGTAACCTCGTGATAAACGTCACTTTAACAGACAGAAAGAAGGTACGCTGTCACGTAGATAAATGGCCATCATGTCTTTATTGTAAGACACGTACCTGGATGACAGCAATGTCGGGCTGGATGATCTTCCTGTGGAACAGTTTGGGGATGTCCTGGAGGAAGATGGGGATGGCGTCGGAGCGACCCTCGGCCACTGCCTTGCGGACATTGGCCGCCATGAACAGGGAACATGATCTGGAAACCAATGTGTTGGTATTAATTTAAATATGAATTAGAAAACCTCGTCTCGTTTTCGGTTTGGAACTCGCTTCGACTTCGGCCACAAAAAAAAGCTCCGAGTAGTCAGAGTGTATCCGAATGACGCAGTATTCGTTATACAAAAAATAAATTATAGCGCTTTCATTCTGAGCATTTTTTCGTGGCCTTTTAGACTAATGCATGCACTTCTTCACAAATATAGTAGTATCTTTAGTGTCCTTAAAAAATCAGAAACATGTAAAATAAGCAAATGTGTTAATCGGTCTGAAAACCAGCGCCGGTTATCTCGGCCAAGCACACGCTTAGACTGTTTTTTTAAAAAATATATATTAAGAATTATTTTCTCTCGAATATGTGGCAATAAAACAATTCTTATTCTTAATTTTACTCTTATGACGACCTTAATTTATCACAGGAAAATCGTACGACTTGGCGTATTTATTACTAGAAACAATATTGATAAGATTAGCTACAGTTTGAACATGATTATCGTTGTACTTCCCCGTAATCCCCGTCCGTATATTATGCAATATGCTGCAACTCTGGGTGGCAAAACTTGTCAATTTAGTTACCACAAAACAAATATCGTTCGTACAAAGAAATTTTAGGGCCCTTTTTATTCATCAACGTTATCTCTCTACTACAATCTAAGTATGCTGGAGAGCTGGTAGACGTTTAAGAGTAGGTGGGTATTTGAGGCAAGCTGATGTTTGTTCTCATACTTCTCCTATCATAGTTAACTAGTGTGGGCGGCGCGGATCCAAGGGTAACAATAATAAAGTTATATTATAATCTCGCATCTTTGCGCATTTTTGTGATCTTGTGTAAGAAATGTCAAGACTTCCTCCCATCATCATCAATTTAGCCTCCAGTTGCCCACTGTTGAGCAGCCTCTCTTCGTGTACGCCACTTATCCCGGTCCTGGGCTAGTCTCATCCAGTAGTGTCCCGCGATTTTTGGAATTTCGTCCACCCAACGAGCAAACGAACACCAGGCGCTTCTTTCATCCGAATATCCGAAAGCGGCCACCAATCCGTCAACATTTCGGTCCACCTGCTATCACTCTGTCTGGCAACATATCCCGCCCAATTCCATTTCAGCTTGGTAATGACCTCACCCACGTCTAGTACCTTAGTGCGGCGTCGGATCTCAACATTCCTCACTCGGTCTTGAAGTTTAATGCCGAGCATGGCGCGCTCCATGGCTCTCTGTGCTACTCGTATTTTATGCACAGCCTGCTTAGTGAGCGTCCATGTCTCGGCACCGTATGTCATGGTGGGCAGGACACATCGGTTAAAGAGGCGAGCGTTCAGGCATTGTAGAACGTTAGCAGATTTAAGGATGGCCGCTAGTTTGTTGAATGCTGCCCAATCCAGCTGGAGGAAGATTTCCTCCCACCCCCTTGCAAGGAAAAATAAGACATATTCAACCCCTCTACCCCTTGAGCGTCTTACATACCGATTGGCGCTAAAGGAAAAAAGTCAATGTCCGAATTGTCACAGCCTTTGGCTCATTGGCTCACCTCTAATATAGTTCGTGTCATTCACGAAGACGCGTCCTTGACTCGTATTGTCATGTTATTAAAGGTTAGATTTGACAAATCTGCGCGTCATCGTGGATGACACGAACTACACTTATCTGATATCATCTATCATGCATACATGTCTGAAATTAGCTATAGTATTCGCATTAAAAGATATCTTAATACCTTTGTAATAGTAGTCAATATCGGATACCAAACCTTTTCGTAGATATCAAAAGCAGTTGAGCCATAAACGACAACTTTATCTGATGATACGAGATAAAATGCTTGGATATATCTCAATGATTTAACAACTAGTAGAGATATTGTTTTTGTGTGTTTCTAGGCACTAGAATTATCAGATATATCGGAGCGTACCAGGTACTCAGAAATATCTGAACACGCACTCTACCCCAATTTTCCTTTCCTATTTCTTCTGTGAAAGCGAAAAGAAACATTGGAAAACATACCAAAAGTATAACTATTAACTACCTTTAACTCTTAATCAGCTCAATTGATACTCCTCTAGGGGGTGACGTAAGCATAGTAGTGATAATTATCAAATTAATCAACTACATCATAATAATAAACATCAGTTTGTGCAGACCAAATTCAACCTTATCGGTCTACTGCTAACGTTTTCTTTTGAATTTCTGTTTCATCTCTCTAACTTAAAAATTGAAATTCACTATAGGGCGCCACGTAAGCAGCATTCTTCTCGTCATTTCGTAAGCAATTTTTGCTTACAGGGAGGCCCCTTCCTTAGCTTATATTTATAGTGTAACTTACAAAAGCAAAGAATTTTGTATTTGTATTCTCGGTGTACATGTGGACAGCCCTGATGTCCCTCGAGAGCCTGCCCTGCCCACCGTCGTCATTGCTATATTGAATCCTAACTCCACAGCGCTACGGTCTTATTTCAAACAAGCTCATCTAACTTGCCTTTAAAGTATACTTCCAAGGTTTTCTGTTAAATTACCATTTTTAAAGAAAGTCTTTAATCTTACCTGAAGATGCCTTCACAGTCAGGCGCCACATAGGCGGCATCTTTCTCTGTGTGCATGTGTACAACCCTGATGTCCTTGAGAGAGCCGGCTTTGCCCACCGCAGTCATGGCGTCTAGGAGTGGCGCGGGGGTGGCCGCTGCGCCTTGGGCAAATACCGTTTGACCTGGAACCAAAGAAGCTTTTATTTAGTTTTTCTTTTTATTATTAGTGTTCCCCTGTTCGGTATACAAATTTGCCGGCTACAGCCGGCTATACTTACAACAGCACCAGGAATGTATGGGATTCTCTCGGGCGACGTAGTTTGGCATGATTATAAGGGGCAATTACACTTAACCTCACGTACAGATTGAACTTCCACAATTTATTCCGAACTATTATTGAGTAACTACTTAAGGGTACCAAATTCAAAACAAAACATATACATGTGAATTTAAGGAGCTTGAGTGCGTTAAACCAAGCTTATATAAAGGGGCCCACTGATTAACAGTCCGCCGGACGGTATCGGCCTTTCAGTTAGAACAAAAAGTTGACAGTTCTGAACAACGGCGGATTGTTAGTCAGTGGGCCCCTTGACACCTAGCCATGCTGATCAGTAACTGGTAATTTTAGAAGGTATCCTAAAAATAGTGAAGAAAAGGAAGCTCAGGCACCTGCCTACCTATAGTACCTATTAGCCAAATATGTTCTCATTGTTAGAGAAATTAACATATGGATATTTTAACCCTTGCGAAAAATATAGTTAGTTCGCGTTAAGAATGCAGTAAAGTCATATGCCCGCCCGTAACCAACCAAATTGTTCCTGATTAGAAAATCAAGTTCACATCAGTGACCAGTTGAAGGCATATTTTCTAATTAGGAAGGAATTGATTTGTTACGAGCATCGCTAGGCCAGTGGACAATGATGATTTCATTCTTAACCCGAAATGACTATAAGTCAGTCCGGTTCGTGTAAAATTCGGAGGATTTTAGATATTAGGTATATCATCGCGCTAGCACTCATGGCTGCATACTCGGACTTCGAGCGCGAATTGTACTTTGGAGTTTGCCTTTCAGAGATTAATTTATCGTTAATGTAGTTTATTATTTTAATACCCCGTATTATTAAACCAATTAACGATCATTCGGCTTAGGTATGTAATCTCTTTTGTTTAAGTTGGAGTAACGTTAACAATTTAATATGAAAAAATAACTTAAAAATTCTGGTAGTGATGGGGCACAATAAGGCACATGTTCTCCCAATAACGTTGCCGTGCGTTGTCGTTGCTTGCACTTTACCCCATACACAACGAGAACAGCCAATTGGTACATAAAGTACCTACTTATATCCAGACAACAAACTAATTTTTAAATACTGGTTATTCAATTCAGTTAAAATCAGATAAATACGGATCTTTGTTTGTTGGTTATTCAAGTGATCTCATACATCAATACCCGCCATTATATATTTAAACAGAATAATCTATTAGTTAATCCCTAATGTTAATTACTTATTAAATTACCGTACCCATAACTCTGATAACTCATAGTAAACACCCAAAAAATTTTTTCTTTATAAGAAATTACTATGAATATAAAACATTTTGGTATTAGAAACCACTTGAAGTGTTATCAGTATTTACAAACTTTACAAGATAATTTCATGAGAATGAGTAGACCAATAGTGGGACCGGATTTTTGCCCTATAAGTTTCGATAATTCTAAAGAGTGAAAAGTGATGTTTATCTGGTATGGGACATATTTTTAAGCATATTTGTAATATATGAAGAAAATTTAGAACGAGCGTTAGATATTAATAAGGTATTTATGTATTTTTATTGATGAATTTTGAATATTGAATTAAAGTACAAAATTTAAGCATCGTCTTTTATAATATGTATGAGTCTTTATGCTATCAAATTTTTAGAAAAAAAATCAACGTGCTACTTTGTCAAACTCAAATTAGCTTATTATTTTGTCAATATTGAATTAAAGTTTGAAAAATTCACAATATCATATCTAAATTCTTAAGTTAATAGGCAAGGCAAAAAATTAGAAGAATAGGATATGTGCTTTACAATTAATATGCGTTTTTTGTCCTGTAAGATCTAATATTGAATTAAAGTCCGTAGAGATAAGTCTATTACTATAAAATAATATATGCAGCCATTTTATGGAAAGTAAGAAATATCTGTGTGTAGCTTGCATTGTAATAGTAAAATCAACTTAAAAAGGCGCGAAATTCATAACCACGCCGCGCTGGTCCGTCAACATGTCGGCTCGGCGCGCGGGAGCCTATCGTAGCCGACCTAGTGAGCGATAGATACCTCGCCCCGCCCGCGCCCCCCGCTCAGCTTCGCAAGCGCTGTTTGTCTTTTCTTTCAAATCATTCATTTGTTTGTTTATCGTGCACATAAATTAGATGCGGACATTACATGAATTTAATTATAGAATAAAAGTTATTATGACTTCAAAATGAGTGAAAAACGCGTGTTTTCAAGTTTTCATGCGTTTTTCTTTCGACGCAGAATATGGTCGCTAATTTCGTTTTGCCGGCCACTGTCCGTCTGGTCCAGCGGGTTAAGACGCGGACTGCTAAACGAGTGTTACGGGTTCGAATCTCGCCTGGTGACTAACTTTTGTTTTTTTTTATATGTTCAATTTTATATATAATTTTTTAATTTTTATTGTTTTAGACATTGGGCATTGTTAATGTCATCTGGCTCTGTGTGGTAGGGCACAGCACAGCGGATGTCATTCCAGATCTAGAGCAGAACCCAACTGGGGAAGTACCTCCACCTTACAGAAAATTGCAGCCAAATAACACTAGACCCTACTCATAGTGTTGTGTTCCTGCCGGTGAGTAAGGTTGCCAGAGCTCAACGAGGGGTGGGAGGGTGTTAGGGTCGGCAACGCGCATGTAACTCCTCTGGAGTTGCAGGCGTACATAGGCTACGGATACTGCTTACCATCAGGCAGGCCGTATGCTTGTTTGCCACCGACGTAGTATAAAAATAAATAAAAAAAAACACAATTAAAATATTTCATACGACATGTGCTAATTATTTGTCTCAGTGTAAACAAAAATATATCATAATTATGATATCAATTTTCAAATTCAAAATGGCGGACATGTTTTATAACTTATTTTAAGAAATTATGAGTAGTTTAAGACTTTAAAAAGCAAGAAATTGTTTCTTGCTTCTGTTTGTATATGTATCATGTAGTGTTTGATGTTTTCATTATTTTTGAAAGTCCTCAGGGTGCCGATTACGAAAATGACATCCATTATGGAACCCAAGATGGCGGACATTCATTTTTCTTAAAAATCGGTATGGGTGTCATCTCCGAGGTTCTTCGAGGTTCCGATTACGAAAATGACGTCCATTTTGCAATCCAAGATGGCGAACATTATTTTTTCTTAAAAATCGATATGGTTGTCATCTCCGAGGTTCCTCGGGGATCCGATTATGAAAATGACGTTCATTTTGAAATCCAAGATGGCGGACATTAATTTTTCTTAAAAATCGATATGGGTGTCATCTCCGAGGTTCCTCGGGGTTCCGATTACGAAAATGACGTTCATTTTGAAATCCAAGATGGCGGACATTAATTTTTCTTAAAAATCGATATGGGTGTCATCTCCGAGGTTCCTCGGGGATCCGATTACAAAAATGACGTTCATTTTGAAATCCAAGATGGCGGAAATTATTTTTTCTTAAAAATCGATATGGGTGTCATATCCGAGGTTCCTCGGGATTGCGATTACGAAACTGACGTCTATTTTGAAATCCAAGATGGCGGACATTAATTTTTCTTAAAAATCGATATGGGTGTCATCTCCGAGGTTCCTCGGGGTTCCGATTACGAAAATGACGTTCATTTTGAAATCCAAGATGGCGGACATTAATTTTTCTTAAAAATCGATATGGGTGTCATCTCCGAGGTTCCTCGGGGATCCGATTACGAAAATGACGTTCATTTTGAAATCCAAGATGGCGGAAATTATTTTTTCTTAAAAATCGATATGGGTGTCATATCCGAGGTTCCTCGGGATTCCGATTACGAAAATGACGTCTATTTTGACATCCAAGATGGCGGACATTAATTTTTCTTAAAAATCGATATGGGTGTCATCTCCGAGGTTCCTCGGGGTTCCAATTACAAAAATGACGTCAATTTTGGCGGTTCTTGTTGGTGCAGATTTCAAAAATAGAGACCATTTTAGAATTAAAGGTGGTTGATATCACGGCTACACACATCGACAGTATCGACACCCATTTCAAAAAGTAGCGGCCGCCATATTTATTTTCAAAATAGATGCCATTTTTGAAATCCACACCCCTAAAAACCCAGAAAACAACACCCATGACGACTTTTTCAAAAAAGTGACGTCCGCCATCTTTATTTCCAAAATGGACGTCATTTGTAAAATTAGTACACATACCTACATCATACAACATGAAAACTAAAAACATTTCCATCCTCTTTTGGGTAGTTGTGTAAGTCTGTGGTAACCCTAGGTAGGTACGGAGACCTTGAGCGGTGTCGGCATTTACGCAAACATCAAAGGCGTCGGCCCACTGTTACTTTTTACACTGTGCTTTTAGTGTGTAAACGAAAACGTCACATGATATATCAAAAGAAAAGTTATTTTATCTTATACCTTTAAACGAGCAATTCTTGTATGTATATATATATATATATATATTTCTGTGATCTCGGAAACGGCTCTAACGATTTCGCTGAAATTTGGTATATAGGGGTTTTTGGGGGTATACAATCTATCTAGATTAGTCTTATGTTTGGGAAAACGCGTGTTTTCGAGTTTTCATGCGTTTTTCTTTCGACGCAGAATATGGTGACTAATTTCGTGTTACCGGCCACTGTCCGTCTGGTCCAGCGGGTTAAGACGCGGACTGCTAAACGAGTGTTACGGGTTCGAATCTCGCCCGGTGACTAACTTTTGTTTTTTTTTATATGTTCAAGTTTATATATAATTTTTTAATTTTTATTGTTTTACACAAGTTTAATTTAGTAAAAAAAAATGACCTATGTAATAAGAGAAATCGACAATAGATGACGTTACTCTGTGACAAGTGCTGTAAGGTTAAAATCGATTGTAAATAATAATAATTGTCAGTTCACATTTTACTTTTTAAGTTTATGTACATTATCACCACCATATTACAATAAATAGTTATAACCGAGC
This sequence comes from Cydia pomonella, assembly GCF_033807575.1. NCBI lineage: Eukaryota > Metazoa > Arthropoda > Insecta > Lepidoptera > Tortricidae > Cydia > Cydia pomonella. Next base: position 5,506,746 of record NC_084723.1, on the reverse strand, counting down.
AAAGCTCGGTCGCCCAGGTACTATATTACTAACTGTACTAGGTTGCCTTTTTAACAAGTTGGTCCAGTCCATGGTTGCCTACATTTTATATAAAAATCGGTTAATCTAGGCGACCATTAACTGGACCAACTTTTTTAATACGGCAACTTTCAAATAAGCTTTCATTTGATATATCATACGATGAAATAACAAACAAAAAAACTATCCGTACGCAATCTTACAAGGCAACCTACTTGAAATGTATCACTGTGAATTTTGTCTTACATTTATTTCTTATCAGAAATAAATAACATGAGGGTGCATATACCTTATAACGTATCTCTATATAACTATCGGTTATCAATATTAGCATTAGCGGTTAACAACAACATTCCCCTTAAAACAAATAACTATCGCGAGGAAAATACCAAGTCCAAACATCTGAAAAAAATCGGGAAAGAAAAGCAGCAACTGGCTTTTAAAATGGTACAAGGAAGGGTGGTCATCTGTATGAGAATGTGTTTTTTTGTCTCTATTTGACCCAATGGTTGACTGGTAGAGAATGCCTTTTGGCATTAAGTCCGCCATTTGTGTTTTTTATTATTTGTGCAATAAAGTTTAAATAAATAAATAATATTCATGTAACGCGATAACGAATTCTACGTGAACGAAACCGCGGGCAATACCTATTATAGTAACAACAAAATAACAATTTTCTATTGCTATTAATTTAAAACACGCTTTAGGAATTTTTTTGATGGACCGTAGACGCAGTCAAGGGCACCCCGCTCCCCACTACCGTTGTTCGCTGCCTCCTGCCACAGCGCGCGGCGCGCGCAAACTTGCCGCGCGTTTGAATCGTAACGTATTTATATAAGCAAGGAATGCATACATATCAGTAATGAGTGTCGCCGTGATTTTATATTTCTAAATTTTTGTTTAGTAACTGAGATCATTGTTGATGATCGATTATTATTAACTCTACAAACTTTAATTCAATATCAGCTATACTGCTTAACCTGAAATCAATATCTAGATAAGCACATTGTCTACATGTCTAACTTTTTACTAGAATACTAAGTTGATCGATAATATCGTAATTTTGCAATATCAGCAACTCTAATTCTATATTTACAAAATAACTCGTGTTTTTACGTTTACCAGAAAGCAGCTGTTCCAGATTTCTAAAAACTGAAAATTGTACATAAATTGAAGTGTTATTCGATATGCTAAAGTTTTCTGTAACTTTAATTCTATATTTACTTAGTTATTAGCAAAAATTAAAATATTTAAATATAACCGAAAGCTCAACCTTAAAATTTCTAACTTTTTACCAAAGTATTATTTAACATACTCCCAATGACATATCAAAAAAGAAAAAACTTTAATATTATCGAAACCCATTTTTGTTCAACCGCTGGTCTATGAGACACGAGGTAAGGACATACGATGAATGACTGAAGGTTTTCGTTAAAGTGGGATACACTAACAAGTAAATCGTTCGAAAAAATATAATGAAGACTATAGATTCCAAATCAGTAATTTGAATTTGAACGTTTGCCAGAAATAATAGAAACATTGTTCATAACGAACCAAATCAATTATCTAAATGTTTATTTATGAATTTCCAAAGCGCTTGGACTGCGGACCACCACACCAACTATAAGAACCACGGTATAAAACGTCCTTCTATTGAAAGCCGGTTTAGAACGGTGGAAGACACGGCAAACATACAAATATAAACTTTATCTACTAATCATAACCTTTTTGATACTCGGGTAAAAAAAGCATCGGGACTATAATTAGACTAATACTTAGTTTATAGGTTTCCTAGTTTAAGTAATACTAACAAGATATGGATTTTTTAAAGTCTGAATTAAATTAATTTATATTATATATAATACCAATCGATTTAAAGCAATATCTTAATGCTGCGCTATGAACTTACCATTTTACAACAACAAATAAAGAGATACGTTTATTATTTGGTAAAGGCGTGTTTTGATTATTTATGTGGTAGAATAACGCTCCTATTACAACATTATTGTCATGCATCACTTTTGATAATATTGATAATAATGTTTGGCCTTTGGCTAGTAAGATTGATCTTTGATCACACCCAGACTTCAGTCTGGTAAAATATATAAAGTATTAAACGTTCAGTTTTCTTGGAAGTTATCTTTATCTATGTGTCCAAATCCACCACAATCAAAATACCAAAACAAATGGAATCTTCCTGCCTACAGAAGATACCTATATTAGTTGCCCTAGACCAGTGGGTCGGCAAATTTTTTTGAATAGGGGTCTCCAAACCCCGGCCCGCGAGGCGTTCAATCCGGCCCGCGGACACTCAACGCCCACGGTCCGGCCCGCGGGAGGTTGCCAAACGGATCCCAGGCTCCAGGGACACTTCCAAAGTGGTAAAATGCGTGTCCCCCCCCCCCCCTTGTAACTTCTAAAATAAGAGAATGATAAACCTAAAAAAAATATATGATGTACATTACCATGCAAACTTCCACCGAAAATTGGTTTGAACGAGATCTAGTAAGTAGTTTTTTTTTAATACGTCATAAATGATACGGAACCCTTCATGGGAGAGTCCGACTAAAAAAAATATATGATGTACAATACCATGAAAACTTCCACCGAAAATTGGTTTGAACGAGATCTAGTAAGTAGTTTTTTTTTAATGACATAAAATTTTAAAAAAAAATTTTTCATCAAACCCATACGTGTTGGGTATCTATGGATAGGTCTTCAAAAATGATATTGTGGTTTCTAATATCATTTTTTTCTTAACTGAATAGTTTGCGCGAGAGACACTTCCAAAGTGGTAAAATGCGTGTTCAATATTCACATAATTTAAATAATCAGAATCAGAATAGCAATTACTCTACACTCGCGTGCAAAAGTATTGCATCACTTTGCATTTTTTCAACTGCACCCAATATCTTTGTAATTCTAGAGCCGATTCTGAAAATTTTGGTATCAACTGAAAGCTTATAATCTAACGCATTAGAAAATTGGGAAATTTAATGAAATTTCAAATCTGAAGACTGAAAAAAATCAGAAACTGAAAGTAGCGACACATTGGTCGAGAAATAAATTTAGGAAAGTTAAGATTAAAAGTCATTTATTTAATACAAAATAAATTATTATTATTAAATTAATACCTGGTGTTGCCACCCCTAGCCCTCCTCACACAAATCAAGCGGTTTTTCATAGACCTAATTAATTTTCTAATGAAAGCTTGTGGAATAGCGTCCCACTCCTCCAGCAAGGCTCCCTTCAGCTCCTCAACATTGGCCGGGGCAGGATTCCGCTTCCGAATCCTCCTTTTCAGGTAGTCCCACACGTGTTCAATGGGGTTAAGGTCCGGGCTCATCGCTGGCCAGTCCATGGTGTCGATGCCCACTTCGAGAAGGTAGGCTGCGGTGGCCCTAGCGGTATGACACGGGGCATTATCCTGCATTAGGATGAACCCCTCATCAAAAATACCGGCATAAGGAACAACATGTTCCTCCAGGATGTCAGTAATGTATTTTGCAGCGGTCAATCCACCGCCACGGCCCCCGCCAGGCACGAAAACCAGCTCTGTTCGCGTGGCGTAGGAAACGCCGCCCCAGAACATCACGGATCCACTGCAATAGGCGACCCTTTCGGAGAAGCAACATTGGGCGAACCGTTCTTCTGGCCTTCTGTAGACTCTTCCTCTTCGGTCACATCCATTCAAACATATTCTGCACTCGTCCGAGAAGAGAACTGGGGTCCATTGCTCAATGGTCCAGTCCATATGATTTTCTGCAAACTCTCTTCGGGCTGTACGGTGTCGCGCCAGCAATCTGGGCCCCGTTGCAGGCCTCCTGGGTGTCACGTTCGCTTTCTTGAGTCTTCTTCTTATTGTCCACTCACTGGCAGCCACTCCTCGTATCTCACGCAGACGCTGCTGGATGGCAACGCTTGTCAGGTGTCGATCTCGGAGAGATGTTGTGACAATGAAGCGGTCGTCCCTCTCTGATGTACACTTTTTGCGGCCGCTTCTTGGTCTTGAAGTAAAGGATCCAGTCCGTTGGAACCTCTGGTAAACTCGGCAAACTGTAGATTGACTTAAATTCAGCGTGGCAGCTACTGAACGTTGGCTACGCCCCTCTTGCAGGAGCTGGACGACTTGGCGGACTTCAGCTTCAGTGGTTTCCATTTTTCACAGGTCTTCTTCACGGGAAAATATGCGGAGATGTGTACCGGTCAACTTTTGATAAGTGACTGATAACAACCCCTCCCCTACCCCCCATTTTATAGGGGTCAAGGGTAGCGCAACTCGTGCGCGTGATAACGCAAAACCGCTCACAAATCGGGAAAATGCCGATAATTTGAAAAATACTGGGCCGTTTTCCATGTTTTTTAACTTTTCGTAAAGCTAAAACTTCAAGGGACATGATCCCATTAAAATAATTTATCGAAAATAACCGGTTTACAAAATTATTGGGTGCAGTTGAAAAAATGCAAAGTGATGCAATACTTTTGCACGCGAGTGTAAATGCAAACACCTATGTATTACTAAAAGTCTTATACGATTGAGATATGTATAGTGTTATATGCCGTTTTTCTCCCAAGAGTGTAAAGCATACGGCAAGTATTTACGATTTACAGTTTTGTAGGCAGAATGCCAAGATAATGTTGGGTTTATTGTACGATAATTTAGCTGACCATTTGTCAACCTTAATGCAACGATATAAGGTACATGTTTGGACAAGTAAGTGTGCTGTTGTTAGTATACGGGGTTTTGATAATTTCGCGGCATGATATTTATATAAAGCTATATTAAAACTTGCGGAAAATTGAAAACAACTTGAGACTGGTTTATTTTGTAATTGTAGCGATATTGACAGTCATTTCGTAAAGCGCCTCTAGCGATTTCATCGGCGAACGTCGGAATCGGACAAAAGCGGCATAGTCAGTGTCAGTGTACATAGTTGGGTGCAATGCAATATGCACTATTCGCAACGAGGCGAGGGCCATTTTGATGACGTCATTAGGCTGTAGTAGATGGCGTGCGCCAGTCTCCCGGCAGTTTTGGGGTACCAATACCATGCCCAATAACATACTTTAGTAGCGGATACCGGCTCTGAATTATATACTCCGTAGTGACGAATCGCGAAATGGACGAAATACGGAGTGACAACGAAATGGACGCATCATATTATACACGAAACACGATTTGGGCGAACTGCGTATTGGACGTACGGCTAACAAATCTTCCCACTAGGGAGAGCACTATGCATATAGCGATGTCACGAGTAGCATCAAACAATACAGAATTCTGTTTCATGCAGGGCACTGACCCCTGGCGTGTTCGCCATACGGGTAATCTTGTAATGCAAACATTGTCATACTAAGATATAATGCAAGTTCAGGTTGAGGATTGAGGAACAGTATTACTGCAATAGCAAATAGAGTAACTTATATAGACTATACTATGCCAGCCAAATTGCGGACCGTCGACCTGTTTTGTGCTGTACATTACATTTGCTTATTTAATAAACTCACGTAGAAACGGACCACGATGGTAAGTTTATTTTTAAAACCGGAGCCCTGAACAACTAATCGGTGACCACTGGACTATGCGCCGTAAACAGTTCGTGACATGTTTTTACAGATTATTTTATTACGAATAAATATGACGCTGATGTCACGGCGGTTTGTTTACTGTTTGTACTAGTGGCGATGGCGCTTTTTATTTCTCAAAAATGAAGATTTGGAAAATACTTCACAGTTGGTCCCATTGTCATCAAGTTAGAATCCGATGAGAGATGAGATGAGAGTGATGAGTATATATGATACATCCTGCCGTAGCCGAAAGAGCATGCTTGTACTTTTCCTACTAAAATGCCGAGATATAACGTATGTTAACTTACAATCAGCTGAAAAGCAATAAGGGCAATAAGCGAGTAGATGTTTAGGAATTCATCTATCAACATTATACGTCAAATTTACGTTCTGTCATTCACCGGATAATCAACCCTTCAAAACTGCATTCAGTCATTTTCCATATTGAGAGAAATACCACTTGTCGATGCATCATGTCTGCATTAAATTTTATTTTAAAGTCAAAATATAAATCCCTTACGATTTCGGGCCTCATGAATTTTATTTTGTTGTGAGTGGACACTGGACACTTCTATGGCATTGACATTGATTAGTGCCATAGAAGAAAATCCAAGAATATTATAGAAGATATAACGGGCCCGTTCAACGAGGGAAACGCAAGTAATTATCTCACTGACCAAAGGTACTGTTCAAACCCATTCTTATTTCCGTCTTTCTTTATTCTGTTCCTAACAAGAGATTTCTTTATTTCTGCTAGCTAGGAGAGGTGTGGGAATCAAATCAATTACACTAGGGAGTGCTCGCGGTACCTACTGGTTTTTTATACAAATACAGTACGGGACCGGGAATTCCCGGTTCTTGCCATACAAACTCCCTACAGTAGCATTCCGTATTTACAACCAATGCCATTGGTTGGTTCCCGCACTTCTCTCTACTCCGCTCATCTCCGCCTCATTAGGAAGGGGAACGCAGACTTCCTCTTAGAAATGGTTACTCGCGGACGGTGTCAATATTCTGCTAATGACACAGCGATCTAATACATCTGCAGGTTTTTTGCAAACAAATAATGGTCGCTTTCCTGCCTTGCAGGCCGGTTGGATATCCTTTATAACCCCATGCCCCTTTCATTGACTGGCAGAGTTAGCCTAATTTAAGTCTTTGGTTCTTTTTTTTTCTTTTTAATAGGAGTTTGGGAGAAACTATTTTCTTTAAGAAGGACGCCAAGGTTTTCTGAAGAGACATTCCGACGGAAGAGCAAGTTTAGAGTAAATAAAGTAAATTATACTTGTTAAGTAAATTATGAAGAACAGTTCAGTTACAGACGATTTGCATTAAACATGCAAGGTGCAGCCAACACGCTCAAACAGACTCAAGGTTACGTAACGACAATGTTCTATATCGGAACCTGTTGGCTGGATTAGATCTCCCGCCGTTTATTAAATCAATACGAATGGCTACTTCGTTCGCGTTATAAACGCGGTAAAATCTTCATTGTCCTCCGGCCTAGCGATGCTCATAACCAATAACTCGTAACGAACCAACTTAGATGCATAACTGTCCCAAGTAGGTACTTCATTTGAAAATGTTCAAACGCTCAGAAATCGAAATTAGCACTCGCAGCAAGATCAACTGAAGAATACAACACGTTAGAAATACTACAATTCAGAATGGGGAGTAATACTGCAATGTTCTGCCGCCATCAGAGGCAGCACGAGCACAAACCGTAAACCATAGTGTAACATATAAAAGGACCGTGCCTGAAAAACAGTAGACAAGTTAAAAGTGATACAACGTTTATACTAAGTTATGTTTGGAAATACAACGAAAAATGAACTCAAATTTTACACTTCTTCAAGAACTTATTTTGAAAAAACTGCCATAAAACCCCTATCTAACGTGCAATCTTACTTTCTTTTCATCAAGTTATGGACGAGAGTATTTGTTTTATTTCCTCACACTCTGTTCTACTTTGGTGATCGACTGATGTTGCAGCTTTAACGTTTTTTGGGGCTGCCACTTCATCATATTTAGCCCAGTACATTTTGATAGGGACTTCAGGGCACTCGGAAAGTATTTTTCGACTTTATCAACCTTGTGGGTCTTATTCCGTATTCCTATGTCACTTTCAAACAATGGCATGACGCTAAGTCAGGCCAAAATAAAAAAGACATCCTGTACTTTATAATGAGATGCAGTGGTCTTTTCTTCAAGCACTCTTCACGGTGAACTTCAGCGTTTAAGTTACCAGTGCTGAAAAAAGATTTCGAATGCATGCCACATTCGACAAATTGCTTGCGAAACTAGCATCTATTTACCAGATGACCTAAAATTTTAGAGAAAATTTCTACCAGCGGGTACGAAAACATACTGAGGTCTAAGGCTGTGTTAAAGACTAGTTTGCAGTAGATGTGGTTGACCATAATTATACATTGCTTTTTTACTTGGTACTGACCACACTGACAATGGCACACTGGCACTGACACTGGTCTCAGTGTACATGATCATATAGTTTCATTTGAAAATGATTTTTAACTGGTCACGTTTTCGGATATTTTAAATTGTGTCTGTTTTTTGCATGATTTTTGGATGACAATGCAATATTATGATGACATGGAGCTGATCTGATGATGGAGACAGGAGGTGGCCATGCAAACTCTGTGATTAAACAGCGCAAACTAATTGTGTTTGAGGTTGTTAGAATTGTGGTGATGACTATTAGTTGCCTATGGAAAGAAAATTACAGTCAGCAATCAATCAAGCTTGTACCAAAAGTTTAATCTTTGCCAAAAACTTTTTACTCTTAAGACTCATCATAACAAAGTTTTTTTACCGATAGAATGGAGTTAGAGGACTGGTTATCTTATCTTTGTGGAACTAAACTGTTCATGAGCATGCAAGGCATATCTAAAGATCATCCTGAGAAAAGAAAAACCGAGGTTAAGATAAGAAACAGATGTTATGATCCTATTGGATTTGAATAATCATATGGTTCTGTTTTGTCAATCATAAACTTACTCTTTACTAATAAGGGTTCTCAAAGTCTGGTACACTAACCCTTGGAATTCACCAGCCATTGTGAAGGGGATTGTAAGAAGCAACAAATGCCTATAAAAGTTTCAGAAACCCTGCTGTAGACAGTGAATTACAAATTGTATTTAATAATTTTATCTCTAATAATAATAATTTTCACTGGTGATACTATAATTATGTAAGTATTATTCTTATATTATGTTTTAAATGGGTACAATATATATATATATAATATGTGTATGTACGGTATATATATGTTTTATAATACTATGTATTGATGTATGTTTAATGATTATAGTAGTGTTTAGATAGTGACTTTTACCTCTCTATCTATTTTGTTTTCTGCACCAATTGTAAGTTTCTGTTTTGCCCAATGGTTGACTGGTAGATGATGCATTAAGGCATTAAGTCCATTTGTACTTTTTTGTATTGTGCAATAAAGGCTAAATAAATAAATGACTCGTGTTTACAAAGTTTAAATCTATCAGACTTCTTGAAGTAGGTGAAAAGTTACTTGGTATATTTTTAAAACATACAAGTGTTGTTTATTTTATTCTATTTTACAACAAGATATAGAATGTGAATGTCAGTGTCTCAATTATAGTCTTGCAGTAAGATAAATTATCACAAAATAAACAATAACAAGCCTACCTATTATTTGTCTCAGTTACATGTTTATGATCATACAAACTGTAGTGTGAATGGCACTACTGATTATAATGCAAATATAAATACATGTAATAAATCTTAGAAGTATAACCTGAATGATTCATACATAGACAATTAGGTATAACTTATAAATAAAGAAACAGATTCTATTAACGGAATATGCGAATATAAACATTAATTTATTCAAATAGCTGAAGTAGGCACTATAATGTATACCAAAACATGCAATCTCAAAGCAGAATTAAATTGCTCCATAAACAAATATGTTTTTTTTAACAGATGTTAGTGATAATGAGTATAGACAGAAGTAGAAGTTCATCAAGTTTACTAACCAACTAACCGTGAAATATAATATTCAAGGTTCATGCAAATGTACATTTAAGAATGGTGTCTACATGATGAACTTTGTACCCAATGTACCCATTACCTTTGACGTCGTAGCGTTGTTAGTGGCATCCCACCCTATACCGGCTAATCATCAATAATAGGCCTGCAATAAACCTATTACGACCAATCCAGGCCTATACCTGCATAGTACTACAACTGTGAAGCTGCGTAAGGAGCTAGAGCACTCACCTGATTTTAAACATTTTTCAAACGCCTCCTTCGCAGTCAGCGTCTCGGGCTTCCTGTCCAAAGGCTGCGATAATTCCTGTGTATACGTAAAATACGTTCTATTTGACAACGCGGCACTAATACGCCCGAAATTCCGGCTCGAAACATTAGGTATTATTTTTCCCATAACAGACATGGTGGCGGATATATTACGTTACTTTATACACAGTTGTTATTTGTAGCGGAATCTTTTGGTATCGCGGCGAACTAATAAATGTTGTAATAAATTTCGGAGACACCTCCAGCTTAAAAACAAACAAGTTACGTTCGTGTCGTCGACTCCGCCGCGGCAGAATGATGATAATGACGTTTGCTTGGAATCGTAAATCTATACGGCATAGGCAGAGAGTGGCGCCAAGTTTAGAAATTAATGTGAATGAAAAAGTTGGTGATACCTAGTCTTCCGCATTCTTCTCACGCTGTTCCAATTCGCAGAATGCATAATGCAGCTGAAAAATTAGAACTAAGACCTAGATATTAAAATACTCTACTGACTGACTGCACATTTTTTTATTTGTCAAATATGTGATGGAGTCGCCATAATCACAACCTCTTTGGACTTTTTAACTTTTAAAACAAACTTTTATGCTTTTTAGTTAATTGTTACCTCGAATGTACAAGAGCGATAGAGAGGAAGATAACGATTTTCCATTTTTCGATGTTCCATTTTTCGATGCTAGAGTCGGAAACGCGCATGTAACTCCTCTGGAGTTACATGCGCGTTGCCGTTGCCGTTGACGAAATTTCTTGTTTGCCACCGACGTAGTATAAAAAAAAAGTTCATATTGTGACGCCTTCTTTTTATTATTAAATTAATTAATAGTATATTCCTAAAAAGCGAGAAAACCTGTACTGGATTATATCCACCTAATTTCATAAATAAATATAAATACAACTTTGTTGAGGGTAAGGAATACTTTCCAACACTGAATGAAAAAAATCACAAGTCTTTAAAGGAAAAAAGTACCTACATAAAATATTAACAATGAAAAAAAACAAACCTAATAACACCAACTTCATCTAAAGTAGATACGGATTGCATTTATTGCAGACCTATTCTTGTCTTTGTGTCGAATCTACCGGTGTAGTTCATCTTTAACCAAACATGTGTACCAACCTAAAAATTCCAATAAAATATGACATTTACACCAATATACAGAAAAAATAGAGCTGCATTCAGAATAATATCATAAAATATATTTTGAAAGAAATTTAATTGATCTTAGCATTATATTTAAGTGAAAATGAAAGTTTTATTGTTACCATTAATCAATATTGGGTATCATAATCTATTGCAAATTAATTTCAGTTTTATTGATTGTCATAGAGTAACGTCATCTTGTGATGAGGTCACGTGACGGCACGTGAAGGAACATAGACAAGACATCCATTCGTCAGTTTTCAGGCGGACAGGACAGCGCAGTTTAGTGTTTTATTGAGCTGGTTGCCTGTGTACTCAAAATGAATAAGGCTCAGGCGACTAAGGAGCATGTTTTGGCAGTGTCCAGGGACTTCATATCCCAACCCCGTCTGAGTGAGTAAAAGTTATTAGCTTATTTATCCAGAAATTTGGTTCGTGGACGTCTTTGAACGTCATTCACTTGGTAACGTCAATTATCGATTTTGCTACACCTAGCTTCCTGTGGTATTTTGTTATTTGTTATATCAGAAAAGACACTCAAAGTCTCAAATCCCAGATTTTTCCTTATTTAATGTGTATTTACGTTCCCGAAGTTCCGTAATGGCTTCTTTTTAGGGAGTTGTCAACCTTGAAGCCTTATCTTTGTAATTCGGATAGATCTTCGATCATGTATATTCAGTTAACATGATTAGCTGTACCTCTAAAATTTCATGTTGAAAATATGTTGTTCATGTCGCATCATAAGTAAAACCATGGATTAATCCATAATTGGTTGATGAATTCTTAGGTTTAAAAGAGAACTTTATGTTTAAGGTGCTAAGTTTTAATTTTGAATAGCATGTCTAATTGTCAGTGTTGATCATATGACTACATAGCCAATGGGCTAAGTTCTGAAAAAAAAGAATGTATCTAAGATGTTTCACATTTTAGACTGAATGTGTTTAATCTATTATTATATTAATGATCAACTATTTATTTTATTTTATCTCACACTCTGTGTTCCAATAGGATTTATATAATGTTTTTGACATCAGCTGATTGAGGAATATTATAAACCTTAACATTTCTATGATTCTTTTATATAATGCTACAAAATGTAATATTTCTGGTACTGTTTTTTATCTTGAAAGTGTAGGTTTTACTAGTCATGTGATTGTGATTTTCAATTGTAGACTTTAATATTAAATTACCTCAAATTGGGCCCATATGTATCATGCAATGGTTGCTGGTAATAAGGTAAACTTTCTAAACTGAAAAGAGTGGAAATATGATATAAAGCTGAAGTTTTCAAGCAAGATTTCAGGGTTTGGTTTTTAGGAAAAATTATTCAGTGCACAAAAAGGGTTTAAAAAGCATATTGCACATATTTAGAGTTAAACTTAAAATACCATTCCAAAGTATCCTAATTTATTCTACTGCTAATCATGGCCCTAGTTTCCTGGTGCACAAGCCTGAACACAAGTGTTTTAATGCAGCTTACAAGACGGTGTCGGGTGTCAATGGTCCCCTGGTCATCCTCGACGAGGTGAAGTTCCCCAAGTTCTCAGAGATTGTGCAGTTGAGACTTGCCGATGGAACCCTCCGATCTGGTCAGGTAATTATCATGTTCATTATTATGTCATTTTATCTGTTACATGACAGTACTACTTCTTCTTTATTACTTTTTCAAATGAATGCTATAAAAAAATCTGATGTTCTCAAGCAAGAGGTACCACATTGTTGCTTACCATAAGGACGAAATTTGCTCATATCTTTATACAAATAACCTGTCAGAGCGTCCTTATGGCAAGCGACAATGTGGTACCTTTTGCTTGAGAACGAAACATTATTATTATTATGATTAAACAAATTATTTTAAACTTTTATTAACTCTTTTCATCTTCTTTATTCAAGTGACAGTTTTTTTGCTTGAATTGAATGAGTTTGGCTATCTTACTTTCGTTGTTGCCATGGTGATATTTACTGGGTCTAAAAAGTCTAGGTGGTACTGAATTCCAAGGAACACGGGACACACCAGTTTATAAGTCTCGAGAATTGATTTGTCTAAAATTTGAGCTAATTCTACAAAACGCCGACTTTGTAACTGATGCTTATCTTTGAAGCTCTTAAGATTCTGTTCAGTTTCTTATACTGCTACTTTAACTGTTGCTAAGCTTCAAATTTCATTGCTGTCCAGGTGCTGGAGGTCAGCGGCTCCAAGGCCGTCGTCCAGGTGTTCGAGGGCACCTCGGGCATCGACGCCAAGAACACTCTCTGCGAGTTCACCGGCGACATTCTGCGCACACCTGTCTCCGAGGATATGTTGGGTAAGCATGAATAATAAGGAAATTTGAAGAATGAAAGTCAGGGTCGTTGTGTATTCGCGCCAAACTTCGCGTAAAGCTTGGCAAGCAAATTAACAAGTACATTCTTTATACTTGCCTTTTTGGCATTAATAAAAACGCCACAGATTTCTGTTAATATAATTTACTTCAAAATTTTACCACAAAGAGTGCCCAATTTGGAACCACAAGTTTACTTCTGTGAAGTTGTTTCTAATGCTAAAAAAAAAAAACAAAGTATAGTGGATAAACATTAAGATAAGTGACGAGCTTTTATGAGGGCTCGTATTTCCCCACTTAGTCAACAAATATTGGGCTATTGGACTTGACATGTGCTATTTTCACTGCCTCATAATAGCCTAAGCTCGAGGAATGTTAGGAAATATTTGGATTACAGCCTTGATTGCTGAGACCTCTATCAGCAATAAGTGATGACTTGAAAGACTAATTTTCACATCTAAAACTACATATCACTTTAAAAATATGTGAACTAAACCGTAAAAGTAATTTATTGATATTATTTCAATGTTTTCATTTTGTAATACAGGTCGCGTGTTCAACGGCTCTGGAAAGCCTATCGACAAGGGCCCCCCGATCCTGGCCGAGGACTTCTTGGACATCCAGGGCCAGCCCATCAACCCCTGGTCCCGTATCTACCCTGAGGAGATGATCCAGACTGGTACGTTCAAATATACATAACTAGGTACTTTTCTATTTATTTTCAATTACTATTCTATACAAACAATTACTGTATATTATTGTGTTATGACTTGCATCCTCAAAAACTTCCTTGTTAAGTTGCAATTATGGTACTTGGAGAGAGATCTGGTCAAATTAAGAACTGTAATAATCTGAAATTCAATGGTCATCCTATTTTGATATTTCTCTATAATCTAAAATTCACTCCAATTGATTACTGACTATAAATTATTTTGTGGACAGTAGTATAATGCTTATATTTGGTGCAGGTATCTCCGCCATTGACGTGATGAACTCCATCGCCCGTGGACAGAAGATCCCCATCTTCTCTGCCGCCGGTCTGCCCCACAACGAAATCGCCGCCCAGATCTGTAGACAGGCCGGTCTGGTCAAGGTATGATCATATTGGCATTTATTGATTTATTAAATCTTTGGGAAACAATGAGGGAAAACACATAGAGTTGAATCAAGCTAACTTTTGCAATTACTAAATGTGGAAATATCACCAGAAATATAAGTTTAGCTTAGAATGGACTCTTAATTCATCAGACTGGACTTTTAAAAACCAATCAGTTTCTATTAATTAGTATAATATTTGGTTGTTTAGTCTTAAGTACCATTTAGTATATGACAGGTAGTAAAATATGACCGAGCCATACTGCTAAAGTAAGATGTAGGGTAGGGTAGGTGTAAAACTAGGTCTTACAAAATTAAAGGCCAGGTACTATGAGATCTCATAACTTTTTCAAGAGTAAAAGCGTTAGTTTTAACATTTGTTATGTTTTGGATTATACTAACTATTTATTTCGTCCACCAGCAAACCGGCAAATCCGTGATCGATGAGCACGAAGACAACTTCGCCATCGTGTTCGCCGCCATGGGTGTGAACATGGAGACCGCCCGTTTCTTCAAGCAGGACTTCGAGGAGAACGGCTCCATGGAGAACGTGTGCCTGTTCTTGAACTTGGCCAACGATCCCACCATCGAGAGAATTATTACTCCGCGTCTGGCGCTGACTGCTGCTGAGTTCTTGGCCTACCAGTGTGAGGTTAGTTAATAAAAACTGGTTAGACTTCTCAAAGATTTCCACAGGTTTTCAACGGTTCTTTTCAGTCTTGATGAGCGTATACCTTGGATTCTGCCTTATTCAGACCTTTGAAATAAAATAGTGTTTTTCTACCATGTACTCTGCTTCCGTCTAAGTAACAGACAATACATTTTGTTTGATGTCGATGTCCTTTATCTACTTGTTATTATTAGAACGGGCCGTATACATCATCTTGTTAGTGATCAATTAGTCTAGTAAGGTAAGCAAGTATTTAGGATTTAAGTGGTCCAGAGACTACCGTATCATACAATGCAGAGGATGGACCTTAAAGGTGTCATAGCATGGACATGACGACCGCCCGCTTCTTCAAGTGAGACTTCGAGGAGAACATATGCCAGTTGTTGAACTTGGCCAACGATCCACCATCCCACACGTTTCCCATTACTCTGCGTCTAGAGCTGACTGCCGCCAAGTTCTTGGCCTACCAATGTGAGATAAGCTAATCAAATCTCGGTTATAGGCCACAAGGAACTCTACAATGACGGTCTTGGCTAGGTTTTATACTTTATCGTAATCAGAAGACTTGCAGTTGAATACAGCTTTTCTGTCATGTACTCTGCTTCTGTTGTTGATAAGGCTATAATAAATTTTGTTTCATGTCATGTTATTTGTCAATCTGTTAATAATCCTGGACGAAGACTTATTTAGGATTTTCACAGGTTTTCAATGGTTCTTTTCGGTTTTGGCCAGATTATAACTTCGATCCTATTCAGACCTTTGAGATAAAACAGAGCTTTTCTCCCATGTACTCTGCTTTCGTCGATGATAATGCTATAATAAGTTTCGTTTCATGTCTGTATTTTTTTTCCATTTAGTTTTTGGTAGTACAAGACTAGTTGAAGGTATTCGGTTTCATTCAAGTGGGTAATTTAAGTCGGCTTTTATCGGCGACAATGCAACGACGATCCTGTTCAATCTCATCAAACAAATCGCAAGTACCTACCCATATAATATTTAAAAAGATTGTCGTTTGTCGATGAAGGAAATATCTAGTTATATCCTTAATTGCAGTAACGCCTTATTGACATCCAGATAAAATCTTGTGTTTCAAAACGGCATATATTTGTAAATAATGCATAAATGATTGCCAACAGAAACACGTGCTGGTCATCTTGACCGACATGTCCTCGTACGCCGAGGCGCTGCGTGAGGTGTCGGCGGCCCGAGAGGAGGTGCCCGGCCGACGTGGTTTCCCAGGTACCGTACACTCCGCATACAGTAGGGTACTCTACTTTACTACTCGTCAAATCACTTTCTTTTTTCGAACTGTCAAAACGATCTGCTAATATGGAATTTATAAGGAAATTTCTACAGTGAACTCACCGCCTTTTTTTATTAATATGTGATTGATATTATAGAAATTGTGTCAAAAAATAAGTGTTATCTATGTTTTATCTAATAATTATCTGGTGCTTTATTTCGTGCATGGTGTGAAATTATTTATTTTAAATACAGGAAACGTCCATATTATACATAGTCCACCTTAAAGGTCCGACCACACTGCTGCTTAAAAAACAGTAACGGTACGGAATCGCAGTGACTTTTGACTTTTTCTCTATCAAAAATCTATCGTATCTTTAAATAAATTTATTCATCTATTTTTACATTTTTTAAACTACTATATTAAAATTTTGAATTTTGTTTCTTTCGAAGCTTCCCGTCTCACACGTTATTAGAATTTCTTGTAAGGTTCAGAAGGGAATCTTAATTCTAGAACTACAAATCCTCATTGCGCTTGTAAATACGCTACGTACGTACGTGATATGTCCAAATTTGAGAAATGAAAACCTTATAATATGTAGGTATAGTTTTCAGGGTGTAATTTCAGTTTTAAAAAATCAAGCACATGTCGGATTTTACAAGCACTAGTTCCGCAATTGGAGCCCTTTATCGAAAATCAGTTCCATAATTGGAAACCGTTCGATATTAGGATGCAAAGGAAAAAAAAATTTTCAAATCCAAAATTGAAATTGGAAACCAGCAACATGCTGAGATGAGGCCATTTTGTGACACTTTATACTTTCTATGTTTTTGTTCGATTATGTAATTTGTCTAGTTTGTGTTTACGAATAAAATAATTATATTCTATTCTATAAAATATATATATGTCGGAGAACGACAGAGTGTGCCATCTATTGCCTTTAAGAGGCTGTTCATCACGCCATATTTGACAAATAGAGCAAGCTAGGGTGTTACGTTATACCCGAGTGGCGTTTGACGCAGTTCCGCCAAGGCGTCATAGAGTGCGCTGTTAAAACAATTGAAAACGAGAACAATTGATGTTATGCTGTCAATCATTCTGCAGACGAAAACGAGAGAACATGACGTCTGTGGCGGTTCCTGGTTCTAACCCATTGGCTTGCTTAACACATTCACTGCCGGGAACCCACCTGGTGGGCGCTCGTGAACTTTGTTCAGATGCCGGACAACCCGCTGGGCGGGATGTTTTGTACGCAGCTATAGACCACCGGTTTCTGGGGTAGTGCGCCGTTTTTTGTATGGCAGTGAATGTGTTAAGATAAGAAGTGTAACGTGTGCTATGATTTGTAATCAATCTATTAGCCTAATAAAGACTGTGAACATCGTATTTCATTGAAAGCCGTCATCATCCACTATTGAAGATTCTGATGTGCTGTCGCTAGTATGATACGCCCACGATTCCCGACATATATAAAAAGTGGATCATCTTTATATCGTCGTGTGTCGCAGGGTACATGTACACCGACTTGGCCACGATCTACGAGCGCGCCGGGCGCGTGGAGGGCCGCAACGGCTCCATCACGCAGATCCCCATCCTCACCATGCCCAACGACGACATCACGCATCCCATCCCCGACTTGACCGGGTACATTACCGAGGGACAGGTGAGGCCTCCAGAAACCATGTCATCATGTTTTGCCTACTTTCTGACTTACATTCCACACATTGTAAATATTGCAGCACTTTTCACCCAGCTTGGATACAATACAGTTAGGGAAATGCTTAATATTGGGATATGCAGTCTTGCAGTTTTATTGCGAAAAATTGGCAAGAATTTCACTTGAAATCTAGCCAGAATATAGAAGTTGTAATGGTTTTAGAAGCTGTTTTGTTTTCAATGTAATAAAACATTTTACTGGCTATTTGACATTTTACCTGGCTTTTTAAACAACCTTTAAACCGGACTTGAAGTTTAAATTATAAAAATCTTCTGCCGTAATCATTTTACGATGTCCACAGGAAAGTCACATAACCGTAACTCATACCAAATAAGTTTTTGACCCTTATCAGTTTCAAAGAGCAATGCATGCAATCAAGCCCGGATTTAGACACCTAAGGCTCCTAGGCACTTCGTATAGATCGTGTCATTCACGAAGGCACATGCCTTTTATTAAAGATAAAATTTGACAAATCTACGCGTCATCGTGTATGACACGAACTATATAACACTTAGAACTTAGGGGGCCCCCCTTCTCCATCTCAAAGCCATTGCTTGGGCCCCTAGGCCCGGCCATTGTGGGGCTAGGCGGAAATCCAGCCCTGCATACAATAAATCCTAACATAATGTTACAGATCTACGTCGACCGCCAGCTCCACAACAGGCAGATCTACCCGCCAGTGAACGTGCTGCCGTCCCTCTCCCGTCTGATGAAGTCCGCCATCGGCGAGGGCATGACCCGCCGCGACCACTCCGACGTGTCCAACCAGCTGGTATGTTCATACTGTACATTGTAGGTGGAGAACAACAACTGTCAGCTCCAACAACCAACAACAACAAGCTGAAGGAGGCGTCATCAGCTGGTATGTTGAAGATTATATATAGTCATATCAACATATTCAACATTTAGGGCCAAGGGTTAAATACACAGACCACCTAGACGCCGCAAACATGCTCAATAGTATGGGGACCGAGCGTGTCCATTTTTTGATGCCTACTATGACGTCACGCAAGCGATTTTGTGATGTGCGACGCTATCGCCACGGTGATCCGATTTTAAAACGTAATAATAAATCAACGTATTTATGATTGATTTTATATCGATTCTTGTATCGAATATAAATCGAGTTAATGGATAAAAAAAATTAAGCGGTTCCAGTACAGTCAGTGCTCCAGATTTGAGAAATATACTACAATATAAAGAATAACAATATTATATAATCTCTCACTTTATACTTAAGCTTAAACTTCATAAAGATCTTCGTAACACGAAACCGTCAGAAAAATCGATTATACATCGAATTGCACAGCGATACTGAATGAAACATCGCAGTGTACAACACTAGTGGCTTAAAATCGACAGAATATGAGAAAATCCCTCCTACCATGCAACTAAACGATGTACGAACGTATCGTTTGTTTGCTGTCCAATGCGACCTACAAATAAAATGCCTTTAGTGATGCATTGATGCATCAAATATAAGCCGTAATGGATGACGTAATTACTTCGTAAAGACACTATCTTTTGATTATCTTAGTAGAAACGACACAACATCATTACAAATTGAAAATAAATGATTTTAAATAAATAAGGCGATTATAAATAAATAAATATTATAGGACATTATTACACAAATTGACTAAGTCCACAGTAAGCTCAATAAGGCTTGTGTTGAGGGTACTAAGACAACGATATATATAATATATAAATATTTATAAATACTTAAATACATAGAAAACACCCATGACTCAGGAACAAATATCCATGCTCATCACACGAATAAATGCCCTTACCAGGATTTGAACCCGGGACCATCAGCTTTGTAGGCAGGGTCACTACCCACTAGGCCAAACCGGTCGATTATTTAATACCAAAATTATTTACTTATGAAAAGAAATGTCACCTTTCACTCTCATCGTATTCGCACAGTTAATTATGCTACAATGAGGCATTTTGTTGCGTGGCAATAAACGTCTAACACTTGGGATGTCATGAGCACCACTGAGCGAGAAGTAGTGAACTGTACTAGTTAAAAACTCGCACAAGTCTTGTACTGGCGGTATCTAGTTAATCTTAAATCTGTGGTTAAATATTTCAACGAGACGATTCCAGACTTCTGCTGTGTAATAATAATAAATTAATAATAATCGTTGATACAGTTTTATGATAATTACCTTCTTACACACTTCTTGAAGCGACGGGGCACTTGGTTGACGACGGTCCAAAAAGACCTTAAAGAACGAAATATTGACAAGAACCTAACGTGGAACCGTGCCACCTGGGTGTTAAGGATAATGAAGGCCTACCCCAAATAGGGATAAAGGTTTCATTGATTTCAAGGTTTTTAGACACGAGTGACCTGTATTCGGATTTGGAGAAGAGAGAGGACAACATGACGTCGTGGATAATCATGAAACTGTCAGGGCTCACAAAAGTGGCATACTACAATTCATTCATTTATTACCATCTTTTATTTGTCATTTTATAGCCCTAAAATTGCGACATTCTTTTCTTAGACGGTCACTGAATAGTTACAGATAAAGATCATATCTGGATCATTTTAGGAGATTCCAATGCTTAATTTTGGGCCGCGTTCAATGCGGCTTACTGTCTGCCAATCTTCAAGCGCAATGTAGCAATACCAAAATGCTAATTCGTTTATTTTCCCCGCAGTACGCGTGCTACGCCATCGGCAAGGACGTGCAGGCCATGAAGGCCGTGGTGGGCGAGGAGGCGCTGACGCCCGACGACCTGCTCTACCTGGAGTTCCTCACCAAGTTCGAGAAGAACTTCATCACCCAGGTAACTTGCTGTCAATTTGTCTATGGTGCATGAAAAACATGTGAACGCCAAATGTCACTGTCATAGTAGTCTTCGAGTATCTTTAATTTAAAGCTATAACAGACGGGCGTGCCATGCCGCGACCTTGGTCCGGTCAGCATATCTCTTTCTCGCTCTTACTTATAGCTGCGTCCTTAACGAACGTACGGCCGATCACCTTACACACGATCGAACCGGCCTCGGAGCTCGGACCGGACCAAGGTCGCAGTCCAGCATGCCCGTCTGTTACATGTTTAAGAAAACAAAGTCCTATATACTTTACTTTTTGCACTTATCGTTATTATTAGACTTTATCTCATTGCCGACTATGATGAATATGTAACTAGGCATAAGACCTGCCTAAGAATACAAGATAGAGGAGATATTTTAGCGAGACTCTTTCAATTAATGAATTTATGAAATGGTATAAGGAATGGAATCATTTATGGGGCTGCAATATTTTTGGTTTTACCTTCCACGTGATCAAGTTCGAGGTTTAGAAAATAAAAAAAGATCCTATTCTTGTTCATGTTGTATTATCCAGAAGATATACCATAGACGAAATCACTTACGAACTTTGACTTCCCGCAGGGTAACTACGAGAACCGCACAGTATTCGAGTCGCTCGACATCGGCTGGCAGCTGCTCCGCATCTTCCCCAAGGAGATGCTGAAGCGCATCCCCGCCTCCACCCTCGCCGAGTTCTACCCGCGTGACTCGCGCCACTAGGCACGCCGCCCAAGTGACCCGCCATTTTGAACTTGTCAACTTGTCCATGGTCATTATAAGCGTGGGAGCGCTAAACGTCACTTTGACAGCTATGAGGCGTTTTTTCGGACGGTTGACCTTTTTACTGTCGTAAAATGAGGTGATTTTGAAAATTCTAAATTTTTCGGCCTATAAAGGTGTATTTACTACCAGAGGTGCTGCAAATTTGAAGATTTGAATTTTCAAAGTTATCCCATTTTACGGTATGTTTAGAAATGCATACAATAATTACTATAAATTATTTTAACTGAGATAACGCTAGATGTCCGTTTTGTTAAGAACAAGTTGAAATGACGCGTCACGTTATCTTGTAAGATATATTGTTTACTAGTAAGTTGTTAATAGTTTATGTAATGTGTATTACTTACGATCGAAAAACTATATCGTGTTGCTGTTCAAAGTTGTCTGTGGTAAGATAGCTATAATGCTATATATGCCGTCTTGTACATATTCCGAAGTAGACATGATAGTACTTGCAATATACTAAATATATTTTGAATAGACTTCTTTATTTATCCTTCGTTGGAGTTTTAACGACAAATAATTAAATATAAATTATGTGCACAAATAGTGGAAAAAAAATATTTAATGAAATATATTTAATCGAAATCAAATGTTACAATGCACTTTTGTGATATATTTCTGGCTTCAAATCTTATAGCATTTTGTGAATGTTTGTATGTAAATATACAACGATATCGAGCCTGGGCTATCACCGCGAACTTTGAAAAGTCGAAGTCTTATCTATCACCGTCTCTATCGCTCTTTATTGGGGGGACAGAGCTGGAGATAGGTTTGGAAAGTCGAGAGTTCTCGGTAGACCCCTGTACGTAACCGTGGTTACATTCCATTCGCTTGTTGCCATCGCCGATGCAAATTTGGAGTTCAAATACTGCAAGTGAATTAGGATACTGTTGTTTTTTGAATGGAAATAAAAGAGTATAGAAGTTCATTGTTATTTTATTCCATCAACATCACATCAGTGCATCCTGAATGGTTGGGGAGCCCAAGAGGGGATTTTTGAAGTGACTCGAGCGCGTCGGATTAAGATAGGGGGTAGGGCTGCCGTCCGTCCGGGTTTTCCCGAATTTGTCCTAGTTTGGAGGCCGTTCGGGGGGGGGGGGGGGGGGGTTGTTGTCAAGAAGTTGGACACTTTTCATGTAAGGAAGCACATTAAAACTACATGTAAAATTAAAGGTCTTGTTTTTTAAAAATATTATTTTCGGACTCGTCCGGGGAAAAAATGCGATTTACGCCAAATATTCGGGTTTTTTTGAATCTTTGTCCGGGTTTGGCGAAATTCGAGATGGCAGCCCTAATCCTGTTGAGTACCTCCACCAAGTATGAGTCCTTAAAACCGAGGCGGGAGTCCGATAGCCCGTCAGAATAGTAAAGAAAAATCGCCATCTTGAAATACTCGAGCGCGTCAGATTAATATATGATGGATTGGTTACTTGTTAAATAGTGCCCATTTCAACAATCGTGACGATTTTAGCGATCCGTAAGTGAGTGACAAAGGTCACAAAGTAGCAAAAAAATTCGCAACCTTGACCTACTCGAGCGCGTTCGATTTTTTTTTGAAGGGTTCATCGTTAAAGAAATCCATCGCTGCGCGCTGATGCTATTTATTCGAATGACGATTAACGAAATTATATATTAATAATATAAAATCATTCGCCGAATTGTCGAATAAATTCATGGAGTGATTATACTTATTCGATATTATGGCAAATAAATTATTCGCGAATAATTTACCTACTCCATAAAAGAAATATTCAATTAATAATGAATGATCCCATTACAAATAAGATATTCGAATAATTCCCAACTCTGTTAGGCTGAAGATAAGTTGCGCAGCGATTTGATAGCCCAGACGGTGCAAGTGTCAAGTAAACGTTATAATTTCATAGACGTTTGACATTTAAAATATCCCGTGCACCGTCTGGGTTATCAAAATCGCTGCCAACTTATCTGGTTTGGCTCTACCATCTTATCAAGCGTCGGTAAATAGTTTTGGGAGTCGTTATCTTTACGATGTTCTTGCCAATTATAATATGATCGTAATTTCACAGAAAATATAGAGGCAAATATCAAATGATGATATAAATTTCTAGATACTTTGGTGCCATACTGAGTTCGATTCGCGTTGAAAGTAGCATGCCTGAACCACTCGACTACATCTTCCCTTATTTCAAGACTCGGCACAACTTCGAGACAAGCAAATATTCGTGTTCGCGAATGTTTTAATAAACGTTCCGTAATCCCATATCTAGAGACTTTGCTCATGGGGCACGTCTTTGTGTCACTGTTATGGGGCGTCACTGACGGGCAAAGAGGTTAGTGATTAGGTTGAATGATGATTTGATGAATGAAACTAGTATTTTGGATAATGGCTTTTATTGATTATTTTTATACTAATTACAATTTCATATAAAGTGCAAAGTAAATGCTATGAAACATCCAAAGAATCCTCACTGTTAGGTACTTTTTGCAGACTGTTAGGTTTAATTTGGGTAAAAACGGTTCTCCCCCCGCATTAATCTCCTTAAGATACTGGGAATTATGGAATAAATACTAATTAAAATTAAGGTACTATTTAACCGGCGATTCCTACAATCGCCTCCGACGCGAAGTATTTCACGTCCACATCGGGGTCTACGTTAAGTTTCTCCAAAACTGGTTTCACTTGAGGCTGGATGACGGCCGGGTCAAGGAACGGCGCCATTTTCTGCAGCGTCTTGGCGACGTTGAATCTGACGTTGGCGACATTGTCGTCGGCCATAGACAACACTGTGGGCAGGAGTACTCTGGTAGTTATGTCTTTGCCGCATACTTCGGAGAGGACATTTATGCAGAAAAGGTACGTCATTCTGTGTAAATAGTTCTGTTCGCGGGACATAGCGAGTACTTTAGGGATCACATTAGTTTCTGCCCAAGACGGTCCGTATTGCTCGACAAGTTTCTTAAGGTTGAGTGTGGCAGCCTCGCGGATAGCATAAACATGATCGATGAGCCAGGACATGCATAAGCCTGTGAGTTTCTCGTCGAAGAAGTCTTGTCCGAGTTGACCGGCCAGGAGCGGCATGTGTTCAATGATGGCCAAGCGGACGCGCCATTTTGTGTCTTCAGCCAAGTCCACTATAGCCGGAAGGAGACTTTGGACCAGCTGTTGGATTCCGATGACTTCATTCACACACTCGAGGTTAGAAATGATGTTGAGACGGACCTCGGGGCATTCGTCCTTGAGTTGCGTGAGGAACAGGGGCAGGAGGTGTTCGATGGTGTTCTGGCGGCCGACGATGGGGCTGAGGCCCATGATGACGGAGGCCAGCGCGGACTTCACGTGCTGGTTGGGGTCGCAGACCAGGTCCTTGATCTGGGGCAGGATCATGGTCATTATGATGTGCTCCTGGTGGGCCTTGTCCAGGTTCATGCAGAAGTCTTTCACCTGGGAATGAAAATTATTGCTTTAATAATGAATAACTACTTATTGGTGGCCTTAATCTGCATTTTTTATTTTACTATTCACCATAAGGTGAAATGGAATAATTGTTTATTTGTGTTTAGATCGTTGCATCCAAACAATGTCGGTTGGTTCGTTTTATATGAGGTGATCGTGAACGAAATAAAGTGCTGCATAGCTGTAGAGTTTAGGGGTCTATATCAGTACAGTATTAATCAGTTTTGTCTTTAGATTGCTTTGATAGTGATTGGCCATAAATCAATCGTAACAAGTGGACGTAGAAGGATGGAATCGGAAACAATTAGCAGTTTCCAATGCGGTCGGCAACTGTCAAGTTTTTATACAGCGCCAGTATAGGTTTCCCCCGTTTCTAGTTTTGTTCTATGGGATATGGCTTAAAGGGCATCCATAGCAACCAGATTATAAAACAAACAGGACACTATTCGTAGGATGGACAGGTAAGAGTATGACAACGCCATCTGTAAAATACTTCTACGGCCAACCCCATTGATGTTAGTGTCAAGGGAAGTATAAATGTTGAAGTAGTAGTGTATTTTGTCACTGGTGGTTGATCATACCATGAGTCTGCGCGCGCACTGCTAGGTCCCGGCAGAATACCAGCGCTGCGGCAGAAATGCTGCAGCACATTTTCTCGACTACACAGTCGTGACAAAAAAAATCCTAGCACGTAGTTAGTAATTAGTTTGTTTAGACCTAAGTTTTATTTTTATTATAAGTTTATTATTATTTTTTTGTCGCGAGAATGTTTTTGAAATAAAGTTTTTATCTATCTATCTATCTAAGTAGAGGCTGGTGACAATAACAATAGACGAAGGAGGGGCACTGACCTTGCCGGCGGCGGCGGCGCGCACCTCGGCCTCGGTGTCCTTGAGCAGCGCCTGGAAGATCTGCGCCAGGTCCGCGCGCGCCAGCTCCGGCCCCACGGCCTGCTGCAGCTCCACGAACCTGCCCACACCATGTACATTATAGTCGACGCTCGGAACGAGCTACTTGCTGGCTGAGGATTCATTTTAAACGGACTCCCGAGGTCCAATCCGATCTAGACCAAGCCAACCACCAACCGACCAAGGTTAGCCTTCCAGCCAAGTTGTATGTAGTGCTTTTCTTAAAAATAGTGCAAGAAATATAAATGTAATAGAAATATTTTACAGAAGCAACGTTCTTAACACCGTATGTATTTTCACAGAAAAAAGTAGAAAGAATTGAGAAGATTTACTTTGCCGCCTTTTTTTTTTTTTTTATTAGAAAATAGTAAGTGTATTTTCTGCCGAAAATACGCCAACCTATTTGAGACAGCTGAATAGCCGCGGTATCAACATTACAATAATATAGCCGGTCAAACAACTATGTTAGTAAAAAAAAGCGCGAAATTCAAATTGTCTAGGGGAGATAACCCTTCGCGCCTATTTTTTTTTAAATTTGTCGCTTTTTCCTAGGGAAATTGCTTGACAGACTATAAGTACTGATATAGCCATTGCAACTTTAAAAAAAGTTTAGAACTCGACAAATATTGAAATTCCTGAAAGCGAGACTACAAGGCTTAGAGGATTTAACAACTGGAGACGCTTTGTCTGTAATTTTCTGTACAAAACAGTCTGCCGATTTTTGCGGGGGAGGGGCACGTCAAATGTATGACTATTTTTACGTAACGTACAAATAGCCATGTCAGATAACGTCAGTCCATACAATACATTGGCCGAGGTCTTCGACAGAGGGGTAAGCTCTTAAAGGCCACTCCAGTTGTTAAATGCTCCAAGCTACAAGGTTTTTAACTTTTCAATTTTTGATTGAACATAAACTACGCACTTCGCGACCTATTTTTTAACGAGCGTCGATTTCGCTGTCCATTTTTGAGAAAGTATTCATCAGTAAGTAACACGTTACCGTTACAGTACTTCTCCTTAAGTTCTGGTTTCCTTTAGTCTATGCGGAAAGAGGAGTCGTAAAATGTATTGGATGGATCCCTTAGATTTCACGACTATTCTTCTCTTTCCACGCAGATTCTATTTTACACCGCCATAGAAAACTGTTGACAACATGAATTGTCAGCTTGTAAGATTTTTATTACATACCGTGGGCCCATATAACCCGACAGATTTTATCCACGCATTCCTGAAGTCATTAGGAGCAAAAAATGTTATATGACCAACTTTTGGTCAAATTCAGCAAAAAAATTGTTTTTGTCTGTACACCACTTTTTGATATTTAACAAATTTAACGCATATCAGTAAAAGAATAAAGATCACAGTCAAATGGCGTTCTAAGTTTTAATAATGTGTCGAAAGATGGCAATAAATTAAGGGCCAGTTGCACCAACCACATTTAGCGGCCTGATCAACGTCAGACAGCAGTGAGGTATGAAACTTCCCATACAATAAAATTTTGCGAACGCTTTAACGGTGACCGACGGTTTGGTGCAACCGACCCTTACTGTAGCCACAAAGTTTTCTTTGATTGTCACCTCTATTTTAAATTTACTTTGATATTAGGCAGAAGAGGTTCGCGCTGTATCAAATTGTCTGCGTAATTTATACTATTGATAAAAGTACCATCAATCCAGCACCCAACTCTGGTCTTGTTGAGTTCATCGGAGTTCACTTGTTTATAGGGGGCTTTACTCACTTGTCAGCCACCATGTAGCGGACCCTCCAGGAGGTGTCTCCGGCGCGAGCGCGTACTGTGGGCATGACCAGTTGCTCCATATCTTCAGGCGGCAGCAGGGCAGCCACGGCAGCGCAGGCCTCCGCAGCCAGGAGACGTACGGAGTCTTGCTCATCCTGATAATAGAGAATTATGATGTTTAAAGGTACTCCACACTCAACTAAGACCTCGTATGTACTCACTCACCTCAGACTTATATTAGGTAGCTGCAACTTAGTTGGCAAAATTGACTGGACTCTTAAAATTTAGTATGAGAGCATATCAAAAAATATGATATAATAAAAAGAGTATTATTGGAAATCCTTCATCTTCGGATGACATCAAACGCTGTTGTCACGTCACATCGGGAAGTAACATGATATCTTTGGAACGAGACAATGCACTTATGGAGATGACTGATAAAATAAGCTATAGATAAAGAAAAACCTTATTGAACTCATTGACTTATTCTTATAATTTACCTTGAGGTAGTACCTATTCCACCTGTTTAGAAAGCAAAGGCTTGCTACATTCACATTCCACTGACCTGAGCCAAATTGACGAACATGGGAATGAGATCGGACTTGACGTACTCCACCTCGACGACCCGGGCGAACTCGCCCAGCTTGTAGGCGGCGGCGCGGCGCACCATGGGCGTGTCGTCCTGGCACAGCAGGCGGAAGTGCTGGCGCAGCTCCGCCTTCACGGGCGCCGACACTCGCCCGTAGCATACGCTGGAGAGGTTCAAGTTTAAATACACCTGACGGATTGCGCAAAATCATATTGCGTTGTTCGTAACTTGTAATTTATTATTATTATTTGTGAAGCAGGCAGGCAGTTGAAAAAACTGATAATGCCTGTATCCAGAGTTCTCAGTGTTGAGTAGAATTTGCATTGTGCATCTAATTTATTCTTAAACTCATTGACACTTTGGGTCCATACTATATCCTCTGGGAGTTTGTTCCAAGCTTTGACCACTCTGTTGCTAAAGAAGTGTCTATGAGGATTGTTGTAGGACCTGCGAGACACCAGCTTATACTGATGATCTCTCAGATGGTTGTTGTTATTGCGCTTTAGCATCTTATGAAAATCTTTGAGGTCAGTGTTGGGTTAGTATTTTGTATGTGGATAATTTATGAGTGCTTGGCAAACTCATTCTTTACATTCAGACTGACCCACTGTGATTGAACCATGAGCTCAAACATGTACTGTACTGGTGGCCTAGCAGTAATACTTACAAACCAGAGTGTTGCCTCACTGTCACACTTACGTACGAATTTACAAGTGCGACAGAGAGGCAACACATTGAATCGTGGTTTGTGGTAGGCCCTCAGAGATTGGGTTCTTGGCACTTAATGAATTCAGTGAGCATAGGAGTTATGTATTTATTTGCATCCTTGGTGTACAAACTAAATTAATATTGTCTAAAGCAGACTAAAAAAATTATAGCTAAGAGCTTGTCAGTCCAGACTCCTGTCTGGAACACCTAATATAAGATATATATATGTTGATATGAGAACATAGGTTCCCTCATCCCTTTACATATTTTTAATATTTCATGTTCCTGATGATTGGGTTTCAAAATTTGCTAGCTTAAACTTAATTCTGTCCATTCGACAAAGACTCAAAAGTTCATTGGAGTGTATGTACTATGTGTCGCACGCCAGTCATTAGGAGGATTAGGAAAATAGAAGTTGATTTTCTAAACTTGTAAGTAATTCTTGATACACCAAAAAGAAGAAATTAATTGGAATGTATAGCAAATTTATACAATGTTTATGAAGCTGGCAGGCTAAAGTTGCCTCTTTGTAATAATCTTCCAAGTTATTGGCGAGAAATAACAGTGTAATTTTGTAATAAAAAATTACCTGAATAGGCCACAAGCCGAAGCCCTGGATGTGAACCAATCTCCGCCAGCTAAACGCTGCACCAACGGCACAAAGTGCTGCTCCAGGGCCTGGGGTGTGTGATGGGCGGCCACGGCCCGGAGGGATGCTACAGCCTTGTCACGCACTACTGTCTCTTCTACAGTGGCAAGGGACTCCAGAGGTGGGAGGAGGCAGTGGGCAAATTCACCACCACCAACAAGGTTGATGAAGTTACCTGGAATGTAAATAGTTGAAAAAAATAAGAAGAGTTCAGATAAAAAGTTCATGTTACATTGAAGTCAAATTTTATACTCAAATCTTGAGGAAACAAATGTTGTTGATAACATTTAATGAATTATAAAAAAGTCATCATTCCTACAGTTCAACAATGAAACATGCCATCTGAAAGTGTATTTTTTTTATATACTAGTATTATATTGAACACTTCCTTTGATTTAATATCCCTGAGTTTACGTAAAAATTTTAAAGCTGTTGACGGTTGCAAATAGTAGGTAGGCCTACCTTCATCATAAGGACTTAATTATGTATTTCAGTATGCTTCTATAGAACATTATATATTTATATTGTGAGAAACAGTAGTTAAAACACTATCCCAAAATTAGTTCTAGTTTTGGTATCGCGTAATTCACAACAACAATTATAGAACAAGAGGCTAGCATCCGATACTGAGGTATGTCGTTCTTCAAAATTTTATAGGCACACTAAGTTAATTTGCAACATGTTAAGCACAGAAATAATGTTAAACCAAAATAACGCCCATTCACAACAATGCAATAAAGACTATAAACAGAAATGTGAAGGTCTTATCAAATTAAATTACAAACAAAAATCGTCTTCAACGCGTTGTGTGTACGAATGAGTAATCAATCGGCAGTTTTACATACCAAGTTGTTCAGCAAGCGCCAGCAGCACTTCGTCTTCATCGTAAATCGTCTCTGTGAGGAACGGGATCAGTTCGGATCTGGTTCTTTCCACGCCCAAAGCTAAGGCAATGGTGGATAACTTCTTGATAGAATTCAATCGGAGTTGCACATCCTCGTTTTTCAACTCGTCAATCAACACCGCGATTGGATACAAAGACTCATCGGTCCCGGAGTCGCTGGCTGCCATTTTGTTATGGAATTTTCTGTATATCTTCGATTGGAATAATTTCTTGCTTCACTTAGATTTACTTCAGATTTTTGTTAAAAAACTGTAAGCACAAGATTCAATACAAGATGTGCAAAATGGCAGCTATCACAGCCATAGAGCAAAGATTGAAAATGGTGTTGCCATTGGTATTGTTTAGAAACCCCATAAATTCTAAGGGCTCCTCTACACGATGGCCCAGCGTAGGCCAGTCTAAGAGACGCAGCTATGCGGTGGAATGAGATAGCAATATCACTTACTCCCTCTAACGCATAAATGCGTCCCTTGGACTGGCCTGCGCTGGGCCATAGTGTAGAGGAGCCATAAAAAGATTGTTATTTGGTCCTGTCCTGTTTTGTTATAGTACTTGTTCGATATAAATTAAATATTTATATATAATGGCATTTGTAGTAATAAAAATGGTACAGATTATAACAGAAAATGATTCTTCCATATATGACGGGTAAAGGTACCGTATGGCGGTTAACGCTTACATCTCGTAACACTGCATAAGTATTGGAGCGTCGGTAATAAAAGCGTAAGCACCAACCACCATAATAAAATAAAAAAGCACCAAAAATAAATAAATAAGGCACCTTTTCCGTGGAACGCCACATATTAATTACAATTTCCCTCTAATTTATAGGTTCTGACTAGTGGCAACATTAAAATTACTATAGACAAACCTATTTCTTTTTTCAAATTAAAGTTATTTTAGTGACTAAAGCTCTAGTGTCCAAACAGCCTACTTTAAATTTTAACAGATTTTTACAAGTTATTGAAGAACCTCCTTCTACATTATGCTGTTATTTCTGTCATCTGGGAGAAAATCTGAAAAAATGACATAGTTTGTCCACGAGTTTACCACTCTTGGCATGAGATTTGGCAATGGACCAGACACAACTGAAAGGCCGAAAGGCCAGGATGAAATCGCAATCAACGCCTCCATAGCTCACATCGTGTTGAGCTGCGTTGCCGGACAAGGAATAAGTCACTGGAATGAGATAAACTTCACCCAACCTGGAATGCATGGAAACCTATTCCTCTTTGGAATTTTTGGATACCTTCTGCACCAAAGTATGTTTGAATCGGTAACAACAAGAATACAACTGGTGACAAATCGCATGTCATTTTAGATACATTACATACAAGGCAGTGCGTTCAACGAATTCAATTGTTCGATCAAAAGCCGCAATGTATCACAAATGCCATGCGATTTGTTGCAATATGAGGCCTTATATTGATTGCGCTGGTCATATTGGCAGTTTGGCATGTTTTCCTTTAAATACACATTGATGAATAGTACTTAAAACTAACTGCCTTGGCTCAGCGATCCAAAAAGAATCTTGGCCTCCGAAACGAGAGAACGCCACCTGTCCCGATCCAGCGCGGTTTCCTGCCATGAATTGGCATTCAGCCGACACAGGTCCGCCTCCACGACATCACACCAGCGGTACCTGGGGCGCCCGAGCGGTCGACGGCCGGTTGGTCGCCCCATGTACGCTTCCTTGACTGCGCGATCCTCCCCCATTCTGAGTAGGTGACCGAGCCAGCGAAGTCTGTGGGATTTAGTTACGCCGATGATATTGGGCTCAGCCACCAACTCCTCGATCTCGGCATTTTTCCGGATCCTCCAGGAGGATCCTCATATTTTTCAAGTCGCCTGGGGTGCAAAGTGGGCCGAAGTAATAGTATACCGAATATACAGACGAATATTAACGTAAAAGTGTACTTTGTTACATGGTTGTTTATAAATACTATTAAAAATTGCGTTAATTGCGGGTTTAAAATATTGCTGTTCTTTTTTTCCAGGCGCAAGATTTAAAATCAATATGGGCCCAGTGTACAATTTCAGCGGAAAAGCTACGCGCTATCTTCCTATTCCTTGCATGATGGCCGATCTCTACAAAGGCAACCATCTTTTCGCAGGCTTACATTTAATGTCCGGCTTAGTTCCCTTCTCATTGTCAATGATGGGAACTAGTTTTGACAGTGCACAAGTGGGGAATTTAGTCATAGCTGGCAACATTATTTCTTTAGGACATTATTCTTTGGAAAACCATCTGGAGTGGGGTTTTTATACAGCTGCCTCCGCGGTTTTTACTTATTATATGTGCCCGCAAACGGGTCCTAAGATCATATATCCCTTCGGCCTAGCATTGATGGAGTATTGCGCTTATAGAGCATTTAAAATTAAATTAGAACGTAAGAAGATGATTATGAATTTTATCATAGCCGTGCTGCTTATCATTGATCCTTGTGGCTGTTGATTGAGAAGATCCAGCCTTCAAAAGAACTTTTACAATCAAATTACTTTATGATTCGTTATTAAATAATACCCGAAATCAACAGGGACTGACGAGTTTTCATTGTTCTTGAGCTTTATGTACCAGCATAATATACCTAAATTGCTATATTTAATTAGCTGGGCTGTAACCGCGAAAATCGAAGTTTGTCAATTGCGGGCATTTTTCACTGTCACTCTAGTTACGTCTTAGTAAAAGAGAAAGATCCCCGTTCCCCGCAATTTGCGAATTCCGGTTTTCGCGGTAGGCCCCCTAAAGCAACTTCGTCTGTGTGTTATGATAGACGATTGATAAAAAAATCCCTAATATACTTCCTCGGGTTTCAAACTATCTACATACCAACAGGGTAATTCGAACTTACACTGACATCAGAATGATATTTTAGTCATGTAATTTAGTTATCGTTTGTCTCGCCCGCGCCAATACCTACCTACAAGCACGAGCAAATTGCACGATAACTGAATGACGTGAGTTAGATGTTATTTTAATTGTAATGAATTCCTAGTTTTTACTTAAATGCTACTTTATGTTTGACAATGTAATTTAATTAGTATTTAGAATATCAATTATGTTGCTATGCCTTGACCAAGTAACCATGCATGCACTTAATACATGTTAACACCGCAATGTAACCATGGTTCTGTAATAAAGGAAGTGAAATGATTTTTTTATATCAGTGTACGTTCGAATTGGCCTGCAAATGTCATCTAAATCGAGTCAGCGGCTTAAGCGGGAAGAGGCCAATTAGAGGTATGAGGGGTATAGGTATATATTCCCATAATGGCCTTCTGTAACTGCGCCCATTGTCTTGAAGCGCTGAGGGCTTACCACGAACACCGAAGTTCACAAATTGCGGGTAGGCATCTATCTCTGTCATGCTAATTACGCCTTAATTGGAGTAAAAGAGAAAGATGCCCGCAATTTTCGAACTTCGATGTTGGCAGTAGGTCGACTGGACTGACTGTTAAGCACTGCCCATTGGTGCCGTCACTATCTATACCGTGTAACATAAACCTATCATTTACCTCTCACGGCATTTGAAATGATTCCCATTGTCTATACGTGCTTTTGTCACAAAAAGCTTTGTGATCACAAAACAAAGGAATCGATACAATAACAGGGTAGGGTAACCAACCGTCTCGTGTTCGAGTGAGTGTCCCTAATGCACGCGCTAGGGTGCCCCATTCGAGCCCCCTGCCGGGACAATTTCATTACGTCTTAGACGAGTTGAAAGGAGAATTACGCATTTTAACGTAAGCAATATAGTAATATTGAAGTAATATCGAGATCATACAGTAACTCGCATAAATCTCGTACCTAGACTTCGGGGATACACACTAGGGACTACTTGCACCATCCAGGGTTAGTCACTGACTCGGATTTAACCGTTAACACAGGGTTAAATTGTCTACCCCCCGAGGGTTGCCCACCTTGTCATGGTGGAGGGGCTTAGTAGCCGTGGCTTGGTCTCCCACGGTGAAGCGAAGAGGCAACCAGGGCCGGCCTGTTTGAGGTGCGGGCTGGCCCGAGGAGGACGCTCCAAGTGGGCTTGGAGGTGGCCCGTCGAGGAAGAGGAGTGTCGGTATTGCGGTGAGCCGTTCTCCCTATCCTCGACGGCCGAGGTGGGATCGCAGGGGAAGAGGCGTGATGGTATCACGATGCGCCACTCTCCCTATCCCCTGCGACCTTGGCGGGGCCGTTCCGCTGTAGCGGCGTTGGTGGGGCTGCAGAGGAAGAGGAGTGTCGGTGTTACGGTGTGCCGTTCTCCCTGTCCTCTGCAGCCGAGTTGTGGTTTCCGGCAGAACCATGGACCTCATCTGCCGCCGGGCGCTGGGGAGTTTTCTGGCGCCCGTGGCCTCCTTGTGGCGGGCTCGGGGGGGTCCGCTTTAGGGGGGCCGAGGAGGAAGGCGCGTCGAACCATCTGGCGCGCCTCGCGTGAAGGGCCTTCGGGCATTCGCGAAGGAGCCGCTCGCGGGCGGCTGCCGCCGGTGGGGTCGCGGATGAGTACGCAAGCGTTCCTGTAACCCCATCAATAAGGCGGCGAGGTGGCATATGGGGGGTTTTTAGTGGGTATACCGTGGGCCTCATTAGCCTAGACGGGAGTCCCACATAACCACTCGGGTCACCCCCCGCACCCGGGTGGTATGCGGAATGCATTTCCCCCCCTAGAAAAAAAAAGAAAAAAAAAAGGGTTAAATTGTCTAAGGACCACTTGTACCATCTCACTAATCTGGGGTTAAGTGGTTAAATCATTAACCCAATGTCAAATTGTACTGGTAACCATGGTAACTCCAGGTTTTACCAGTTAACCCCGGGTTAGTGGAATGGTGCAAGTGGCGCTAACCGGTTAACCCCGAGTTAGTGGCTAACCCTGGATGGCACAACTGGCCCCTATAATAACTTAACTCTCTAAAGAATAGAGACATTATTGCTTCTTGCACAACTGTTACCACTAATAATGGGCAATTACCGCAGAGTTGGTTACGGTCTGACTGTAGAATGGCTGCCGTGATTTTCTCGAGGGACTACAGAAGAATAACGGCACCAATCATGGGACATTTAAGAGAAAATTTGAAGTAAGTATAAAGTAAGTAGTATTTTTACAAGCTTTTATTTAACTTGCCCCTAGTATGTATGAGACAAATCTTGCAAGTTAAATTTGACCCACTTCCCGGTTTCCGATGAAGCTGAAAATTTGCACACACATGTAAGTCGGGTGACAATGCAATATTATTGTACCATCAAGCTGATCTGATGATGGAGACAGGAGATAGCCATAGGAACTCTGTGATAAAATAACGCAACCTAATTGTGTTTGGGGTTTTTAGAATTGTCTCGATGAGTATTAGTTGCCTGTGGAAAAAAGTACAGTTAGCAATAAAAGCTTGTACCAAAAATGAAATTTTTGCCAAAAGCTTATCGATATTTCACCGTTCACCGACACCTGTAAAACTCCCGCTTTAGTTGAATGTCTTATTCGTCCTTTATGTTTTCGATGTACCTATTTAATGAAAGGTTTCAATATTATAAAAAAAAAATTTAAACGATGTTTTTGCCTCCAGTCATGGGCAGTACGGCGCCATTCATTTAAAAACATACAAAAATCGATGAAACATCAAACTTAAGCAGCTCTATGACTCTTCTTTCAGGGTAAAATTTTTGGCTTATTTAACAAGATTTGTCTATACCATCCCATTACTGGCGCCAAGTTTATCATCGGAGTGTTCCCTATATGGGTTTCTTCAAAAAGGGAGTGAACAGGTTTTTAAAGGGTCGGCAACGCTCATGTGATATGGCTTGAGTTGTCGGGCAGTATGTTTGTTTGCCGCTGACGTGGTATTTAGAGAAGAATGCCCACGGCTGTTTTTACCACAGCGAGCGGCGCAATAGGAAGTATTACTGCAATGTTCTGCCGCCAGAGTGCAGCACTAGCACCTTTCGTAAACCATAGAGTAACTTACTTATACATATTTGGCAAGATTTCACAGATATGTAATAAAATATGACATTGATGCATCAAGGCGGTTTGCTTACCAAGGGCCTACCGGGAAACGCGAAAATCGTAATTTAGTTATCTGCCTCTTCATCGCTCGAATATGCAAGAGTAATAGAGAGGTTAGATAAGGAAATTTCAATTTTCTTGTTTCGCGGTAGACCCTCAGATTGTGATGGATTGTGGTAGTGGCGCCTCCTACGTAGAGTTTCGCGTAATTATATGTATTCCCTGTGGCATGATTTTCTTACCTACACTTTGGAATCTTCGTAATCGTGCACGTTCAGGAACAACTTTATGTTTTTTCAAGAGACTATGCAGTTATTCTAAAATTATATTTTCATAAAGAATGTAGATTTAGAGTATAACGCGAATTTCTCCTGGATGGTACACATTTTCCAAGATGGCTGCGATTCCTCGAGGTCCCCAAATGTCAAATGGTGTGGGCACGAAAAAGGGGCATTTAATTTATATACATACCAAATTTCATGACTGTTGTAGAGATTTCGAGGTTGGTCTTAATCCGATTGTGCTATATAGGTGCCTACAGGTTAAACAAGAGTCAGGAACGCGCTTGGACAAAGAGTAACGTCAGTATTTGAGTTGAAATTTTCCCCGAAGTTGAGACAAAACAAAAGCTGTACAAAAACTTATAAAAAAATGTTCCGCTAGAATCTAAAACTCCCTTAGCGCCACTTGCGCCAGCCAGGGTTAAGCCACTAACCCAGGATTAACTGGTTAAACCTGAAGTTCCCATGGTTACCAGTACAATTTAACACTGGGTTAACGGTTAACCCCGGGTTAGTGGCTAACCTTGGCTAACGCAAGTCGCCCTTACAGAGATCAGTTTGTCTTTTTAACTCAATTTATGTAAAACTGTAAGTAAGTGGTTTTGTGTAGGTAGCTAACAATGACGTGGTTAGTTTCATTTAAGATTCCATCAACTCTCTATATACTCCTTACAACCTGGCGAGTGCTGCCTCTGCGTGCGTCCCATGACACGGGCAAGGGCAGCATCAGCTCGTCTGGTGTACCCCTTACATTTCATTCAAGTGTCAAAAGGGACTCGACGTGTTGGCTTAGGTTCCGCGCACGTCTCCCAAACCATTGTTCCGTGTATATAGTCTATTTGATACTAAAACGAAATATAAAAGGTAGTGCCTTTATATTCGGGAGCCGCAGATATCGGTTACCGCATCTGGTGGCCATTATCAAGGATCCAGAAACCGATACTGCATTATTCCCAGACGTAAAAGGTTTTTGTGAAGAAACACAAATAGTACAGTCACAGTCGTGTGTAATAAATATACAGTCAGTCGCAAAAATATCCGCAAGAGTAGGGTGCTAGAGTCAGACCAAGCTAACTCGGCAGCGATTTTGATAGCACAGACTGTGCAAGTCTTATTTTAAACGTCATAATTTAATAGAAGTTTAAAAATAACACTTGCACAGTCTGTGCTATCAACATTGCTGTTGAGTTAGCTTGGTCATAGAATAAATAATAGTACTACCGTGCAGAAATAACACTTCCTACAAAACCGAAGTTTACAGCGATTGAGAGACGAATCATGCTGTCCCATTCTAATGTAAGGCACTATCCCTTTCGGCTATTAAGCGTTGTCAAAACTCAAGTCAATATCTTATCTGTGGTTGTGCACGCAAAGGGACGTCAAGTTGTACCAACTGGTGCCAACCCTAATAATTGTTCGTAGCAATCAGTAGCAATGCTGAGCCGAACACAGTCGATAATGCCCGAAAGGATCACTGGCTTGACCTGACTCTAGCAATACTTTGCTTACTGCACCTATTAAACTTAAACCTATTAAACTTAAGTTCTTTAAGTCCGTCTTAGCTATCTTTGCACCGTCTTGAATCTTGAACAAAACTAAGTGCGGACGTGACTTACTTAGGACTAAACTTCCCGTTTTCATAGAAACTTGATTAATGATGACATCCACATTGCAAAAACAAATCAAGTTCGTTTATAAATCAGGATAAGCACTGGCAATTTTCATTACATCGACAGTGTAACAAACATATTTGACAGCCGTTTGTCATTGTCATTTACAATTTTATTATTTTCTACACAAGTTTATTTTTGAATGTTTTTGATTTAGCTAATGGGCCAAGATGATAACATCCACGCGGCTCTATCGCACGTGGTGCTCTGCTGCGTCACCGGGCCCAGCCTCGGGCGTGTGCATATCAAGAACTACACCCACCCGGGCATGCACACCAATCTGCTGCTGCATGGAGTCATGGGATTCCTGCACTATCACGGTTAGTCGGCTGTTAGCGATTCTAAGGCTATAAAACAATACCGCCCTGCTGCTGATGACATGGTCTCCACGCTAACTTGGCAGAAACTTGGGTTAGGGTATAGTAAAAGAGGCCCGAGTTTAGGACAGAAAATTTACGATTAATTATTTTTTGTATTTTTAAACATTAAAGAAAATATTAAAATAAGATCTTTTATGGACAGATTTTTTTTTATAAACTTGAATACATTCAGATCTGATATGTTTGATTCAGATATGTCTGTGGTGGCTTTAAACCATCTTGAATTGGTCTTTATTTCCAGGAGGTTTCGGTGACGTCTCCCAAGCCTACAAGATTAGCCTGGCCGCATCCCGGTACCTCCCGATCCCCTGTCTAATGGCTGATCTAACGCGAGGCGATGACGTACGATCAATCTGCCATCTCCTCTCCGGACTTGTCCCTTTCGTTATCGCTGTGACCGGAACTGAAGACAGACACTTCGGGAACCTTATGGTTTTTATCAACATAATTTGTTTAGTGTTTTACTCGCATGAAAAGAATAGTGAATGGGGCTGGTATACAGCGGGGGCGGCTGTGTTCTCGTATTTGGCCGCGCCGCAGATCGGCGGGTTCGGCCCGAAGGTGATATATCCATTGGGGTTGGCGCTGATGGATTATTGCGGGTACAGGGTGCATGGGGTTGCAAGATCAGCGGCTGCGGGACCTCCTCGGTAATAAAGCGAATGTGACTTATACTTGTTTTTATCATTTAAAGATAAAAGTTTAGAGTGACTTCATCTTTGAATAGCAAAAATGCCTAGAAATTGTAAACTCTGTTTACAAAGGAGATAGGGTACTTATTAGCATGTCGAGAGCTAGGACGTTTACCTTCCGCACCATTTCACCAAACACCATTTGCATTTGAAGGGTTTCCGAATTGCAAGTGCAGGAAACATGGACCAAAGTGCTTAATACGTTCATGGCTACTTGTTTGCATAGACAAATTATAGTATTGACCATTGTAATGTATGTGTCTGAAGTAATAGGTGGGCAATTTAAGTTATTATCTCGAAAAACCGCCAATTTTTGAGTTATTTTTACGAGAACTATCGATTTAAAAAGGAAAATAAGTCGACCAAAAACATGTCCGTTTTGTAACGCATTACCACATCCATTTTGCATGGATCGTCACAAAACTGACACCAAAAATTTGTATGAAAAATTGGGAGCATTTCTCTTTTTTGGTTTAATCACTAGTCTTCGTGATTCTGAGTCGAAATAACCCAAAAAATATTATATACTACTAAAACGGGATCCTGCAGAAAACCGTACCCGCAAAAAACAGAATGTTTAGTGGGTAAGAGCCCTAATATTAAATTACCTAATAATTTTACCAAGAAATACATTTAGAAGAATTCACAATAATAAATGTTGCGTAAGAATAGTTCAAAGATAAAAAAATCTAAAGTCTAAGTTCACCTTTCGCCTTCCGTTTGCAACTTTGCAAAGTTGGGAAACTTTGCTTTATCATATTTTTTAATACCTGTGTCATTAGAGTCATGTCATTTTGAGTGAAAGTATGATTTAATGCTAATTACGGCCAAGTTGTGTACTAATGGCGAATTTAGGGTAAATATTTTTGCCAACCCTTATTTTCAATGAATTGCAACAGTGATTTGCTTATACTATAAAGATCAGAGCAAATCTGCACATAAAGATCTATAAAACTCATCAAAAACATTCCCAGATGACTAAATAGACAACAAACTTAACTGATGCAATCTATTATTAAAACCTCGTTTCAACTTTTATGATGTCGTAAAGCAGGATGGCGCTATTTATCGAAGGGAGGCGACGACATGCGTCTGTCATCACGGTTTTCTAGTCGTAATATTAGTAGGAGCTTAATTGTGATGTGATGATACAGCTTAAACGTGAAACAGAGGAGTCACTTTTTTGTAATGGTAACTGCATACTAACTTCTCTTAATTTAAGGAATAAATAAAATTTATCTATTTAATCTTTATTCCTCAGGACATAAAGTACAAAAGGCGAACTTAATGCCAGAACGCATTCTCTACCAGTCAACCATGAGAGTGAACCAAATTCAAGTTTTAGGTGCGGGAAAAGACGAGTGTACGTACCTATAACAAGAAAAAGCTATACGTGACTAAAGGTCTCTTAATATGTTAATTTCTTATTGGCACGAATAGATTTCATAGTGAATTACTTAAAAATCCACTTCTATATTATTAGCAATGTTTATGAATGCTAACGCCACAAAGGAAAAGCGCATAATATCTTTGCATAATGACTGAGTCTACCAACGATAGGCACTCTGAACACAATGATATTATAAACAAAGATATATAATAGGTATTCCAAAATTAAAGCGCTTACCTTGTACAAATTGTACAAATTGCCTTTAGTCGCGCCTAGGTAAACGAGAAATATACACGTGCTAACGAGCGCACCGTATGAGAAAGACACAAGCTTCCGCTTAACAACTAGTATATCAAAAAGGAATGGAATCGAAAAATAATAAAAAATAACAGATTTCTTCGTAGATATAGAAAATATGGAAGTATTTTATGTGCTCCTTATGTATCACCTATCTATATCATTGCTCTTAAATTGCAAAGTCACACGCTCCGACACTGCAAAGTTTGTGTGACCTGTGTGCCCACTCTACCAGGAGCCCTGTTTAGATTCAACAACTTGTCAAGGTTTTGATACGACCTTGATGATCTTGTTGGTGACAGGCGTGCAGCCGTGCATCTCACGCACGACTTACACTTCATTCCATTTCATAACATCGAAACCCTAACAAGTTGCTAATCCGGATTCGGACTTCAGGTAGTCATTTTGGATGCTACTACCTTGTTTCGAATCTACCAGATAGCAATTTTGTGTAGAGTCTATGTAGAAACTTTAGAAGTTGTTAAATATAACGCCTATATTGCTATTGGCAAAGAGAATTGAGTATACAGGCGTATTGTCAAAGTAAATTTTGTAGTCAACTTTTACTGCCATCTTTCGACACAGGACTAAAACTTTTAGAATGACATTAGCCATATGTTGATCCATGTTCTTTCATTGATATGTGTTAAATATCGGACGGTGTCGCCATCTACTTGAGTATAAGCCAAAGTTATATCGCCATCTATTTGAGCATATTTTTTTCTTGATTTTTCGAAGCACGTTTTTTTTCTTAGACTTTATCTTATACGGAGTTATATCTTTGCTATTGGTGACACCGCGGCCCCAAACCGAGTGGCGCCGCTGTTCCCACTTGTCTGTTGCTATAAAGTTAAAAGCACATTATAATTACAGCAATCGTTCTCAATGACAATAAACCCAAATCTCGCATTTCAGTGATTATCTTCATCTTTTATTGTTAGAATAATATTTAAATCGTTGCGCCATATTGTGAAGCGATGAAAGAGAAAGAGCGGTTTTGATTACCGTTTTGCAATTGTTTATTCTATACGATGTTTGTTTCGGTATCGGAATACGCAACCGATCCAATTCGAGCTATTTACACTATTCGACGGAAATAGTACATTGTGTATTAAGGGCGAAAATTCGGTAAACAAGAATTAACACGAGTTCGTAATTCTTGTACCGCCCGTGGCACACACAATGTGTTTCATCACACTTCTGTGTTTCATCAAACTAAATTTTAGGCGAAATAATTCTTATATACGATGATAATTCAAACATTCGTCCGCCATATTGTCGTCTGTCATTTTGACAAGTTAGGCATCGAAGGCACAGATCCATCCGGTCATTCAGCCACTAGCCACGTTTGAGAATTGTGTAAAAAATATTTTAACGGCTATTAAATTGTTCAAATTAAATATTTTTAAACATAAACAAAAATATTAAATTATAAACGTCAATATTTAAAAGTAGAAGTCATTGTAGCGGCAAGGCGTCGACGCACGTTAGAGTCAGCAGTTTTGGTAAACAGTTTAAATGAACATTTAGTACGAGCAGTCGCTTAGCGCAGCTCGACAAGTGCGCACATTCTTAATACATACGCGATACCGCGACGCCGCCTGGTCTTGCGCCTTTTCTCTAATCGTTTGTGTTTTCTATTAATGTAACCTTCTGATACTAATAAGGAGTCTGAATAAATAGATGTAATTAAGTGAATCTTCGTTTATCTCCTCACCATAATAGGGTACCCACAACAGTACTCTAAAGTGGTCACCCCGACGTGATGAATGGCCTCGAACGCTATCTTCCTGAATTTCTCTGGTAAATACGGTCGAGCATTATCACCTGATCTTTCGCAATAAACCTTACCTTTTGAGTTTGGCATACCTAACAACTTATATTTCGTTTTGTCCGCTGTAAACAATTCTGCAAACTGCCTATCGGTTTCCTGTGCTTGCGCAACTTCCTCGAAATCGATGACTACAGGGCAAGCTATCGTTTCTACACGTGAAAGCGCGTCAGCAACTATATTCTGCGAACCGCTAATGTGTTCTATCTCGCTCGTAAATTCGCTGATGTACATTAGCTGTCTCGCTCGTCGTGGCGTCTCTTTTGCTGACCCTTCCTTTGTTAGCGCTACCGTGAGAGGCTTATGGTCCGTATACACTATTAATCTCCTGCCCTCTATCATATTCCTAAAATACGCTATAGACATGTATATTGCAGTCAACTCTCTGTCATATGTACTATACTTTTTTTGTGCATCTGAAAACGCTTTCGAAAAATAACCTAGCGGTCTCCAGCTATTGTCTACTCTCTGCTGTAACACGCTACCCGCTGAGGTTCCCGATGCATCTGTCATAAGCGCTAGCGGAACGTCTGGGAATCATTTTTATCTACTTGGTTCGTATGAATTATTGACATAATTAAAAAATATGCCCATGGGCATAATTAAATTAAAAAAATAGTACATTACGATACAAGTACGAAAAATAGGGCCGTAGGGAGTGTTTTAAATCGACACGAGTTGCGAATTCCCTATTCGCACATGTATCGTACAACGTTTTACAGTACATATGGCCCTTTAAATGTTCGACACAGTAACCTAATATGCTAATTTTCGCACTAGTGCGGTAAAGTAGCACCATATGTACTGTAATAGTAAATTACGATACAAGTGCGAAAAGTTGTCGTCGGACGGTTTACCCTTTTACAATAGTATACTCGTAGTATCCAATCTACCAGGCTAGGTGCAGTTACCCAGCTTTTGTAGCTAATTTGAAGCTTCGTCATCTCAGATCATA
Source organism: Cydia pomonella (assembly GCF_033807575.1). Classification (NCBI taxonomy): domain Eukaryota; kingdom Metazoa; phylum Arthropoda; class Insecta; order Lepidoptera; family Tortricidae; genus Cydia; species Cydia pomonella. The sequence continues at coordinate 5,462,626 of NC_084723.1, read as the reverse complement.
GAAAGTACTAGATGGCTGACGGAGGCGTGGCGCGTGTCGCCGCGACATGGCCACATCGTGGCCATACCGGCCCGCCATAAGACAGTAGCAAATTAGCTGTCATTGAACAATGTGCGCGTCTATTTTATTGAAATGCTGAATTATACCCTTAATTTGTGTCGAAATAGGAGTGCATCCAAAAACTATACATTACATACCACATGTGAGTATTTTTTTTTTCACGTATTAGTCAATAAAACCACATATTTTAACAAATAAATCTAGTGACATATGATTTTTCTGAGTCAGACCAGAGTTGTCATACAAACGCGTGGCAATTTGTCTATGCATCCTACATTGACGCTTTGGCATGGAAAACTATTTGTAGTGTCCTTAGCAACGGCGCAATGCATTAAACCGCTAACGATATCACAGGGGCATTATTGTTTCTTGGTACGACCGCCAACCGCTCCCTTCATTGACGCCGCGAAGTAGAGTGGTGCTCGTGCATATAATTGATCTTTGAGCGTTATCGATAAAAATGTTTGTATATAGTGTGTATGAAAGTAATTATTTTTCAAGTAAAATTTTACAATTATTTTATATGCACCTAATGTTTAATTTAATACTTATTAATTTGGATTAAAAATCGAATAGGTAAGCCAAAAAATAAACTGATTTAATTAAGTACAATTTATTTATAACATTATAGTTTATACCTATAAGTATATTTTATTCAGGTTCTAGCAACGATTCGAATAACTGCACTAGGTATAATCAAATATATGTTCATGATTGCAATTTTTTTCAGTTTCCCGAAAAATCCCAGTATTAAAGAAAAATGGATAGATGCTACAGGTAGAGGGCCCTAACTGGTTTACGAGCGAGAAAAGTGTTATTTGTTCGGATCATTTTCAAGACAAATGTTTCCAGTTACACTTCGCCCCATTTATATAACGATAGAATATAAATATGTTTAAAATAATAGTATATTGTATACTTAGTCGATCCAAAAGTTCTATCAGAAAGATTTTTACTGATAGGTAATTATGATTATTATTATTAAAGCTCTTTATTCCAAACGTTTTACAGTATGATTACTCTTTCCTTATTATTCGTACATATGATTTAAATGCTTATTTAATGGTGTATTATACTTACAATATAATTTACTATAACTTGCTTTCGCAGTTCTTCATAACTCTATGTAACATGCTGCAAAGTAAACAATTTAAACAAACATTACATCAAATAATGACTAAAATTTAAACCAATTTGATTAGTTAAGCATAAACAAGCTTTCGCATCATGGTACATGTTTTTTTTTTAATTAAAAGCTTTGTATTACATTTTATCAGTAAAAACCTTTGTGAGAGAACTTATGGATTAACTAATATACCTTACACGTACCTTAAAATTCTTAGCTTGTAAATAAGGTCAAAAATTTAAAGGAATATAAATTAAATCTATGGCAATTATTACTTAAAACAAAAATGTCAAAACTCTAAGGTCATGTTCAGAACATGTAAAATATCGATAGCTCTATCGAATTGTCCTCACTCTAGTGCCGCCGCTCTAGGCTCCTACACCGCGCGGTTTGGCCAATCACAGCGCGTGAGTTGGTTGTCTGGCCACGCCTTTAATGATGTGGTGGGGGACAGTTGGAGACAGCGAGACTCGTTGAAATTATGCTTCGTTATAAATCTCCTTACTTCTTATATCTATGTTCGTCATTAACACACATCTAGGTAGACCTATTAAATTCGCCTAGATTACAGGCCTCGCCTAGATTTTATTTTGCTCCAAGTTATTACTCCAACACTCTGCAACAATCTTAACTTTGTACTAAATGTTACTGGTTCAAGTGCCATAGCGAGAATACCCTTGTCCCTTTCCACCCGATAGTACTTACGTTATTTTCATACTTTTTCATCATTAAAATCGGCGGGTAGAAGAGGAGGGTCATTTTCGCGACTACCGACAGATTAGTTATTTAACTAACAAATATTCGGGTAAACATAAAATACATTAAGTTTTACCACGAAATAAATGATTTATGACATTTTAATCACTACCCACTGAATACCATTAGTTTAACATAAATGAACACAGAATTATTTTATAATTTATTCTTGATATTCTATGAAATATCACAACTGTTACAAAAGCAAGTAACGACTACATTCCGATTTTCCTCGCACTTTTGATATTTGTCTTGTAATTCGTAGATCTATGGCCTAGATTCAGAACGTTAGGCTTCTATTTAACAGCCATATTAACTCAAACCCTATCCCCGGCTGAATAAAATCCCAAATCACACTCAAAAAAGTATTAAAAAGGCTTGTTAGGGTGTAAAGTTAGGCTCTTTTACTTTTAAGAGAGGCTATAGACAATAGTCAGATGTGAATTGACCGGAAAGTATGGCCGCTCGGGTTTATTAGTTTATTGCAGAAATTAAGCACTAATTTGTTTTGTATAAGATTTATGAGCGGAAAAATGAGGGTAACAACCTAACAACTAAAGCTCAAAAACAGGGCGGGTAGTATGAGTATATGATTTTTGTCCCTAGCGGGATAGATAGGCCGAGAGTACAGTTTCTAAAAAGTTCGAATAGTTCTCGGATATTTTAGGAAAATTTCATTTTGGAAATTGATACATTTAAGTATTCCTTTCAAAAACAGAAGTTCTTGAAGTTTTACCATGTGGAAATATAGCAATTTCGGGAAGTATCACAGTTCCATCTTTACCACTTAGATGGTTGACAGTCCTTAACTGTACGTTTGTCCAGAAACTTCCCGCCTCGCACAGCTAAACTGTGGAATGAACTGTCATGTATTTCCGGACCGATACGACCTTCAAACCTTCAGGAAAAGAGCGTACTCCTATTATAAAGACCGGCACCGCACTTACAACCCATCTGGTGTTGCGGGTGTCCATGGGCGGCGGTAATCGCTTACCATCAGGTGATCCCTCTGCTCGTTTGCCTTCTATATCATAAAAAAAGTATTCGACGACATATTAGTAGCCAAGAGGTCGAATCAAAGTGGCTTTATCCAAGATGAAAATACTTTATGTACAAATACCCAAGAAAAAGTAAAAGTATATCTCGTCATTCTCGTCTAATAAACGATCGACATTTTTCTTATGAGTACTTTCTCTAGGTATCGCATCCTAAACTAATCCGGGGTTCCATTTTTTGGAATCTAATTCCGAGAATTTACATAAATAAATAAATATTATAGGACATTATAAAACAAATTCGCATGTGTATTTACTCTACTTACTCGTATCAAAAATTTAAGTCACCATTTCTGTCTCAAGCTATTGGTGCTCTCACTGTGTTCGAGCGCCAAACTACCTCGTCTGAAATGAGTGCCTTTCATTCATCCCTTGATTAACATCATCGGTCGGCTCTTTATGTCCGTTTTCTTAATTCTGGACGATTTTGGGCGATATCTGGGTTCATATTTGCTTGTTTCAGGTATTCGTTACCGTCGTTAGCCAAATGACGGAGGGCTTTCCGCGCCCATGCTTCGTCGATGGTATTTCTAGGGCAACTCGCACCATGTGGTCTTCAGGACGCCTGAGGATGTGTCCATATCAGCGTAAACGTTTTTCTTGGACTTTATCAACTATGGGGGCGATTTTGAAGCTACCACTAATATATTCGGTCCTGAGTTTTGCGCATCTTAGTGGTGTGCAGCTTTGTGAGATGTGCCTTGGTAGAAGCCCGGCATTCTGTTCCATACAAAATAGCGGGACGGATCGCGGTTTTGTAGAGTTTCCCTTTGGTTTTTAGGGGCATTGTTTTGTCGCACGTTACGCCTGTGAGCTGTTTCTATTTATTCCAACTTTTGAACTAAGTCCGCCTTACTTAAACGCATACCGTCGCCTTTTTTTATTATTCCGAAAAGGTAAGAATTTGACCACAATCTCACCTCATGGAAAGTGCCGATGCAGTCTACAGTCTAGGATGAAACATGCTTACCTAAAAGATGTCTATTCACTCTCGATTTAAAAAGATCCAAGTTATAGTGGACTGGGAATAGATTTGCAGGAAGTGAATTCCACTCCTTAGCCGTTCGCATGATAGAGCTGGATGCGTAGCGTTTAGTGCGAATCAGTGGTAAAGTAACGACGTAAGGGTGAAACGCAAGTCCGCGTCTAGTGCCACGGTGGCAGAACGGATATGAGGGGATAAGATTATGTAATCCCATCGCACACTCCCCGAAATGTATCCTGTAGAATACTGATAAACAGGCTACCTTTCTACAGTGTTCTAGGCTCTGCAGTCTAGCCTCTACCAGTCTATGAGCGTTTGTATCTCTTCTACCAAACATAGCTAGAATGAACGAATGAGTGAATGTGATTTAAGTGAACGATATTAAGCTTAAATATATTGAAGAAATCAATCTTGCAGTTAGTTGTTGAACTTGCTATCGGTACGAAAAAAACACTAATTTCAATATTCATTGTCCAAGCGTCAGAGGGCCTACCGCGAACCAAGTTCGACGTGTTGCCTCCCTGTCACACTTACGCACGAATTTACAAGTGCGACAGAGGCAACACATCGAACGTAGGCCCTAAGATACTTCAGTTTTCCATGGAAAGCATCACGTGAACCGATCACCCGTCATAGAAAACAAAGCATCAGAAATGTCGGCTCGGACCAGGGCTAAAACCGCGAAAATCGAAGTTGGTCAATTGCGGGCATTTTTCTCTGTCACTCTAATTACGTCTTAGTGAGAGTAAAAGAGAAAAATCCCCGCAATTTGCGAAATTCGGTTTTCGCGGTAGGCCCCCTGGACCGTTCTGATGTGAGTCATCTTTTATAGTCGTATAACAAATAGGGTGCGTGCCCACTATTAAGTTTATCTGTGCCGTGAATTGACCCAATCAGTTTATTGCCAACTGTTATTATTTATGGTTAACGATGATATGAAGAGAGATGAGACAATCGTTAAATCCAGACAAATTCGAGGAAAAATGCTGAATTTAGTTTTGGTTTACGCAGGTTCACGTAACTTAAGATGAACATTTACATATGATATGTATGTATGTATGTATATACTTTATTGTACATAGAAATAAAAACACGAAAAACACAGTTACAGAGTAAATTAAATACAACAAAGGCGAACTTATCCCTGTATGGGATCTCTTCTACTACTACTACTACTACTAAACTACTTTCCGTTGCTAAAAATTATTATGCAAAGGCAACAGAGCGAGTAGAAGTTTTGTATGTATAACTTAGTCTCTTAAGAGTCCGCAGCAAGCTCGGTTCTCCATACAAACGTAGTTACACTCTCATTTTAAAACGACTAGCTAGATTGCTCTGAAACTTTGTATTTACAATAGGATAAGGTATAAAATCAGACTAAGATAAGTTGGCAGAGATTTTGATAGCCCAGATGGTGCAAGTGCCAAGTAAACGTCATAATTTCATAGACGTTTGATGTTTAAAATAACCCGTGCACCGTCTGGGCTATCAAAATCACTGCCTTGTTGACTATCTTGGTTTGACTCTATCTTGTAATTACTTTCTGTAGCTTGATATACCATAGTTAAAAATGATAGCGATTTCAAGTTTAACTTGTTCTTGCTCTATTTCGTTTGTTTTATAAGCTGCAGCTATATACACTAATAGGGTTGTTTCCAATTTTTTGAAACGCTTGTATTAGGTTCTATATTAACTAAAAGTTGCCCTAAAATTCAACTTTTATACTAAAAACGGCTTTAAATATGTTAAATTAACAAAATATATTTAGACAGATGCTTTCGCGCCCAAAACGCTCTTTGAAAATTGTGTGACGTCACAGTTTACGGTTTGACACATAACTACATACACACGTAGAAGAAACGAACTGTCAACTGACATTTGTCATTTGTTGTTTATCGCCTAACTGTCAACAGTGTCAATCCGAGAGTTGTGACGTCACCAGAATATTCAATAACGTTTCGACTTTCGAGTTTGGTCACGTGACGTGTGCCAAAAGATATTTTAAATTCAATATTTACAAAAATATATTCATAACAGGTCCCCTAAAAGTAGTTTAACATGTTCTTATAATCCAAAAGGATTTATTGGGATACAATTCTGCCCTAAGATTTGTAGATGGAAACAACCCTATTACAGGCATAGATATACCTCATGTTATTGTACAGTCAGCGTTAAATACTTTGTAGCAACCAAAGTGGCCAAATAGTTGGGTACACCATATATTTAGTATGGTGTACCGAACTATTTGGCCACTTTGACTGCTACAAAGTATTTGACGCTGACTGTACGAGTATGTGCAAAGTTTCATTACAATCCAGCAAGTAATTTTAAAATGAAAACGAATCTCCGTTTGTATGGGACACTTAAATGACCATCGGTGAACATTTGCAAAAATGTTTACAAATTGATGGTATTTCTTCAGTTGGGCTGCTCCAGATTCGAGCTATCTGACATTTCCACACTTGACTATCGAGACCACAAATACGTTGGCTAGCGTGATGTTATAAAACGGAGCCTGAAAGCCTTCGGGTGCAAATGTAAGTCGGCGGTTGTTAGTGCCGCGTATTAATCTGTTCAACGGTTCGTGAAAGTGCCGAGGGAAAGGGGGAAAGGACCGGGTTATGAGTGTTTTTCGCATTGTATTAACAGCAACTTCACTGTTATAGGCCTTATGTCATTGGAATAGAGTTGACAAATAGTCAGTTAATTGTCTATGATGCGATGGTATGTTGACCTGGATATGAAAGGTAAAGATTGTAGTTTTTAATATAGATCTAGAAGGACGCCTACGTTTAAAGATAATTGAAGTGTGCAAAAGAGACTAACGTGACCACTTTTGAGCTTCACAGTGGCCGCTAGCGGCTGCAAAAATGTCACACAATGTAAGGTTAGCAGCCTAGAAAATATGAATCGCTATATCCAGGGAATACGGTAGGTGATCTGGGGATCTGGGGGCACGGCAGTGCCCCCGCTAAGACGAGCAAAGCGAAGCGCAAGGGCAACCTACCTTTTCTCGAAGCGCTTCGTCGTTTTTTGGCTTCGTCGTCGAAGGAAACAGAATAGTTTTCTACCCCAAAATCACCCCATAAGGGTGAAAAGGAGAAAAAAGGGCGTTACGGGGAAAAAGGGGTTGAGGTTTGTATGGGAAATCAGTCAAAAAGCAGATTGTATAAAATATGCCCCAGATACGTATTTCACCCCCAACCCTTTAAATAAGGGGACGGAAGATTGTCATAAGCAACTTACAAAAAGAAGTGAAATCCCATCAAAAACATTTTCATGTAAAATATTGCCAAGACGAAACCATAAGGCTCGAACTATCCAAAAGTTATCAGATCTCTGTAGAGCCAGCTTCTAACTCTACAAGCCCTAACTTCACAAAAACTAGACCGTAGTCAAAATATGTGGCTTGGCCGTTTCGTTACTACAAGAAGTATTGTAAAACAAAAAATAATGAATAGTAATTTTAATATAATTATAATAATTTTTCACCTTTCGCCCATGTGACGGTAGCAAACATCAAAAGTCAACAAACATTTATTCAGCAAATAGGCCACAGGGGCACTTTTACTTGTCAAATTATTACAAACAAGAAAAATAACAAAATACAATTAGAAATATGGAATCATTGAAATATTAGATACTTTATTAGAGATGTATAGAGTCTCCAAATGTCAAATTACACAAAAATAAACTATTTAAAAAAATACAATCAATAAATACCAAAAAAATTTCGAGATGTAAAAGTCTCTAAGTATCGGATATAAAATATTATTAAAAATGAAAGGATCATTAAATTATCCTTAGAGATGTAAACGGTCTCCAAGACTTGAATTCCTATATAATTAAAAGACATGAAATTAAATCAGACAAATAGACAAGAACCGAATGAAGTGTCTCACGTTAATGCCATTCAAAAGTAAAGTTACGTACTTATAACATGTAGCCCGTGTAAGCTTAAACAGACCGGTCTCCACAAACAAAGAGGCAGAAAACGCCGAATACCGAACAGTTGCTTAATACTCGTGGCATCTATAGTTTCAATAGCCCAAAAGCCTGCAAATTCGCAATTTTTTCAAACATTCCCTGATGAAATATCCTTACTGAGTTGGATCATTTCAATCATTCCCGTGACGCGAATGATAAATGATTCGCTGCTGTAATAGGCTGTCACGGGTAACAAATGATCAAACGGCTAAATGCATATTATCATATTATTTCGCAGTAAAGATGTGAGCACTTGGATGGAGAGAGATTTGTTGATTTTTTTTAATATTTCATGTTGTAAGTAGATCTTTGAAGACAGATATTATTGTATAGAGATTTAGAAGATATACATTTCATTAGTGTGGGTCTACATCGATACCAGAGAAAAAAGAAAATTAGTGCCAATCACAAAATAGTTATTTACGATACAAGGGCAGAAAATAGGAAATTCGCAACGAGTGGTGATAAATTAAAACACGATCGAAGGGAGTGTTTTAAATCGACAACGTTTTACAGTACATATGGCTCTTTAAAGTTTCGACATATACACGGAAAGTGCTCATTCCCTCACGCGTGCGGGAAAGTAGCACCATATGTACTGTAAAATAAATTTGTATTATCTGCCATATCGTCTCGCTCGCGCCAATAAATGTCCGGAGAAGTACGAGCGAAATGCAAGATATAGATATCATTTGATGTCTATTTACGTCCAAATATGCCTGCTAAGTTAAATTAAATATCATATCAGAGGGCCTACCGCGAACCACGTTCGATGTGTTGCCTCTCTGTCGCATTTGTAAATTCGTACGTAAGTCTGACAGGGAGGCAACACGTCGAACGTGGTTCGCGGTAGATCCTCAGGCAACTAAGGCCCATATATACATACCTTACAAACTAATACAGACAATAAAATCTCAAAAGGTAAAAATTATTCCAGCGACAGTTGTCTGTACCCGTACCATGAGTCATTGACAGTGTCAAAACTGGCATATACGCTATCGAGAACATAATTTACTGTCTATACATCTCGATCACACTTATATGCGAGTACGAGCAAGATGCATAGAAAGTAAATTACGTTCTCGATAACGTTTATGTCAGTGCCGAACAGTACCCCTAGTGTAACTAAATTCGATTTCCAAACGTGACGTACGCGTTTGCGTTTAGTCTCATTTTGTATTGAATTTCGAAAGAGCGCGCCAAGCGGGACGTTTTGGAACCTCAAAATCCTATACAAAATGAGACTTAACGCAAACGCGTTCGTCACGTTATGATGTCGATCAAAGTTACACTAGGGGTACTGGTTGTGCTACACTGTTGTGTCACGTGTTCCGGTGTAGAATACCGCGAACTACGTTCGACGTGTTGCCTCCCTGTCATACTTGCGTACGAATTTACAAGTGCGGTAGAGAGGCAACACGTCGAACGAGGTTCGCAGTAGGCCCTCGGATTACCACGGAACCGCCGAAATACCACACCCTTCAGTCACATCATTATCGTTCATTCATTTCATTCATCATAAGTTCATTTTATACAGTCGTGATATAATAGAGAACTTTTCAGTCGAGTACCGTTTTTAGGCCTCGAAGTTTGCTGAGTGGCCTAAGCAAAGTAAGTGATTGAAAAGCTTGATTATATCACTATTCACTAATTGTATACAATACTGTTTCTACGAGTGAACTAAAATTAAACAAAATTAGGTAAGTATCTCAGTAGATAAAAACATAGTACAAAAAACATCAACGCTTTTTAGGGTTCCGTACCAAAAAGGTACAAAAGGAACCCTTATGGTGCGACTATGTCCGTCCGTCCGTCTGTCACATTGCTCAATATCTCGAGAAGTACTTAAGCTATCGATTTGAAATTTGCAATAGTAATGAATAACGCTAACCCAAACATATTGGAAGTGTAATTTTTTTATTTTATTTGTATTAATTATGGAAAATACCCAATATAAAGAGGGGGCAAAATTTTAAAGTCTAGTTACTAGGTCAACTAGGGTATCATTTGAAAGAGCTGAAATTGAACATTACAAAACATATTTTTTTTCATACTGAAAAAAAAATTACTTATGAAGGAAAATGTGAAAAAAAATACCATTCCCCATCATCTCCGAAGTTTACGAATGAAAAATTATGAAATTTTTACATAATAATAAAATTATCATAAAGATTACAGGAAAAATAAAATCAGACCTCTATCTTGATAACTTTTTTAAATTAACAAATAACATTTTGTAATTTAATTTGCATTTAATCCCATTTGCGGGTGTTTATTATAGTTGAAATTCCTATGAAATACACTAAAGGCACCGTCTTTCAAATAAAATAAATATTATTGAAATCGGTTCACATGATAAAGAATGATCCCTGAAAAAACAACATACATACAGATCGCACAAATTAGTTATACTATTCGCCCATAGACGGCGTTGTACACAATTATACTAATAGTATACTTCTGGTCAAAAGTCTTTTATGACAATATTTAAAATTTGTACGGAACCCTCGGTGTGCGAGGTAAACGAACTCGCACTTGACCGGTTTTTTTTATTCATCAAATAGTAGCGCGTGTCTTTTGTCCTATCCTTTACAACACGTGATTGACTGAATTCATTACAGTTGACTAAAGCGTTTCGCATGAAGTCATTATAGTTGAGTCGGGAGGCAATAGTGAAAACTATGCGATTATGTTCAGTATATCGAAGTCTTAATTCAATATTTAACCATTCAAGTCAACGAGTAGTAAAAAGATTTAGTAGATAGTTATAATGTCGCTCTTTGATGAATAATGGTAGCATGCTACGCATACATGTTAGTGTTACTATGTGCTACGACCTAGTAAATATTACCATTCGATGACGACGAATTCTTGTTCAGATTTCTAACGGCCCGCAATTTTTAAAATGCTTCCATACTTACGTCAAAAATTTGCCCTACGATTTAGATGGGATATGCCAGTGTCAAAAGTGACGTTTTTGTTTGAATGAATGAATGAAAGTTTATTCACAAGAACATATGGTACATTAGATATCATTAACATTGTTGACCCTTGATATGCTCGGCCCTAGGGCATGTGAAAATTATTTGTATTGACACAGTTTATGCATGTCAAAGTAAAGTTTGATGTATATTAAAGTTCGATTCGGGCCGTTAGAACTGTCGGTCTGTCTGTCTGGATAAGAATTCGTCGTCATCTAATGGTAATATTTATTACGTCGTGTTACTATTGTAACAGCTAAAGACAAAATTCAAATATGGATGCGCCCTATATATCTTTTCGAAAAAACCACATAAAACATGGCTTCCCTTTCAAAGTGCGTAAATTAATATTTATTATCGCCTCGTTGGGTATTTCAGCCGTACTGTTTATGAATCTTGTCAAAAGTTTCGTGATGTAATGTGCTGCATGAATAAACAAAAAAAACACATTGAAAACGGGCTCTGTATGAACATTTTGAGAAATGTTCAGTTTTATTTGCTCTTGTGTGTATTTTACGCATATTTTGTTTGAATGAAAAAAATAACGCGCTGACAAAATTTTGCTCCTTATTGATCGAATAACCAAGTCAAGTGTTTTTTTTTTATTATTTACAATTATTTAATTATATTAAGGTGTACAGTCAGCTAATGTGATTTCTAGGCCTAATAGACTAATACTACTACAATTACTAAGGTAGAGTTCAATAGAAATGACAAATAATGTAAACAAACCCTAATTTCTTCGTAATATCGCCCTTTTTGTGGAAAACTATGATTTTACCAACAGTTTATATACTTAAATCTATTATTTATATTAATTACTGGATAAAATATATGTTAATTATTAATATATCAATGAATAAAATAAAACTTTTAGGTAATACTCGAACGTGAAACGCTAACACGCTAACGCTAACGCTTTATTAGACTAGATACATTTATGGCATACATCACTCAATAAGCACAGTCGTACAGTCAGCATCAATAGAAGCGGATGAAACAACGCGCCAAGAGTATCTGATATTCCGGATAACTTTTCCAAATGTAGACAAATCACTAAAATTCGCGTTCAAAAGTATATCTTTTACAGTCTTAATTGTGCTACATATAGAATGATCACTTTTCTTTGAGCTGTTACAGAATTTACTAATTATTATAAGAATAACCAAACTGATTAATTGTGATATGACATGGTTCTACATGTGTCATCCATGATGACGCGCAGGTTTGACAAATGTAATCTTTAATAACATGACGATATGAGTTGCCTAAGAATGAAATTGGTTGACAGTGCAAGGACTGTACAGTCAAGTGCAAAAATATGTATCGAAAGAATCGTCTCATAAATATGGTACTACGCTCTTATTACACTGGAATAAGATGCTATGGGACATATATTTGAGTAAGATGTGTACACCCATATTTTTACACTTGACTGTACATGAACGTATGTTCTATATACAGTACCCCTAGTGTAAATTTGATCGACATCATAACGTGACGAACGCGTTTGCGTTAAGTCTCATTTTGTATAGGATTTTGAGTTTCCAAAACGTCCCGCTTGGCGCGCTCTTTCTAAATCCAATACAAAATGAGACTAAACGCAAACGCGTACGTCACGTTTCGAAGTCGAATTTATTTACACTAGGGGTACAGATCTTAATAGATATAGTTACACCAAGGTAAGTGGGCTGGGATTTAGATAGCACAGTGCAAGTGTTATTTAAAAAAATTTAAAAAATTATGACGTTTACTTAACACTTGCACAGGCGGGGCTATCAAAATCGCTGTCAACTTAGTTTGGTTTGACTCTAGGTATATTGTGTTAATACATTTAGCGCGCTTAGATACTTCCACTCGCCAATAACTTAATAAAGACATAAACTAATACAATCCAAGTCAACCACATAAACACCCGTGCGTAGATGAGAACAGTTTCAATTAGGATCGCTACCGAATGTGGTTACTAACTTCGGCTAACTTCTACCAAAGAATGAGTAATGGTAGAAGAGGTGTGAAGCCTAATAAATATTCGTGCTTCGACACACAGCTGTAGCAGGTATATGGCATTGTACGGCCTTGCTGTATATAGTGTTTCGCAAACAACTTTTTTCAGGAACATACGAATAAAAAACGGTCAAGTACGAGTTTTTTTGAAATCGCCCGCTGAGGGTCCCGTACAAAATTTAAACTATTTCATGTAATTTTTAACAAGAAAGACTTCTGACCAGAAGTATACTAAGCATAATTGTGTACAGGTACAGTGACATCTATCAGCAAATTGGCTAACTAATTTGCGCGACCTGTATCAAAGCCAGTATGTAGGTATGTTGGTTTTCAGGCATAATTCTTTATCATGTAAACCGATTTCAATTCTTTTTCTTTTGTTTGAAATAAGGTACCTTTAGTGTACTATTTCGCACAGGTGGTTAAATTGCAAATTAAATCCGGAAATTTTTTTTGCTAATTAAAAATAAAGTTATCATGATAGCGGTAAGCAAAGATTTTTAAGTTTGTTATCGCCAGTGTTGCCCGAACGTTAATAAGAATTGACCATTATCCATTACAAATTGAACCGTAAACCGTACCGGACGGTTACAGTTTACGGTTCAATTTGTAATGGTCAATTCTAATTAACTTTCGGCCAACAATCTTGATCCCAGTTACATATCAACATTTTTAAGTTTTCCTAGTATTCCTACTTTTCAATTCATAGTCTGTTGTTAAATTAAATAAAAGATTTATCGAAAGAAACATTAATCTTAAAGTAAAAAATTTCATTCACACGATAACCTATCCATATTATCCCAGAAACACAAACTATCATAACTAGTTTATTCGTTCCTACCTTGGGAATGGGACGTGCTTAAGCTGTTCTATTGTCCTTTTGTTTTCGTAAAGATAAAGTTTTATGACTAATCGGTGCAATTTATTGTTCGTCAACTATACTTGAAAACATATGGGTGCCATGTAGGGCAATCTACATAGTTTAGCTGCCAAATCGGAACATGTTTTTTTCTTAGACTTTGCACCTCTTCTACAAGCAATAACCTCGTCGACCTGTCTGGCCTTTTTCAAATATAAGGGCATTTATTTGTGTGATGAGCATGAGCACGGATATTTGTTCCTGAGTCATGGGTGTTTTCTATGTATTTATATATTTTATACTTATATATCGTTGTCTAAGTAGGTACTCTCAACACAACCCTTATTGAGCTTACTGTGGGAGTGAGACTTAATCAATTTGTGTTATGATGTCATATAATATTAATTTTTTTATAACTTTATGTTTTTTTGAACAGCTGAGTTTGACAAACACGTGACGGTTTCTAGACTTCGTTACAACCTGAGTACCTATTAACATGACTGTTATAAATGTTTTATTTCATTTCATGTATTGCATAGTTATGAACATAATAAAATACAGTTAAATTTACTTTATCAATTCAGAACGGAATAGACGACTATCATAAGATTCATAAGTAGAATGTTTTTCGCAAAATTAAATTTTTGGTACAAGCTTTTATCGCTGATTATACTTTTCTTTCCTTAGGCACCACAATTCTAACAACCCCAAACACAATTAGGTTGCGTTTTTTCATCATAGAGTTCCTATGGCCACCTTTTGTCTCTGGAGACGCCTTGTCTGTAATTTTCTGTACAAAACAGTTATGGAGTGTGGAATTAAAAGGTAATCTCTATGCATGAAAAGTGTCCATAAAAAAATATTAAATAGGCGGCGCCACAATACACCGAAATAAAATGTCATAGACCTAGTATTTATATAGATGTGCTATACGCGTGCGGCCGCGAGGGACAGAACATACGCAATACGACAAAATTAAAAACACGTTTTAACATTCCTGACAACATACCACGAACAACCTACGTAATTTGGTCGGGTTATTTGTTGTCCCTTCCCATTTCATCTCTATATTATTATAGCTCTATGGTTCATGTAATCCATGAGCCAACCTAGCGCCACCGGAGAGATTTGGAACTATTATTTATATGACAGCTGGACACTTTTGCAACAGTTCTACCTAAGGAGATTCTGTTCCTTGCCTCTACCTTCCATAGTAGCCATGTCAGCTAAACGTCAGTACATACAATACATCCCCATCATCTTATCTAGAATATTTCATTGTCACCCGACTTACATATGTATGCAAATTTTCAGTTTCATCGGAAACCGGGAAGTGGTCAAATTTAATTTGCAAGATTTGATTACAGACAGACAACGGGACAGGTGGAACTAAATAAAAGCTTGTAATAAAATTGTAAAATAAATTCTTTGTTTGGTATTTAATAACTAGTTTGATCTTTCTTTGGTAATTTTTTGTCAGTATTAGGTCAAATAAACTAGAGTCGGACCAAGGTAAGTTGGCAGCGATTTTGACAGCCTAGACAGTGCATGTGTTATTTTAAACGTCAAACTTCTATGAAATTATGAAGTATACATATTTGCACAGGCTGGGCTATCAAAATCGCTGCCAACTTAGCGTGGTCTGACTTTATTCTGCAACTAAAATTATGGAGTGTGGAATTAAGAGGAGTGAACTCTCTTATAGTAGAACTGTTGCAAAAGTGTCCAGCTGTTAGCTATAAATAATAGTTCCAAATCTCTCCAGAGTAGCGCTAGAGTAGCTAAGAACCTAGGCGCTATTGACGGAGTGAAGTGCGCTGTCTATGATTTGATTTTTTTGTTCAAGTTTTCTAGGTATTGTAGCACCACCTATTTAAGGGATTGGTTAGGTCATTTTCCCAAATCATTATTTCCTTGTAGCGTAATTTCCAGTCGCATTTTTTCCTATTCTTAATTTACACCAGACGTATTTATTCCTAACATGATTTTTCCATTTGCATATTTTCCCATTAGACAATTTAACTATTCTTAATTTACACCAGACGTATTTATTCCTAATATGATTTTTCCATGCGTAGATTTTCCCATTAGAAAATTTATCCACAATCACCCAAATTGCGTACAGTTAGCAATATCGACGGAGCCCCGCTTGCGCGGGGCTCCTATTCTGTGCCGTTTGGCCTTCGGCCGTTTGAAGATACCTAACGAACCTAACCTACCGTTAAATTTTCACCGTCCCAATCCCAACACTCCCAACACCGACAATTTTGCAAGGAATAAATACGTCTAGTGTAAATTAAGAATAGTTAAATTGTCTAATGGGAAAATATGCGAATGGAAAAATCATGTTAGGAATAAATACGTCTGGTGTAAATTAAGAATAGTTAAATTGTCTAATGGGAAAATATGCGAATGGAAAAATCATGTTAGGAATAAATACGTCTGGTGTAAATTAAGAATAGGAAAAAATGCGACTGGAAATTACGCTACAAGGAAATAATGATTTTGGGAAAATGACCTAACCAATCATTTAAAATTTTTTGATGACACTTTTTGGTACATGGAGATTTATTTCCTTACCTCCACCTTCCGTAACTAAAATGAATGAACCAATGACCTTTATTAGAACGGGGTTATCAACATATTGTCTACCCCTATCTAACCGAAATAGTCTGTCCCTATCTCAAATGTCATCGCATAAACCTTAACTTAGTGCTTATAAGCTTTTAGGGCGCTGGTAGGTTATTCTTCGATCTACCAAGTTTTATTAGGGTTAGACTAGAATGGTTGTAAGAACTGTTAAGCCGGCTGTACAGTAAAGAGTTAGGCTATAAGGATACCTTTTAGTTTCTAGGCTGCAAGGATGCCCTGGAACCTAAACAGAGTTACCTATATAAGTCTAATCCTGACTTAAGATAGGTCATGAATCAAATCTGTAGATATATGTATATGTGAAGAGCGAGTGTGTGCTTCTGATAGCTCCCGACTGACGTATGTTCTGAGTTGTGACGGTTTCGGGGGATCTCGAATTGTTGGAGTCGGTATTTAGTACGAGTACTACACGTTTTTACTTGTCTTGACTTGAGTTGCTTTTTAAACTGGTGCTACCTACTGTGGGTAGGTATATATTATTATTACTAGAGGCTCTGTGAGTTGAAGAAATCGCCAACCCCTCAAGGCATAAAAAAAGGCAAAAACTGAATTGACAAAAAAAATTACAAAACGAAAACGAAGATGATTACGAAACTTGAGAAACGGTAGAGAAATCCGACCTGTAGAGGAAAACGGCTGGACACACGAAAGTATTTTTGTCCAAGAGGTAAGTTCCAAAATTTCTGAAAACTTTTCTAAGCTTTTGTAAAGTTTCCGTAACTTACATGACTAAATCTTTTCGTAGCTCGCAGCTACCCCTTGAACTGACGTAAGCAGTCAATGGGGCAAGTTTATCGACGCCATTGCCGGTTAACTTGCTGAGCTATTCCTGCCAGCTGTTTAACTCACAACAAAATAAACAGTTCTTTGACACACATACAGGAATAGGATATTTGCATAGGCATTCCTGTGGGGTTAAGATGGTCGGCCGTTTATCATTTGTCACCATGCCTGTCACGTTCTAACAAGTATGTAAGCGCAAAAGTGACGGGCATAGTGACAGGTGATAAAAATGGAACCATGCTGCCACTGCTGTTCTTGTACTCGTATTTAGCCCCTTATTAATAGTACTAAAGGCGCTATTCATTTATTATGTCAGACGATTTAGGGGAAAGGGGGTGGACTATTTCTTATGTTTTCTTACAAGGGGATGATGGGAGGACAAAATGGTCAAAGTTTATAAGAGTGTACTTTGAAAAAGGTTGGACATACCATAATCATATACCATATCAAAATAATATGTAAGAATTAAGAAGACGGACGACCGGTTTGGCCTAGTGGGTAGTGACCCTGCCTTCGAAGCTGATGGTCCCGGGTTCAAATCCTGGTAAGGGCATTTATTCGTGTGATGAGCATGAATATTTGTTCCTGAGTCATGGGTGTTTTCTATGTATTTAAGTATTTATAAATATTTATATATTATATATATCGTTGTCTATATAAGTACCCTCAACACAAGCCTTATTGAGCTTACTGTGGGACTTAGTCAATTTGTGTAATAAATGTCCTATAATATTTATTTATTATTTATAAGAAATATATTTTAAATAATATCAATAAACAAAAAAAATCGGTACTTAAGCTCACTGATTAGGTGAACACTAGTTCCAAAAGAACTACGTTTTGGCGTTAAATTTATACATGTCTTTATCTCTTTACCTTTGCCTATAACGACATCCGGATATAACGACGAAATTACAGTGGTCCCTTCATCGTCGTTATATCCGAAATCCACTGTATTTGCATTTTAGACATTATTCTTCAACAACAAATCTGCGAACTATTCAGGGCACCATTGATAGATGATTAGCACCGTTGTTTATTATCCTGCTTACCTTTTTCTACGATCAAAGAACTGCAGTTAGATGATCGATGATTGCCATGAGCGTTACTAGAGTGAAGTTGATTGAAGCTCGCATTTGTAGGGCATTTCGTTTGTATTGTGGGTTAGAAATTAAAATCAAATACGAGTATTATTATTTTCAGGCAACTATAGGTAAAATCTTATAAGCTAAAAATCATATTCGCGACACAGTTTCAGTTGTGTAGGATTCGGTAGATTTCCACGGAACCGCCAAAATACCACACCCTTCGGCCAGAAGTCGGCGCTCGCGATGGTTTCCAGCAGCGGCCGCGGCACGTGCACCACGAACCCTCCGGAACATCCCGGTGCCAATCTTAGGATATGATAGAGGAATCCCTATAAACTCCTATAAAATACCGCAAAAAATAAAAAAAGAACAAATTTGTGTGCGTGACACCGCTATACTGGCCCCATTCTTATTGGCCGTAAGGCCCGTCATTATCCTTAGATATATGTCAATGGCTGAAGTGCACGTAATGGCTCTTTCTGCAAACATATTTCAACACGTCAACACAATGCATAGGTACTATGAATTGAAATGAATATATACTTTTAGGCAACAAATGCCCAAAAATGTACACCATTCAAATGTACAACATTTAAATGGTGTACATTTTTACACGACAATTGTACACAACTCAATTCAATTATTAATGCGAAAATAATTGTGTCTGCCCGTCTGTCTATTACTTCTTTAAGCTTAATCGCTGAACCGATTTAGATGAAATGGTATAGGTACGGAGATATTTAGATGCCTGGAGAAGGACAATCATCATCATTATCATTCCACGTGGACGATTTCGCGTGCAGTAGCTAGTTAAAGATATATAAAATTCGACAACTCATAGTTATTTTGCTGGCTATCTAGTAGATAAATAGAATACTCTTTATTGACACACCTCAGTAGTAGTAGTAGTAAGCACTTTATTGGACAACACAAGTACATAACACAGAGATAATACATTATTTGCGGCATCGTATCTTTAGTACACGTTTATGAATAAGGGGGTAAATGTGTACAAAGGCGAACTTCTCCCCTTAAGGGATCTCGTCAGACTAACCTTTAAGCAAAGCTAAAGTTTAAGCTTTAATGTCGTTGTTTATTTAAGTGGATAGGTCACGGCCGTCCCAAAATCGCCTTTTCATACAAACGTAGTCCCCATTTTCCTCTCTGGATATTAACATTATTAAAAATATTTTGACACAGTTTGTTCCATTTATCAACCACAGCTAAGTCCCTATGTTAACGGTAAAAAACACATTAATACCTGCCTATATAAATAAAATACAAAAATTCTATAAAAGTTTTAAGGTAGAAGTACTAGTGCTCGACACTGCACTAGTACTCGACATGGGCACTTTATGTCAAAGTGACAAGGATTAAGTTCGAATACAGAAAAATCTTCGTTGTTCAAATTTAACCTATATTTCCATGAAATAAAGTGCCCATGTCGGTGACTAGTGCTGCTAGTGCAGCGTCGAGCACTAGTAAATATGTCTATGGATAGTGGATACATATTTAGTCTTTTATTGTATCAATGCGCTGAAAAAATATGTAATTGGATGAATAGAATGAGCAGTTGAGCGTATTATTTTCCCGCGGCCGTTTGAGATGGACAAATCCATTAAAAAAGTCCTATCTCATATTGCTATACAAAGCAGAAACGCAGTAACTCAGCAAGAAACTTATTCAGAGTTACTTCATTGTTTATTCGGTTGACAGGTTAAGGTATGAGTTTTTACTAAGAAATGAAAGTAGGGTTCAATAACTTCAGCCGTCAGCACCCGCGTCAAACACGCTCTTTCACTTTGAATCATTTTCATAGTCATGCACAAAGGGATGATAGAACATTGCATTAAATTAAAAAAAAAAAACCCTATACATTATGGCAAAAAATTCATTTATGTTATGGAAGGTAGAGGCAAGGAACAGAAACTCCTTAGGCAGAACTGTTGCAAAAGTGTCCAGCTGTCAGCTATAAATAATAGTTCCAAATCTCTCCAGAGTAGCGCTAGAGTAGCTTTATTGACGGAGTGAAGTGCGCTGTCTATTATTAGATTTTTTTCTCAAGTATTCTAGGTATTGTAGCGCCACCTATTTATGGTTTTTTGTCGAACACTTTTTGGTATATGGAGATTCTGTTCCTTGCCTCTACCTTCCATAATTTATGTCAAAAATGCCTTACAGAATTTTGGAAAAGAGCTTCTTCAAACTGCTACGGAGAAACTCGCTTTCTCGTAAAAATCGGCATGAAAATCGGTCCATCCGTTTGAGAGCTACGATGCCACAGGCAGACAGACAGATATTGGCGTCAAACATATTACACACCTCTTTTGCGTCGCTGGTTAAAAATACACACGATACTAAAAAATAGAGTAAATACCTAACGTTTTATTTTCTATAGAAACAGTTCTAGCAAAAAGCGTTGGTAAAAGTAAGGACGCTAAGCACAAAGAATTTCGTTCATTGTCTCCGCCTATATCTCCTATCTCTATCGCGCATAATTATATTGGTGTCCCGCTCACACAATGGTATTGACCGCCAGCGTCATCGGTGAGACTGCCCAGAGATCTTCAGGTCAAGGACACTGTTATGGCGAAAATGGCTTTGAAATTACCATTGACAATATATTATAACTTTCTTCTTACACTGTAATTCGGAAACACTAATTAGGAAAGTATCTTCCCTGCACACATAATGACCCTTTATTGTTTAAGGTCCACCTACCATCTTACACTAGAAAGGACTGGACCTGGACTTGGTTTGGCTGGACCCGGGTATGTTTGAACTTGGGTATGTCCTTAAACTACGCTCAAAAAAGAGGTATGGGCACTGTGAACGTCATCTCGCTTTGTCTGGTAGGGCACAGCATAGCGGATGTCATTCCAGATATAGAGCGGAGCCCAACTGGGGAAGTACCATCACTTTACAGAAATCCGCAGCCAAATAACACTAGACCCTACTCGTGCATGTAACTCCTCTGGAATTTCAGGCGTACATAGGCTACGGGCGGGCAACATGCTTGTTTGCCGCCGACGTAGTATAAAAAAAGGTAAGTGACGTATTAATACACATACAAAACGGTCTAAACATGACAGCTCTTTAGGTAAAATTGCTCAAGGAGCTGTATTCTGATTTTAAAATCCGTTGCTTTGATATTGATATTGCTCGTGTTGCGGCTGCAGCACGGTCGCATTTTTATCACTTGTCACTATTCCTGTCACTTTCACACTTACATACTTGTTAGAACGTGACAGAAATAGTAACAAGTGATAAAAATAAAAAAGCGAACATGCTGCAGCCGCTGCTGATTGCGTTCGAAATGTACTACGAGCCGTCTCAAGGCCGTATTATAATGTAACTGCTCAAGTGTACGAGTATGGTCATGGCGAAAGCTTGGCTTTGACATTTGGTTTGATATTAAAACTTTTCTCCCTAGTGGCAGCCCTGGTTGGGAAAGTATCCCTGATACGTAATGAAGGGCATTATTTGAGCTCGCAGATGTGCCTATTGATTCGATTTGTGAATTGCCTACGAGTTGAGCAAAGAATCGGTTGATTTTGTTTGAAAGGAAATGTTTGCTTTAGGCGCTGTAGTCTTCATTTGTATCTAATGTTCTTATTGTTGACCGCATTCATGTATTGAAATGACAGATTATTAATTGGCTTCTATTCTAAGCGCGGGCTATAACTTAGGTACGTAGTATGTATTTAAAAGAAAATTCAACAATTTAAAACGTAATTTAAATTATTTAAAAAATTACAAGCAAAGTGCATTACCTAATAACAGTTACAATTAGCCCCAAGATGTAAAATACTTGCCGTAGAGTAGTTCCATTTCACCAAATAGCACTGTTTACATGCAAATACAGATACTTTATTATTAACGCCAAGTTACATGTCAGGTACAATTTTATCCAATTTAAAATGAATTGGAATATTATTTGATTTTAATTAAAATGCAAATGCATTTATATAAAATCAAAATTTACTATGAGTATGCTTCTAAGAGCGCTGGTGGCCTAGCGGTAAGAGCGTGCGACTTGCAATCCGGAGGTCGCGGGTTCAAACCCCGGCTCGTCCCAATGAGTTTTCGGAATTTATGTACGAAATATCATTTGATATTTACCAGTCGCTTTTCGGTGAAGGAAAACATCGTGATGAAACCGGACTAATCCCAACAAGGCCTAGTTTACCCTCTGGGTTGGAAGGTCAGATGGCAATGGCAGTCGCTTTTGTAAAAACTAGTGCCTACTCCAAATCTTGGGATTAGTTGTGAAGCGGACCCCAGGCTCCCATGAGCCGTGGCAAAATGCCGGGACAACGCGAGGAAGAAGAAGAGCTAAACTGATCATGTCTGCTATAATTTTCATTTAATGTCTTTCTTAAGCTCTATTTCCACAATTTTTTTTTATTTTTCAGATGTATGGTTCAAAACTTAGGGGAGCCGGGGAGGTTACACATTTTTTTTTTCTTTCGGAGCGATTATCTCCGAATATATTCCCTTTTAAAAAAATGTTTGTTGAATGCCCCTATTAGTTTGGAAAGACCTTGAATACGAAGAACGAAGACTTGAAGGTACGGTTGAATCAAAAAAAGGATTTCATCCCCACTTTACGCGTAGGGGAGGTACGCTAAAAAAATATTTTATTGTACGACTTTGTCGGCTTTATTGATTTATATATCCATGCCAAATTGCAGCTTTCTAGCACTAACGACCACGGAGCAAAGCCTCGGACACACAGACACACAGACAGACAGTTCCGTAGTTCACTACGGAATCCTAACAACCTACGTAATTTGGTCCGGTTTATTGTTACCCACCGGGTAACAACAAGTGGCCTTCCGTTATGACGTGGCATTTAGGAAGTTTTAGAAGTCAATCAATTTTTCGTGTTATGGCTCCATCAAGGTGTTGATGATTCTGTCAATGTCGAAGTTGGATAAACACGGCTAGTATAGGTCAGTCGGCCCGCATGGTGGACAGTGAGGAGGCATGGGCGGCAGTGACCTCCTTCAGTGTCACCGTCATGACGCAGAAGGAGGCGGCAGAGCGAATGCGCGAGGATGATGCGAGCTCGCTCCCTCAGCGCCGCAGGAGGCCGGGCAGGCGGCGAAGAGCCTTCGCGGCCCGAATGCTGCCACCCTAACGGGACCCTGCGGGTGATGGGTCGGGAGTTCCATCACCCGCCTGAAGAGGTTCCGAGCTGGAAGGCCCTCGCGTGTTCCGAGGTGCCTTCAGCGAAGTAGGCTGCTCGAGCAGCCCGAAAAGATGGCCCCCGCAAGGGCAACGCCGGCAGGGTATCGGTGGCCTGCAACCGTGTTCCCGAAACCCCGTCAACAAAGCGAGCGCCAGAACACCCCAGGGGGTTTAGTCCGTGGGAGTCGGACATACCCACTCGGCTTCTCCCGGGCCAGTGGGATCCATAACGGATTCCCCCTGGGTCATCAAAAAAAAAACAAAAAAAAAGGTCAGTCGGCCCGATTCGAAGAATGATTAAGACACGTTTAAGATCTTGGAAAGATCTTTAAAAGATCGATAACTAAACGACATGTCAAAATTGACGTTTATTTCGATTCCGCTATGATCCCAATACGATCTATCTATGATATTTCTAAAGTCAAAGTGACATTGGTTGCCTGAATCGAGCTGCTTCTATCAATTATACGACATACAAACGATATCTAAATGAGAACTTATCTAAACCAGAACTTCTAGTTATCGTATCTCATTCTTCGAATCGGGCCGAGTGTTCGGTGGAGTATCCGATCAATCTGCAAAGAAATACAAATTAACACCTACTAATAGACTACATACAACTATTAAACAATATGAACACTACACTATGTAGGTACAGGACGTAACATAAGACCGTTCAGTAGATCCTATATTCATGTCTCAGCTCAATTTTAGTGGCAGTGCCACTCCTTCACATAATCATTTAGCTTCCTGTCAGAACGACAATAGAAATGACTCCACCATTTATCTATCACTTAACTAATCTATCTCCAGACGTAACACGTCACAAACTAAGCTTTATCTCTTATTGTCTCAACATATGAGTCATTTAAGCATAAGTTTTTGTTTCTCAGCTACAGACAGAAATGTGTTTGACCGATGTTTCCAAATGTTAGACGTGTTTAGTAACACTTGTCGCTTGTCGTTTAAGTTGACAGCTAGATTTATTGTGGAAACATGACATAAATATGGCTATTCGTGTAATTATTCTGCCTTGGATTTACCAAGAGAAATAATGTGTTTTATCATATAGAGACAATATGTCTTCAAAAACGATATTTGTAATGCAATCCCTATGAGTCAAAAGGGCCCCAAATCTTTAAGCTAAGATAGATGGCTATACAGTCATAAATTAAAACAATCACTCTGTATAGAAAACAAGTTTTCCGCAAAAAAAATTTTTTTGGTACAAGCTTTTATCGCCGCCTGTGATTTTGTTTCCACAGGCAACGAATACTTATCGAGATATTTGTAACAACCCCAAACACAATTAGTTTGCGTTGTTTTATCACAGAGTTCCATGGCCACCTTCCTGTCTCCATCATCAGGTCAGCTCCATGTCATCATAATATTGTATGCATTTGATGCTCACTCGGCACGTTGACTCTGACATGTTCGTCGATCGTTTAGCACACTTGTGCAAAACTGCTAGACAATTTTTAAATTTTCATAAATTTGATTGACTGACATAATGACATTGTATAATACGAGTATGAAATCTGTTTTGACATTAATTTATTTTATTTATATTGTTTTACCTTATTCCTGATTTTATTTTCTTGTTTTCTTATAGTGTGAGTAAAATGACAATTTGAATTAGTTTTGTCATTTTTATGTGCATGATTTTTATATTTTTGTATGTTATTATTTGATTCGTTAGCATGTATATTTATTATTCTTGATAATTTATGTTTTCCTAGCATGTAAGTTGTTCAATAAAAAAAAAAAAAAGAAAAAATTCAGCTTAATCGAAAATTGGAAAGGGGGTCAAATTTAGCTTCCAAGATTTGACCCACAGGGTTAGAACAGGGCAACTTAAGTAAAGCATGTATAAATATATACTTTAACTATGTTACGACTTGTTACTCTAACTGGTCGAATATTTCCCCAGTTTTCACATAACAAGACGTAACAGTAAGATAATGAAATCTGACGAATTCACTACTATGTTTTCGCGCCTGTTTTTACCTGTTTCTAGAAATATTAAGCGGCTGATTATCCGGCTGTATCGTTTATGGCATTTTTATGACGGGCTTATTCTTGAGGGACGACTCTTGTCAAGCCACATTTACACGGCGCAAGAACTTGCATGCAATATTTGATACATTGCTAAATATGAGCTATGAGTAAAGAAGTAATGAATTCAGTCGATAGACCAATTACCGCAATGTAACGAAAATCCTATGCAAGGTCTTGATCCTTCTGGATTGGACTTTATGCTAATCTGTCTTTTTCATCTCAGCATAGTTTTGTGTCTTCTGCATACATAATTAAGCATAATTATGCCTCTTTCAGGGATTTCTATTGTGTTTTGTTGCGGCGGTTTGTTCCAAATCGGTGTCCAAATGATTTTTCTGGTATTTATTAACTGCCAGCAACGCATATATGCGTTCACAGCCATACATAGAGCCTAATTTCTGGTTAGATTGCCTTCACTGTATATGTCAAATTTAAACTACTTAGTTAACCTGGGACTCTTGGATTCATCTTAACCCAAGCAATAACATGACGATTTCTTGGGTACATTCAATTAACAATTTAGGCATAAATATAGTTATTTATGGAATGGGACGTTAATTATCAGAATGGAAATTTTATAACAAATTCATTTAAAACCAAAATATTATTGCTTATCGTAAAAAAAAAACTTCTTAAAAAGTAGCTCTAGAACATAAAGGTATCATTTTCTGCACACGATTTAGACCAACAACGACCCACTTTCAGAGCATCGTCGGCATAATTGAGTAACTTTCATCCCTTCGTTAAATCAACTACTTATTAGCATACACGTAATCCATTTTCATCCAAAATCGGTCAAACGTTAAAAACAATCGTTCCTCTGAACTGAATAGCCCGCTGGGCGCTGTCGATGAATAATTCAGTGAGTCGCGACTACCCGCGACAAACAGCCCAAATTATTTCGCGATCTCGATTTTACGGCGTTTTTGCTAGCACGCGATTATACGTTTATTTTATATCGATTTGTCGAAAGTTAGTTTGCGTGCCAAGTCTTTCGAGGCTAAAGTGAGAAGTTTTTCTGCGTAAATACTAGTAATGTGGTTCTAGACAGGTTAGTGGTTAAGTTGGAAAAAAGTCAATTTACCTAAAAATAATTAGCCAAGAGCATGTCGGGCTATGCTCAGTGTAGAGTTCTGTAGTTAACATTCTGTCGAAATAGGCTCAAAGCTATTATAAGCATAAGGGAGTACTTTCGCAACGCTTTGTACGTCTTTTCACTAAGAAGAGAAGACTTTTTTTTATACTACGTCGGTGGCAAACCAGCATACGGCCCGCCTGATGGTAAGCAGCCTCCGTATCCTATGTACGCCTGCAACTCCAGAGGAGTTACATGCGCGTTGCCGACCCTAAACCCGCCCCCCCTCAACATAACGCTCGTTTTTGTAATAACTCAAAAACGGCTCGAGGGATTATGATTATGTTCGCTATAGTATTCATTGAAAGTTTGTATTAAACTTTTGTCTTATGATTTTTTTACACTATCTAAAAATGGTTGTTGGAGACCTTTATTCATTTTGAAAAACCTATCCAACGATATCCCACACTATTGGGTCAAAGCAAAAAAATAAAAAAAAAACATTTTGTATGGTAGGACCTTACATTTTTTTGTAGTTTTTATTTTACCGTTCTTTCGACATGTATGATTTATGTATCTATACCAAATTTCAGCTTTCTACCATTAACAATCACGGAGCAAAACCACGGACGGACAGACGGACATGGTAAAACTCCTATAAGGGTTCCTAGTTGACTGAGGAACCCTAAAAACGGGCAACTAAGCTTTCATCACCCGTATCTGTGTTGTAGGCACAGTACTTAAATCTGATATTTAGAAATGTCCACCCACATGAACCCTCCCAGGAACGATTTCCAAGTAAAAATTGTTATTTGTTTGACAAGGGGCAAAGTTGTTGTTAAACCGATCGTGCTAATTCATATTGATACCCGAGTAAGCGAAAGATGTCAAAATTGAACTACGGGCGTAGCAAGCGGTTCGAGAAGTGAAATCTTGGGCGTTGCGCGGGTTTCAAAGCACGAGTGTTAAACAAACTTTGCCTCCGAGTGAAACACAATTTTTTTCACCACATATCCGCGAGGAAAATACTAACTATAAAATACCAAAAATATCCAAAATATCCAAACCAAATCAAATCCAAATGAACGTAATATAAAATGTGTCATTCAAAAGTCAATTCCACCAGCAAACATAAGGAAACTACTCAAAATTTGCTGATTACTTAGCCCCACATGTGGATAAAACTTTCTCATTCGTTATTGAACAATAAAGAGGGCCTTTACCAGTTGGTGTGGTGAAAAGTATTAAGTAATAATTATAATAACTTAATCCAGGTTGTAAATTGTGTTTCAAAATTTACCCAAATCATTAAAATTAAGATCAAACAACAAATATTCGATCTTTTATATTTTATTAGGAGTATCAGGTTATGTAAGTACGTAGTGTTAGTTAAATACCTAATCCATGTAAACCAAATCCCAAAATAAAATATGTGTAATACGAGTATGTTATCTATGTAATGTATGTATCTACCAAAGCCTCTAACACTTTATTCACTGAATATCAAAAACTATGGAACGGAATGCAATAACCGGACTACCATTTTTTATCGTCAGAATCCCGACACAATACCAAAAGAATCAATCCACAACCGTCGTTCTGTCTTTCGTACTCTTCAATAACGAACGGATTGGATAGAAAGAGATAGCGTCGAAGTTTATGGATGTTTTTGGGCTGGTTTTTCAGTTTTTCCTCATTTGAGCGAATTTATCAGCTTGCGAGTGAAATTTTATCCAATTTGTAGATGGACGTGGGTTAGATACGGTATTGAGATATGGGGGTACTAGGAAGACAAATAATCTAGGGATGAAAGTAACAGATGGACTTACTTATGTCGGTCGGTGATGAAATAAAGGTACGGCAAGATAGGGAATGGTAAAGACAAAGTTGCGTGCCTCCAACATTTATTTTTTCTTGATTTTTGATGATATTTAAAAATATTATGGGACAATCTTACACAAACCGAGCTGTGGGACACAGCTCAAAAGGACTTGTGTCGTGGGTACTATACTCTGTATCCTTAGGTATTTGAATAAAAGTATACAAACAATTTGTACATGTTCGGGTAGTTATAACATTTATTGGCTAACCAACCAAATACAAAACCGCATGCATCTGTCACTGAACACCTGACTTTAACTAACATTTTTTGATCATGTAATGTTTTCATCTACCCTCAACTTGCTTAAGGAGCCATCTGAGGGTAGATTGTTTACTTTCTTTTACGATTTTCTTTGAATAAGAATTTAAAATAATAAAATTATATATTCGATATTTATTTAAATACCTAAAGATATTTAGATGTGATGTCAATATATTATAATAGATTATAGATAAATACTGAAATATATGTGAGATAAACACACAAATAAATGACCTTACCAGGAACTTCCTAATAAACCATAAGTGGCTAACAAGCATAAGGTTAATTGATGGCAAGCGGCTACTGTAGCCAATGGTCGCTTACAACTCCAGTAGCACATGTGTGTTGTCGACCTTATTCGTATGTTTGTGCTATTTTAAATCGTCATTATTTTATCATTCTTCCCTTTTATCTCTTTTCAAATTGAAAGACCTGTAAAGTACATAATAAAGACCTGTAAAATATATAATAAGGATATATACCGAATAAGTATACAAAGACAGACTGATAGAAATTTCGCCAGTAAATATGACATGCACCGGAACAAGCAATATGGGCCGTCTTTGCCGTTAAAAGCCTATCGTTTGCTCGCGAATATAACAAAGTGCTAAGGAAATAAGAAATAGGTATCTACAATAGGATGTAGACATAATACGACGACCAGTTTGGCCTAGTGGATAGTGACCCTGCCTACGAAGCCGATGGTCCCGGGTTCAAATCCTGGTAAGGGCATTTATTCGTGTGATGAGCATGGATATTTGTTCCTGAGTCATGGGTGTTTTCTATGTATTTAAGTATTTATAAATATTTATATATTATATATATCGTTGTCTAAGTACCCTCAACACAAGCCTTATTCAGCTTACTGTGGGACTTAGTCAATTTGTGTAATAATGTCCTATAATATAAAAAAAATAATAATAATATGGACCTTTAGGTCCTCTGTCGCTTTAGCAGTTTTAACTAAAACTAGTAATTTCTACTGCGGTTGAAATGCTCTAAGGCGGTTGGCTCTTCTTTTTAAAAGTTTTCCGACTACTGCACTATGACGATGACTAAAAACTACTATAAGCGGTCCTGGCCGCGTAGCCAACGTTACAATCGTTAACGCTCCGTAGCGTAGCGTAGTCATCTCTAGCACTCTTCCTGATTAGTACGCCTGTGACAGCGGCGTTTCGTTCGGCACGGAGCGTGAACGATAGGCACGTTGACTACGCGGGCAGATTATCTATTAAGATCATAGAGGTACAATAAGTATAGAGAAATGGTAGAGCCGGCAGATGACCGTACGAGATGCTCTTATGGAACTTTTAGTAGGAGTAGCAGAGAAAGCATTACAATTGTCTGTCCTTGTCATAGTCTCATTTTTTTTATTGCCTACCGTAAATTGTAGTATGGCTTATGGTGGGTAACAAATACCCAGACCAAATTACGTAGGTTGTTTTGGTCTGTTGTCAGGAATGTTAAAACGTGGTTTTGGTTTTGTTTTTCGTGTTTAAATTTTTAGATGCGATTGATTTAATCGCTCATTTCGCTTTCGTTCCCTACCGCTTTTTGTTTTGCCACAGAATAAGTTAAGTATGGCCGCGCTCCACCCCCGAAATGAATCACCTTACCCAGTGGCGGCATCTTGACTGACTATTGACCGATTATTGAATTTGATTAGCAACGGGATGACGGAACGCTGAGAAGAAATTATAATATACAGTGTAATAAAGTAAAAGTAATGTTTACTTGATATTCTTTGATTCCTTTTTAGAGTTCCGTAGCCAAATGGCAAAAAACGGAACCCTTATAGATTCGTCATGTCCGTCTGTCTGTCCGATTATGTCACCGCCACTTTTTTCCGAAACTATAAGAGCTATACTGTTCAAACTTGGTAAGTAGATGTATTCTATGAACCGCATTAGGATTTTTACACAAAAATAGAAAAAAAAAACAATAAATTTTGGGGGTTCCCCATACTTAGAACTGAAACTCAAAAAATCTTTTTTCATCAAACCCATACGTGTGGGGTATCTATGGATAGGTCTTTAAAAATTATATTGAGGTTTCTAATATCATTTATTTCTAAACTGAATAGTTTGCGCGAGAGATACTTCCAAAGTGGTAAAATGTGTGTCCCCCCCCCCCCCCCGTAACTTCTAAAATAACAGAATAAAAAATCTAAAAAAAATATATGATATACATTACCATGCAAACTTCCACCGAAAATTGGTTTGAACGAGATCTAGTAAGTAGTTTTTTTTTAATACGTCATAAATGTACGGAACCCTTCATGGGCGAGTCCAACTCGCACTTGGCCGTTTTTTTTCTTTCTAGTCAACAATATGTTAGTTAAAAGTTCGACTTGATGTAATGGAAGAGAGGGGTTATCTGAGACAGGTATTTCACACCTATTATATTAGAAGACTCCAATCTTAACAAATGCATTAACTTTTAAAGTTTTCTTTAAATGTATGCTTGTTCAATTCAGAGAATAATTACAATCTAATCAAATAATTGAGAAACTATTAAATTCCTTATCTACTCTGGTGCAGTATCTACCGCCATAAACCACACCGTTCATCCCGCTGTGACAGCTTTACTGCAGGAACTGACAATAATAATAATAGCGCTAATGCGTTTGGTTGCTTCTCACACTGAATTTCCCAAACTATGCAGTTCCATATCTACTGTGGTGCAGTATCTACCGCCATAAACCACGCCGTTCATCCCGCGGTGACAGCTTTACTGCAGGAACTGACAATAATAGCGCTAATGCGTTTGGTTGCTTCTCACACTGAACCTCACAAACTCATTTTAAAAGTACCCAAGTGGTTTCATACTCGATCCACGTTTTCTCTCGATCTTGTCCCTGAATCGCTGTCAAACTTCGGTTTTGTAGGAAGTTTCTTTTCTGTACGATAGTACTATTACTTATTCTGTGGTTTCATTTTAAAATAACTAAATTCAATTATAAGAAATACCATTTTTAGACGATGTTTAGGAAGACCAACAGGGCGGCGTCCAATACTAACAAAACATAAAAGAGCGTATGCTTTTTACATGTGTAAAATGTATAACAATAAATAAAACATTTGTTTATCACTATCCTCTATTTCTAATGTCGTAAATATGGAAGGTGGAGATAAGGAACGAAATCTCCATGTACCAAATAGTGTCATCAAAAAACTTTAAATAGGTGGCGCTACAATACCTATAGTACGGTCAAATTAACTCAAATTTCACTAAAGTCAGGAACTAATTCTAAGGACTAATAAAATCACTACGGATTGTTTTGTATGGGCTAAAAATCGAACTTTATACAATCGTTACTAAATTCACCCCCCCGGAAAGGGGTGAAATCGGCTGAAAATAATGTAATGGTTATAACTAAGAAGAGAAAAAAGGTGTACTCGGTGTAATTTGGCGTACGTTTTACAACACTTATATCTAAATTCGCACGTGTTATTTATGTTAATTTAAGCTACGGAACAGGTAAAAAAAAATACAACATTAAAAAAAATCTATTTTGGCCATTGCGGGTCTGGGGAAAGTAATGTACTCGGTGCAAATTGATTAAATAATTAGAAAAAATATCTAAATCCAATGTCAAATTCGCACCATGGTGCGACACCCGGAAAGTAGTTTTTCATGTTTTACTGTCGTTGTACTTCGGGGGAAATTTTAATACTATTGGAAATTTATGCAATCATATTCATTTGATTTTGTTTAAATTCGCACTCCATAAAAAATTGGCATTTTTATACGGAACATGCAGTTTTGTAATCAAGTACCAAAAACGTAGACCAATAAATACACAGAAGCGACAAGCGCGTGATTAGTGGCAAGAGAAGGAACGCGCGTAGATGCACCGACGAAGCACGGCTCTTGAGGCACGAGTAGTGGCATGTACTGCAAAAATAGTAGGGTTTCTGAGTATGCAGACAGACAGTCAACAAATTAAATACAGGTACGCTCAATGTTTATTAAATTCGAAAAATCGCGTTTTTCCATATACTTACGAAAACGTTAGACTACTTAGTTCACTCAATGATTGTTTAAAACAATAGTTCCGTTTTAATGCCAGAAGAAAGATTTGTGCTCGTTGCCCGTCAAAAGTGTCAAACAAACTGTCTCGGAACAATCGCTGCGCGTAGGGTTTGAGATCCGGATATCCGAAATATCCGGATATCGGGTCATAAGATCCGGATATTACGGCTCCGTTAAATATGGTTATTGACCTATAACCGGAACAATTTTCTAATGAAATTAATGAATAACTCCATACCATTTTGTCATTTAAATATAGTATTTTCATATATTTAATCAATTCAAATACTAACAGCACATCAATTTTGATAGGTACATACAGGTGTCACGCAGTAACTTTATACAATGAATGCGAATGTTGCTTAATGCAAACATTAGATCATTGGATATTCTGATGACTTGGGGCTATAGGCTCAAAACAAAAGCAACCTGAAGGCCAAGGCTAGGATAGTAGAGTAGAAAGGAGAGAAAATTGGTCTGATAATCAACCACTAGAATATCTCCAAATGAATAGGGCTAAGATGGTCGGCTCTTTATCATTTGTCATGAAGGGCATAGTGACAAGTGATAAAAATAGAACCATGCTGCCACCGCAGATCGAAAAGAAAAGACCTACCTAAAGTAATCGGGAAGAGGAGATAGATGTTCGAATCCAAAATGCCCTAAGATGCTCAGCAGCGCTTCGCCGAGTTCTAGTGTCCAAGCTGATCAGTAGACTGTCCATGATTCAAGTCTATAAGACAATAATTAGATTTTGATGAATGACATCGGTAAGTATTACACTTGGACTCTGAATCAGAAAAAAAAAGAACAAGTTCTTAGTGAAGAAGACGAAATTCTGGCGGAATATTCTGGGACCTATCAGAGATGAAGATAGAGAAGGTGAAAGCGTAGGAAAAATAGGGAGCTAGAGTAGCTAGTTGCGGCACCCAATATAATTAGCGAGATTATAGCCGCACGACTTCGCAGGCTTGGTCACTTGGAGTGGACGGGAGAGAATCGGGCTGTGAAAAGATATACCGCAGGAGCGATGTAGCCCTAAAACGCCCTCGGAGTATCCAACTAGCGTGGAGTGGTGCAGAACAGAGCAGAGTGACGTTGTTCTTGTATCAAAGGCCAAGATTCTTTTTGGGTCACTGATCCAGTGAAGTAAGTAAGTATTGCTTTCATAGTTAGTATTTCATGACGAATGAACACGAGGTGAGGCATTGGATGTATTTCCAACTATGCACCAGCTAATCCAGATATAAACCCTCCTTATTAAGTACGGTTTTAGAGATAACATTATGTTAGCTATTATAGTAATCAAGTAATCATTTAAAATTAGTTGGGGTGATATCATTGTATTAAAACATAGTTATTTCTGTGTTATCTAAATCAGTTTATTCGGATATTTATTTTGGTGGATATTCGAATAATTAGAATATCACAATATTCTAATTGCAAACCCTACATATAACTTCCCAGTAGGGACACAAATAGGTAATGTAAATACTGCGAGGAGGATCTTGTTTAGGAAAAACCAGAGCGATCGAGTATATTCCTTCAACAGGATGCTCTCCTACAGCATATAAAAAGGGCTTAACAGACCCACATTGGGACCAATTTACCTGAATAATACTTTTATCGAAAATATTACTTTACTATAAATATCGTTCAGCAAGTTACCTTTACTTAAACATCATTTGCCTTGCAAATTGTATTGAAACAGCCATCCGACTCTTGGTGGTGTCATCCGGTATGGAACAAAAATAGTGTAATTTGCTTGTTTATAAACCGATTTTCAAAATTTTAATGGAATTTTATAGCTTATTAATATAGCATTCATATCTTGATACAATGTCTTCCTGTAAAGTTACTAGTAAAGTTGATGAAAACAAAAAACGGTTTTTTTTTTCGGGAATATTTAAATAAAACTTAAAATTCTCGCAAACTATGGTATTTACAAGGTCAAATGTATAAACGATATTGTAGCGCATTTAATTTTGCTTTTTATGACACCCCACACAAGCTTACATGTGATATACTTGCTGTGGTATACGCAATATTCTGAACACGGCACCGGCCATTTTGATGACGTCATAACTGGTGACTTAACCACGTTAGAAACTGTCTCCCGATGGTTTTTTAGTCAGAATAACATGCTTAACAACATACTAAAATATGATGCTGGTTTCATAGGCACCTTTTGGGCCCTATATGACCATAAGGGAAGCGACTTCATATCTACTCGTATAACATTTTTTATACAATCAAACACATTTGAATAAGTAGTCGATAAAGCAGTCAAACAACGATAGATTATTAATATGTTGTAACATGACATCACTATTTTTGATCTCACATAGACAATTTACGCACAAACTTGCATTTCATTTTTGGTCGCACTTTTGAAGTTTGACAGTCGTTCTTGATATCCTATTTCTATGTATCCGGATCCGAAAAGTTGTCGGATATTGCAAACCCTAGCTGCGCGCTGCGCTATCTCCCCGCCCCGCGCGCCCCGCGCCACGTGCTGCCAACCACCTTCGCTTGCAGTTCGTTGCGATTAATTCTATTTACTTTTTGACAAACTTCCGGTGAAAAAAATCTATTTTTTATTTAGTGCAAATGTAGTGTCTTTAGATAAGTACCATTTTTAAAATTTTCACGTCTCTCTTAATTTCCCCCGAAGCACAATGTACAAAATAATTAAAAATACATGTTCCATAATTTGCCCAGGCGTGCAAAGTTAACTGAATGTTTATAATGCTTTAAAAAGCTTAACTTGAGATTGCACCAACCGACTGACTTATCCTCGAGCCGCAATCGAAAAAAAAAATTTTTTTAGGGTATCATACATTGCACATCTTTTTAATTAAGATATACTATGCACCAAGGTGTTCTCTATACACTACTTAGCTTGAACCTAATA
Source organism: Cydia pomonella (assembly GCF_033807575.1). NCBI lineage: Eukaryota > Metazoa > Arthropoda > Insecta > Lepidoptera > Tortricidae > Cydia > Cydia pomonella. Next base: position 5,426,869 of record NC_084723.1, on the reverse strand, counting down.
GCTTTTAATTTACTCCAAAATTACGGCACTTTATAGTTTATACCTAAAATTTAACGGTCTTCCGTACATAATAGAAACGGTGCAACTCGGGGGAATCAATCTAGTTGCGCCATCTAACAAATCCAAAAAAAGCACGACTACACGACTTACTTCCATACTTTTTCTTAACTTGACTATACTACTAGAGTACTTGAACAAAAAAATCAAATCATAGACAGCGCAATTCACTCCGTCAATAACGCCTAGGTTCTTAGCTACTCTAGCGCTACTCTGGAGAGATTTGGAACTATTATTTATAGCTGACAGCTGGACACTTTTGCAACAGTTCTACCATAAGAGATGCCACTCCTCTTAATTCCACACTCCATAGTCGTAAATTTTAAGATGACATGTTCTGGACAGTGATGAGTACTCTGACGTCCACCTTATAAAGACTTTGACATGTCACAGCTTATCTATACGTCACAAAGACCATTAATCATCGCTGCGGCGGACATCAAACATCGCCATCAAGAGGATGGTGAACGCCCGCTACTCCATACAAACGTAGTTCCCGTTTTCCTCCCTGGATTATAATATAATAAAATATTTTTACAAAGTTTGATATATATTAACCACTGACCCCTTCGAGCTAGTATTTAAAATTTTGTTTTTCGCTCGTAACTTTTATAATAATAAAAAAATCGAAAAAGTCAAACAAAGGGACATACCTGTGGTTAATATACATCAAAATGCTTTAAAATATTTTCCATACAGTCAATATCTAGGGAGGAAAATGGGGGCTACGTTTATATGGAGAAGTGATGGTCCACTTGACTATCCTCTTAAGATATGGCGGCTGCGGAAATTGGGGACCGTGTCGGATTCGTCTTGAGAGAAAACGCGTCCCGTTTGAAATGCTCTTGATTACGCCATACACTAAAGTATTCCATTCCATATAGATCTACATTATATTTCACCTAGAAAATTTAAATAATAGTCACATTAACGATGATATTCGAGATAATTTTGAACCTTTTGGACTATAGTTTCGTGGTTTTCCGGTACAAATGTTGTTCACATGAATTATGGAATAGATACTCCTGAAAATTAAACCCAATCCGAATCGGATTTAATCAGCCGTCAACGTCATAGAAAACGACGTGTCGGACGCCTCGGCCCGGGCCCGGGCCGGTCTAGCGTGAGTCATCCTTTAAGTACACTTTCCCCAGAGACGGCTACGTGAAATTTACTCATGATTCTATTTAGACACTTAAATCCTAGTGACCTTTAATAAGTACTTACTTTTTAAACTCTTTCCGAATTTTAGCTACAATTCTAAAATTAACTCAACTCAGTTGACATTAAGATTATTCAACTCAACGAACTCTGAAAGTGACAAAGAAAAAGTTAATTTCCTGTAGTAACTTCTAATTCTAAATATCTGCCCTGCACATTCCGGTTCTATAAATATGGCACGTCACAAATATTTCATTCATATAATTAGTCATAAACTAATGACAACAAGCTAATAGTGAGACATGTTATTTTCATTGCTTAGCAAGCTTTTGCTTGAGGAGAAACGGTACGAGTAAACGAGTACATTACGATACAAGTGCGAAAAATAGGAAATTCGAAACGAGTGGCGATAAATTAAAACGCGACCGAAGGGAGTGTTTTAAATCGACACGAGTTGATACATCAAATCAAATTGTATCTAAATCGGACAAAAAAACAATGCTAAAACAATAGTTATTTGACTTATTTGTTTTACAAGGGTACAAAGTTATTGTGTAACCGCTCGTGCTAATATTGATACCCGAGCAAGCGAAAGATTCCAAAATTGAAGCACGAGCGTAGCGAGTGGTTCGAGAAGTGGAATCTTGAACGTTGCTAGGGTTTCAAGGCACGATGGTTAAACAAACTTTGTGAAACACAAAACTTTTCACCACACCAACGCGAGGAAAATACTAACTATGAAACACAAAAAAAAACCAAATGTACGTCATAAAACAATATCATTCATAATCATCATTAAAAAGTTAATTCTGCCAGCCAACATAAGGAAACAACTCACAATTTGCATCTGATTACTTTGCCCTATAAGTAGATATAATAGTACATTACGATACAAGTGCGAAAAATAGGAAATTCGAAACGAGTGGCGATAAATTAAAACACGACCGAAGGGAGTGTTTTAAATCGACACGAGTTGCGAATTACTATTCGCACATGTATCGTACAACGTTTTACAGTACATATGGCCCTTTAAATGTTCGACACAGTAACGTAATATGCTACTTCTCGCACTAGTGCTATAAAGTAGCCCCATATGTACTGTAAATGATTTTTTAAATGATAAGGTTTTATTTATTTTATTTATTATTTTATATTTGCTGCGCCCAACAGGGTACATAATGTGAGAACATAGAATTAAGATTACCACCTGTATTTAACCATTATGTGCAATAAATGTATTGAGTATTGAGATAAAATGCAACTTTCTCATTAGTTTTTGAACAATCAAGAGGGCCTTTGCCAGTTGGTGTGGTGAAAAATAATAATCCCATTATTTTCACTGTGACAAGTTACGAAGTAAAGAAATCAAATTCCTTGACCGTATATTATTTGCGAAAGCGAACTGCAAGTGACGTCTTTTGTTTCGTCTCACATTTACACTGGATTCCTGAGGCGAGTTTTCTTTAAACCATCGGAAGTAGAAACAAGAATCTAAAATTAAACTAAAAGCATGAAATAAAACTGAACATGACACTGGCGCCAGAATTCCTTTTAATTGTACGACACGATAAAATGACACAGACTTTATGTGCAAGTTATAAGAGCTATAATTGTTTACTTCGTGAAAGTTCACAGGTTTGTAGTTCGTGTCACCCACGATGACGCGTAGATTTGTGAAATCTAACCCTTAATAACATGACAATAGGAGTTAAGGCACGCGTCATCGTGAATGACACGATCTATAATTGTGTAATTGTAATGACTGGCATCGGAATTCTTTTGAAACGTGATATTAGTTGTGAATTAAAACGCAAACTAGTACCCCTAGTGTAAATAAATTCGATTTTGAAACGTGACGTACACGTTTGCGTTTAGTCTCATTTTGTATTGGATTTCGAAAGAGCGCGCCAAGCGGAACGTTTTGGAAACTCAAAATCCTATACAAAATGAGACTTAACGCAAACGCGTTCGTCACGTTATGATGTCGATCAAATTTACACTAGGGGCACTGTACTCCTAGTGTAAATTTAGTACTTAAGTCTCATTTTGTATGGGATTTTGAGTTTCCAAAACGTTCCGCTTGGCGCGCTGTTTCTAAATACTGTCACGAATTCGAATAAATTTACACTAGGGGCTCTGATGCCGAAAGCTGGAATGTTGAATATCAGACTCAAATTAAATTTCAAATAACGAGCCATATTAACAGGATAAAATTTCACAATGACACTGCATAAATCTGGCTTTGGAAAAGTTTTTTTTCTTTTTATGTGGTATTTAATAAATAAATAATAAATATTATAGGACATCATTATACTAATTGACTAAGTCCCACAGTAAGCTCAATAAGGCTTGTGTTGTGGGTACTTAGACAACGATATATATAATATATTAAATACTTAAATATATAGAAAATATCCATGACTCAGGAATAAATATCCGTGCTCATCACACAAATAAATGCCTTTACCAGGATTTGAACCCGGTACCATCACGGCTTCATAGGCGTGGTCACTACTTGTGATTGTAGTTGTACTGTATTTCTATCTCTGTCACGCAAATAATGATAGAATTAAACGAACTTACAGGCAAGGCCACTTATTCAAGAAGTTTGCCGGCACCTGTACAGTCTCCATCAGATATAACGGAGCAGCCAAGGTGCTCAAAAATATCTGAATACGCACTCCAACTCCAACACCCTGACAATAGTGGCGTGTTCAGATATTTGAGAGCACCTTGGCGGCTCCGATATATCTGATGGCGTCTGAATGTAAATACATACGAGTAAAGATCCATTCACAGAATCGCCAAACAACTGTTGTAGCCATCAAATGATATAATGCCGATATTGATACATATACACCCATAACCAAATAATATATATTGACGTGAATGCTACGCTAATTTCGATCTTAGGGTTTAGGCGTTTAGCGGTAAAATCGCGTGTAGAATGACTCGAATATAAGTCGATTTGTACCTGAGGTGTAAAGAAACGGTCGTCCATCATGTTTCTGAATTCACTGTAAGCGGGGCATCGGTTTTATTTGCAGAAAGCTTAGTATCGTGGTATAAGTGACATAACGTGACATAAAGATATACTATATGAGTTTAGGAGTGCTTTTTGGGAAGATGATAAATAGCTACTGAAGCCATGGGGGTTATTTGTTGTCAAATGCCTACCGTGTGGTGTGGATTCTAATCTGAAATATATGTCATCAAAATAAAAAGTTATAGGCCTGCGCTAGTTCCCAGGGCTGGAATCGACCCCCTATCTTCAAAATTTGCTACTGAAACTAGGCTAATTCGAACGTACAGTGATATCATAATGATATCTGAATCCTGTTATTTAGTTATCGTGCATTTCGTTTGTATTTGTCCGTACATGAATTGGCTTGGGCAAGACGCACAATAACTAAATAACATGATTCAAGTATTATTCTGATGTGATTCTGACGTTTCAACTCTCACGTCGCGCAGGCCGCTCCGGTGCGAGACAGGGCAGTGCATCTATATACTCGTAGCAATCGTAGCATGAGCGATGTACTCTGCTCGCAAACCATGTGAAGACATCCTTAAGGTGACGGATCGTTATACAATAAAATCTAAAAATGTGGTTGCTGCTTACTTGCTTCACGAAACCAGCGCTAATCCCAATACTTCGTGCGTAATGAATTTGCTTTTGCACTAGCTTATTCTTAACGTAAAAAAAAACAAGAAATAATCGAAAATTTACAACTACAGTATTTATTTAATACTGCAGTACTTAGTGTGTGTTTAGAATAATCTACATGGAAAATTTAGAGGCTTGATTCGGTCCCGTTTGCCTGTACAATGAAAATGATTGTTTAAAAGGCATCTTTGATACGATCTTATAAAAGTTAGCCAATAGTGAAACGGCAAATACAGAAATGAAGTCGATGCCATGAATAAAAAAAAAATAAGCTCACCATTCATTTATTCATTCATTTCAATTATTTATAAAAAAAGTACATTTTCACCTCAACTAACGAATTGCACTTCAATATTATAGCATATTATTAAGACAATTACATTTCAATATATTGCAATTATTATTATCTAATATTTAATTAGGTTTCATTTAAAGCGTTTGTTCTGGGTCGGCAACCGTTATCGTTATGAGTTTTCTAATTGACGAAATTAATTAAGATGCGTCGATTTAATCCTTATTTTATGTGTTTAATTTGATAGTTCCAGTTAAAAATATTTCAACTACAATTCGTCACCACTAATGTTCCATAGATGCCGGAAACCTCACCTGATAGGCCATCTTCCAACACTTTCCGCTTTAAAAATATTACGACACCACTATATTTTATTTAAATCACCTGCAAAACAATATGGCCGCCAGTTTATAATTACAAATGGCCTAATCTTAATGCTAATCGTGAATGCAGATAGTAAATAATGTTTATGAAGAGGATATAAATCTAGTTTTAATGGCTTCTTCGGACTGGGATAAATAGAATTAGGTCTGTGGTTGAGCAATCGTAATATATCGGCTAATATTAGGAACTATGTACTTATTAAGGGGCCGGTATACGACGTTTTCGATTTAGACCTCACTTTGCGCAAGTAATTTGTTCAATAAATGTTTAATAATTGCATTAAATTACACGTACATTTGTTCACAAAGAAGCCGTGTACTGACTTATCACGACGATATATTTTTTGTTTGCTGTTATTCTCTACGAATCGAATTATTTAAATAGGCTAAGATCACTAGATTTATCTACAAAACTGTCAGAAACACACTACACTACATGACACTTCTAACACCTGAGCTCATCTAAATAAAACACCAAAGTTCACGCGGCTTCAGTGCATTTGCAATTCAAATTCCATCAACGGACCAGCGAAAACTACCTCCAAAATAGAAAATGTTATCTCTCTCACTCTGTACTTTCAGACTGAGGAGGGAGTGAGAGGGGAGTAAAGTTTAGAATTTCGTTTGCCGGGGTGGTTAGGATTCAGTTAACACTAGCAAATCTTTTTACCACAACGTGGCGGAGTGCGTTAGGATAGCTGGCTCTGCAATGTTAATAAGTAATTTCTTATTGTACCTACTTTTAATGAACTAGGCAACTCGGCAGGTGTTTCTTATAGGATATCGACGTAAGACAGTACCTTATGAAAAAATATGAGTATTTTACGTATAACGTATAAATATAAATTCAATAAGTTAGGTTAGTTTTATGTTAAGACTATTCAAAACAACGATATATATACGAAAGCTAAAATTGTGCTAAATTAAACATTTGGTCAAAGGAACGAAAATAGAGAGAAGCTGAACTTACTTTAATACTTTTACATCCCACTTCCATGGCAAATTTTACCCTCCTTTTCATTCCCTTAAAGAAAAATTTTGGGGTTAATAATTATTCTGTACCTTTCCCGGGACTCAAACTATTTCCATACGATTTTTCATCTTAATCGGATAGCGGTTTAAGCGTGAAGAGGTAACAGATAAACAGACAGAGCTAGTTTCGCATTTTTTTAATATTTCGGGGCACCCCACATTAACGTATGCTTCTCATATTGTTGTATGGGAATCAAAACTTTCCATTTTTAAAGATTTTTGTTTCCAGTGAAATGTTCCTGAAATTTCTGAGAACATTTTCAACTGTTTGGAAACTTTCCGCACATTCAAATTTAGACTCGAAGGCCTCGAGCACAGCACTAGTGCGATGCAATGTCACACCACACCGCAGCAGGCGACAATGGATGCTTCGCCTTATTTCCTACATTTTCACCTTTCATTTATTTGCTTTGGCAGCTGAAATATTCGTATTTTTGCAAATCCAGGTTGAATTTTCACTTTAAACTTTGATTTGTATTTTGTATACCGCATCGGTGACAAACAAGCGCACAACCCGTCAGAATTTACCGACTTTTTAAAGCTACACGTAAGTATTTAGTGAGTAACCTTGAGGCAATTGACATGGAGCGCGATGCAGGTGTATCAATTTTGCGACGACGAGCGAAGCGAGGAGGAGCATGTTAGGTGAACTGCGACTTAATCCGACCGAGAATTGACTTATTTGCATCGAACGATGTCTGACTCCAAAAAAAACTTATTATAAGTCTACAGTTACTGTCCAAACCTATAATTGCTAACTGTTAGGTTGGGACATGATACAAATTATGATGTTGAGTTACTACTTGATTCGGCGAAATGAAATTATGCGAAAAATTGGTTGAGAAATCACATTCGGAAAAATAATTTTTGGCAATGATTTAGAGAAGCAATTTTGATACTATTGCTGTCCAAGTCTGGTGCCTGCGAAGAAGTGAGTCGTGCTTGAGATCGCGCCAATCACTACTTAAGACGATCGTCAAGGTCGTATCAAAACCAGAGTAAACCTAAACCAAATTGTTAAATTAGAATCGACCTCATGGGCTTTTTGACCAGTGGTTAGACTAGGTAGTAAATAAGTTTCTTATGGCTTTATACAATATAATGAAAGGTACAATTTTTTGTACTATTTTACGTTGAAACTCTAGGTCCATGGGGTCTCAGCGCGCACAAGTTGTTTGCAGAAATTGCGAAGCGTCTGGTTGACGTAACTGGTGACCGAAGAGCTGGCGGCTCTTCGCACAACGTATCAGCATTGCGATACAACGAGGAAATACCGCCAGCATCCTTGGTACAATGCCTCAAGGGCCTATTTTAGATTTAAGCTAGTTATTAATTTATTTTAGTATTTGTATAGTTACTGTAATAACTCTGTATATATCTATTATGTAAATAAACGCTTTATATCATGTAAGGTACCAAATAAAAAAATAAAAAAAAAAAAAAAAATAAACGTTTATTCACATTTCATGCCTTATAAATATTTACAATATACTTCTGCCAAACCACAGAGTGGTTTGTTGGCAGACGAAGCTCCTATAATATGCAAGCATGTAGTCTATATGTTACTTATATTTTTATCTATTTAACCTCTTACCGCATGCGCAGCCCTATATGGCAATTATAATATTCAATTATATTGATAGCTATTAAAGTTTATTTTTAAACAGATATAATACTTTTGTTTACGACATGAAGTAAGGGGTTAACGCTACAATCTGATCATACAGTGTAAAAATGCAGTGCATGTATACAATTTATAGCGGTTGTATTTTACCTTTTATTTTATTTAATAGATTGTTGCTAAGTTTCTTTTTAAAGGTTCGTTTTGTTATCCTTTTGGTCTTCAAATCCGATGGTAACTCGTTATAGATCATAGGGACTAAATATTTTCTACATCTCTGGCCAAAATAATTAGTAAAACTAGGTACTAGCAATTTATTATTATCTCTGTTTCTTATTAACCTTTGATTGACAATAGGTATTTTAAACTCATCATTATACATTTGTTCCATAGCTAAGAATAACGTGACTTTTTCATGAACTGGTAAAATTTTACATTCTAAGAAGAGTTGTTCATAGGTAGTACTTTTACATTTAAATTTAGTTTTTTTGTCAACCATTAATTTCATGAATCTAATCTGCAATGCCTTTATCTTATCTAGATACGTTTTAAATGTACGACCGTAGCTTGACAGCCCATACGACAACAGTGAATCCACTAGAGCATAGTACACTGCATACATAAGGCCAACTGTTTTTTTTTTTTTTTTTGATTGTTCTTATGTTCAGTAAGTATGAACTTGCTGTTTTGTCTATGGTACTAGCCGACATGGACGCATAATTTGAACCCATTCACAGTTATAAAACTGAAAATTTGGATGTTAGTTAGCTTAAGAACCGGGCCTTATTTGGTGCACCTAACTAACTTAACTGATGGTAAGCGAACACAGCATTATCTGTTGATGTGTGTAACTACGGATGTGTTATGAGCGCTTCGACATTTTTTTTCTTTAAAAGCATTCCTTGTTGTTTCTAAATGTAAACCTAATTTACAAGTTAACAGAGTTTATTTTGTCAGTAAAGAATATTTAAATAAGAGGATGCTATAGCTACATCAAAAAGATATATGACTTGATGACGACACGCACTTTTTCGTGTCTTTGGAGTCCATTAGCTTGCGTATGGAAAAACTTTTGAGTGACAACTCAAGGCGAGAGGTTAGTGAGAGTGAGGAGTCGAGTTTTCTAAATACACACAGCTGCAAAAGTGCATACCCACTTTATGAATAAATTTCATCTGCAGCTCGCTGCACCTAACAAGGAAAGGTACCTAACTGCCCGGTTCCGATTTGATTCATATTTATATATGTTATAGAGTAGTCTAAAATAACGGACACATATTTTTTGTTAGCTGCCCAAACTCAACTTGGGAGAAATTGTCCTCCAAAGTATTAAAAAATTACTAAATCTTCTAACTCCTATAGAAAGTGATGCTCAAGCAGCTTACAAGTTAATGGCTTGTTTGAGTATATGTTTGAGAGCAGGAAAAAATAAAGCACGTGTTTTGTTATATCTGCTTAAACTCAAGTTTTACTTTTTATTGTTCTTATGTTCAGTAAAGGGTAATACGGTTGACACTGGATCACTTCATTTTCTAATGCCCATATCTCCAGTAATAACTGATATATACTTGATTTACGAACTATTGTAAACATAATTTGTTTAATATTCATTGTATTCTCTCTGTCTCTCTCTTCTTCCTCGCGGTATCCCGGCATTTTTTGCCTAGGCTTATGGGAGCCTGGGGTCCGCTTGGCAACTATTCCCTAGAAATGGCATAGGCTCTAGTTTTTACGCAAGCGACTGCCATCTGACCTTCCAACCCAGAGACCATAGGTATGTTTAAACTAGGCCATTTTGGGCCAACAATTGGCGAGAAGTCCCACAGGACCGATAAAAGTTGCGCTGTCTTGTGTCGGAGACCAAGTCTCATTTTGGGTCGCTGAGCCAACGGAGTAAGTAAGTAAGGCCCTCAGCACATGGAGCAAAAGCGTAAGCGTATCGTAAAAACGTTACGAGTAGGAGACGCGTAGAGTTCTGGGTAGCAAGCGTCACGTAAGCGTAATTGTGCTATAAGTGAAATGTATCGACGATCTTACTTTCTTTTTTTTTTTTTTTTTTTTTTTTTTTTTATAACGATAGGCAAGCGTTTGACCACGATCTCACCTGATGGTAAGTGATGATGCAGTCTACGGTGGAGCACGCTTACCTATGAGATACCTATTTACCCTAGCCTTGAAGAGACCCAGATTGTACTCATGCGGAAACACAGACTCGGGCAGGGCATTCCACTCCTTGGCAGTTCGCATAAGAAATGTTGAAGCAAAACGCTTCGTGCGTATTTGTGGAATACCTACCATGAAGCGGTGCCGGAGTGCCGATTGTCTGGTAGTCCGATGGTGAAATGGGGACGGAGGAATAAGGTTGTGCAGTTCCTCGGCACACTCTCCGAAATGTACACACACATGTTTCTCCACAGATGAAGAAGATTTTTTATTGTTTGATGTCCGAAGTTTTGTTTTTACGCCTATATTACGCTATGCCTGTCGTAATGACGACAGTGTGTGCGGATTTGTTTGAACTTCTTCGTGCTCGTAGCGCTCTTGTTCTACAGACGTATTACGATACGCTTACGCTCCGTGTGCGAAGGGCCTAAGTCATTCCTTTGCGTCTACATTATTCAAATTTGCCGGCTTTTTCTACGGACGAATTGACAGACACCGGTATGTATAATTTTTATAGGTCGCATTTACGCGTTGCTTTAAGTGCTTTAAATTTCACCCGAAGTTCGGAGGCGGGATGGCTTTAATCTTTTATGCACAAGTTTCAGAGTTGAAGCATAATCAATAATAATATATGTCACAGCTTATTCTCGTCATTTTAAGCTGATTTTCCCTGTGACTTCTGCTAGGGTGAAAACATAGGTTATTTCTTTGGCATTGGGCTTTTGAATTTACTGTTGAAAAAACAAACGAGACTATCCGAAAAGTTTTAATATTAAAGAAATAATAGTAGTAGGCTTTCAGTGATATTTTGTCATTTTGCAAAGCTTCCTAGTGAGACGTTGTAGCCGGCTATAGGTACAAGAGCCAGTGAAGTACAAATAGGACTTGGATTAGGTTTAATTTAAACACAAGAACAACTTAAAACTATTATACATATATACAATCTTTACCAGCGTTAGAGGCAGCCAATGAAGTACGAAGTAATTTTCAACAATAATACAACATTTAAGCTTTGAATAACATTATTATTTAAGTTGTGCGATTCGCCGAAAAAAAAAGACGAGAAAAAAGGGAAAAAAAACCGCCCAGCGCGATGGCTGCACCATGCAGGTTTGCTGTGGTTACAACGCGTCCTACTTATGGTGGGTATAGTGGGTATTACATACTCTCCGATATCCCAATAGTGGGAATGAAAGAGTTAGCAGTTAGAAGAGTAGTAATTATTTGTTTAAGCCTATCATTTCGATTTATGTACCTATGTAAGAAAGGGGCAAAACATAAATAACTAATTGAAGCTGAAACTAAGTCAAAGAAGGGCTTGTATTTTTTATGAATAATCTTTTTCTACTCGCTACTTATATACTGTCCTCTGTGCCTATTTGATTAGGTACTTAAACGTTTTGTTTTAAACTGAAAAACCCGGCTCAGCCCAACTTTCGACGATCAGAACTTTTTGTTTTCAGCTTGTACTACCCAAAACTCTCCAGCAAAAGTTGGAGGCTGATCGTTTAAAAACCGAGACACGGCCTAAGCAGGCCTGCGGCATCAGTAATGAGGGTAAAAGAGCAAAAATGAAATAGATGGCATTGAGAGACGTTTACAAGTGACTGATGAGATTTCTTGAGTTCTAATTCCAGGCATTATTCTAAAGAAGAACAATTACATTCTCTACGAGAGAGGGGAGAAGACATACCATATATATTGTCCACAGGATCAGTTAGAATCAATTTCAAACGGCGTTTGACGCATGTAGTGAGAAACGTCTTCTGGGGTGGTAACCACCATTGATAAATTTTAAACAAGCGTTGGAATTTGTCACCAAATTAGTTTTCTGATGGCGGCAGCAATGCGGCAGCGACTGCAAGGCAATTTATCATGGAAATGCTTTCGTATATCCGGATGTTCTCCTCTACAGGTCGCAATTCTGAACCGAATCTCGTGAAATTTTGTGAGCAGGTTCGATGATTAAATAGTTTTTTTTTTCGATTCAGTGTTTGGAAATTTTCCAACATGGCGGAGTCATACATCTACAGCTAACAGAGCCAATCGTTGATATAGTCTTATATCTCTTCTTGTTATTAGAGTAGAGAGAATAGTAATTAGATAGGAACTTTTAATGCAGTCTGATCCAATATTCCAGTAATTTTGATGCTGACTGTACCTGGGATAACGATGGCGGAATATCGTCGCTATACTTACTCAAACTCGTATCTGATATACGTATCTAATATATAGATACGAGGCTGAGTAAGTATAGCGACGATATGGTACGTCCTTAAACTACGTCCAAAAGAGAGGTATGGGCATTGTGAATGTCATCTCGCTTTGTGTGGTAGGGCACAGCACAGCGGATGTCATTCCAGATCTAGAGCAGAGCCCAACTGGGGAAGTACCTCTACCTTACAGAAAACCGTAGTACAAATAGTGTTGTGTTGCTGCCGGTAAGAAAGGTTTCTAGAGTTCAACGAGGGTGCATCTACTATGCAATTCGAGCCCACATATATGTTACATACGTCGAGCGCGCCGAGCATTGTTTTTAGTTCTTTCACGAACTTCGCACATATCCAATTCCAATACAACCAATATCGTGGCAAAAATGGAAGCATCTAGATCTATATAAGAAAACACACAGCCTGACCCCATACACAACACATCAAATCCCCATTTAACGTCCGACGGGCAATCACAAAGTTGAACAAATCGGAAGACCCTCGCGTGAAATGGGTACGCCTACACCGCCGTATTTATTGTACAGAATTATGGGACGGGGAGGAAGTTTTCGTGGGCTTGTATTTATTTTGTGAAGGTCAGAACCTTTTACGTACGGACAGACAGACTAAAAGATGACAATCAAAATACATAGAGCGATGAATTATAATACAGTGATCAATTTTATGTCATGGAGGCAGAATGAACTGTGTGAAAAAATCTCAGATTAAATTCGGACTACGATAAAAAGTCATAAAATATGAGTAATATGATATACATTGCTCTGTAAAGTACACATAATGTGGGCCTTGGTGCCGACCGGCGATTAACAACTAAATACAGAAGATATAAGAAAATACCCACTTGCTATGCTCGTGGTTCAATTTTAAAATCTTTCGCTTTCTCGTGTATCAATACTAGCACGAGCGGTTAAACAACAAGTTTGCCCCCATGTAAAAACAATAACTATATTTGCTTCTTTTCGCTCTCCTGCGAACAAATGTAATTGGCGTATGGCACAAACATATTTTCACCCGACGACATGATAAATTGCCCAATTTATATTAGGTACAGTCAGCATCAAAAGTAGCGGATGACACAACGCGCCAAAAGTATCTGATATTCCGGATAACTTTTCCAAATATAGATAAATTTCTAAAATTCGCGCTCAAAAGTATATCTTTTACAGTCTTAGTTGTTTTATATTAAAGAAATCACTTTTTGTTAAGCTGTTACAGAATGGGAGATACTTATGAAACGTTATTTGATCCGCTACTTTTGATGCTGACTGTAGATTTAATATGGGTCTTATTAAGTCACTAAATACATGAAAAGTCGTGGGCCACAAGCTAGTCCGCACAGAAATCCTTTAAGTCCCCGTGGCGTAATGTCGGTAAGCCGCGATTGGTTTCGCGCTTCCAGGGTCAAGGCTCGAGCGAGACCGATATTGCACGGAGCAGGCAAATCGAGAGAGAAAACGTGGTTAAGATATCTCATATCTCATGGCAATGGAAGGCATGGCAAAAAACGAGACCACCAAAATTCACCAAATACAGTCGCTGAAACAAATAAAGGAATGAATTACAAACAGAAAATAATAAAATAGAAAAGAATAGGCAGAAATAGCTGGGAGGCCCACCCAGATAAAGCAATGTAAGATGATGAACGAAAGAAAGATAGTATGAAGCATGAAAGTGCGAGAAGAACAAAAGCGAGAACTGGTATGCAAGATTATTGATAAAATAGGCTCCGATCATGTTGGAGGATACAGAGTAAAAAAAAAAACAATATGTCGTATCTAACATTCTAATTGCGAACTGTAGATTGCACTGGTGTAGGTAATGCCAAACATAACATAAATGTATTTGATAAAATTTTCCTTCTCTTACAACAATGCGTCTGCAGTATTGTAGCACAGCTGCATAGCTGTAAAAAAATCAATATTGATGACCAGAATTATTGATATTGCTACGGCTTCGCGCTGCATTTTTGCTGTAATTGGCAAAATTACAAACAATTAAGATAACTTTCGAATGTCAGCCGTAGCGTCATTACTGTGGTAGCATAACTGCTACATAGATACATAGGTACTTAAATACTTATATACATAAAAACACCCATGACTCAGGGTCAGGGACAAATATCCGTGTTCATTACACAAATAAATGCCCTTACCGGGATTCGAACCCAGGACCATCGGCTTCATAGGCAGAGTCACTACCCACTAGGCCAGACAGGTCGTAAGTTATCCTCAACCTACCCTAAAAAAAATCGACGAACGATTTCCATCGGTCGTCTCCGACCTGTCTTTGACCCGTGACACCCTGCTAACCGTTGATAAACCATTTGCCATTAATCAGGAACTAATACCTAAAAACGGGGTAGACATTGGGTTTTAGGGTTCCGTGGTGTGCCAATTGGAATTGTGTTTATTAATCGGCTATCTGTCCGTCTTACTTTATGTCAGAGAGTTCTATCTCATGAACTACTGAGTAAGTTGTTGTTGTTGTTGTCCTAAAGCACCCCAGAGGTGCAAAGGGCCTTCACAAGCTCGCGCCACGCCTTCCTATCTTCAGCTCGCCTTCTGGCCTCGCTCCTGCAGCTGAGTAAGTACTACCTATTAACTAAGTACATAACACTAGGTTCGAAGAAATCTACAGTAAAAGATTGACGATCTCCGTATAATACCGAAATGCCGTTGAAATCAAAGCACAGTAAAGACACCTATTATATACAATTAGGCCTGGTAATTAATGCTGAAAAAAGCTATAGAGGGAAATATTTGGAACACAATTTTTGACTCCGTAACTTTCTTTGGACTTGTTAGGAGGTGAACATATCAAAAGCCCCCGGCCGTAGGCCTTGAGCCGGTTGGGAGAGGGGAGTTCGTAGGTCTCATTTTTCGGTTCAAGGCCTACGGCCGGGGACTTGATATGTTCACCTCCTAAGTCCAAACAAAGTTACGAATTCAAAAATTGTTCTATACCTTCTCACATTCTCTCTATACCTTCTAATATGCCCTAGATATATGCCTATGTATATATGGCCTAAATTACCTATTATTTATATAGAAATACGATATTGATACACTGCTAATGACAAGTGTGATGGATCGTCATTATCTGAAATATATTAATTTTATATGACAAGTTAATTTCAGATATTTTTAAGTTCGAATCTTACTATACTTAATAAAGTACAGCGCCATCTAGTAAAAGCTTCTTAAAAGGTTTAAAATTGAAATACGGGGGCCCAATTTTTAAATTTCGAGCGCTCGATTCCATCAAATCATGACTCTAAAATCTATGGAAAACGGCGAAATGCTATTTTTCAAATACGAGCTATAGAAATTGGGAATCTAGTGGTATTGACCACGCGTTTTCAATTCTATTGATAGAATTTAAATGCCCAGTAAGTAGTGGAAATAATATTGAACGGTGAACACGAAATCGAGCGATCGAAATTAAATAATCGGACAGACAGACGGACATGACGAATCTATAAGGGTTCCGTTTTTTGCCATTTGGCGACGGAACCCTAAAAATCGGCCCTTTAATTTCGTTTATTCAAAGACCAACTAGGATCGATATTGTAAGACTTGTAAGAGACCATCAAATAAAAGTAAGTAAGTAAGTAAATATTCTTTATTGCACCAAGAATTATACATTTTACATACATACATGTATACTACAAATGAATTTTAAAGGAAAATAGAACCAGGTAACAACAGGCGGTCTTATCGCTAAAAAGCGATCTCTTCCAGACAACCTTTAGGTAACAGGAAATTTCGAACTCATACAAAAGTCAACAGGTAAAACATAAATATATGGTTATTATTACATTCTACAACACTACAACTTTATTTTCTATAACTTTTTATCAAGTTAAACATATCACGGGCACTAGACGTCTACCAACAGGAAGCCATTTAGTTAAGTGCATTAAGTGCCCGATGCACTGTCAGTTGCCTTACATTCCTCGCTAGGAGGCGGATTACAACTTTAAAAATATGATCTTGAATTTCAAATACAGAGATAATAATATTTGGCGCCCTGGGCCAGTGGGCTTGGGCCACCCCATGTAATAAGCACAAATGCGTTTTTTTACGTCGTATTCTGGGCTATAACCGCGAAAATCAAAGTTCGTCAATTGCGGGCAGTTTTCTCTGTCACTCTAATTAAGTCTAAGTGAGAGTAAAAGAGAAGGATCCCCGCAATTTGCGGTTTTCGCGGTAGGCTGGAAATGTGGGGCCTACACCGCCCTTTGCAGCCTGCCGCCCTAGGCCATGGCCCCCTTGGCCCTAGGGTAAATATGTCTTTGCGAATACATCTCAGTCGCTAGGGTTATAGGAGAGTGAGATGCACTGACTTATATCAACTCAAGAACTTATTTATATATTAAAACGAAAAGCAATAGGCGCTAAAAGCACTGGCAAATGACATTCGGTAAAGTTTGCCGTTCAGTTTTAGGCTTATAAAGCCTAAAACTGGTTGGTTTTTGTTAGTTCACTACTTTAAAAGTTGACAGTGAAAATATTACCTAAATATATTACTACTACTATTAAATATACTACTACTGTAGGGCTAAGATGGCCGGCTGTTTATCATTTGTCACCATGGCTGTCACGGTCTAACAAGTATGTAAGCGCGAAAGTGACGGGTATAGTGACAAGTGATAAAAACAGCACCATGCTGCCATTGCAGCGGTGGCATCATGGTTCGATTTTTATCACTTCTCACTATGGCCGTTACTTTCGCGGTTACATACTTGTTAGAACGTGACAGGCATGGTGACAAATGATAAAGAGCCGACCATCTTAGCCCTACTGGTCTCTCACGTATTCTAAGTAAGTCGAAAACCGCTCGACATGTTTCACTCCGTAGTACATCCGTACCGAGTAGCATCATCAGGAGATCAGGACCGCGCGTTGGAGGACCCGCGCTTGTTACGGGGTGAAACATGTCGAGTGATTATCGACTTAAAATACGTGATTGGCCCAGTTCAATATATTTAATTAATGTGACTCATAGTGAAAATATTAAATATATTCAACCGGGTTACTCACGTACTCTAAGTCGAAAACCGCTGGACATGTTTCACTCCGTACCGAGTAATATCATCAGGAGCTCGCTTTGGCGGACATGTCAAGCGGTTTTCGTCTTAAAATACGTGAGTGACCAAGTTAATAAATTTAATATTCCTGTGTCTCATAGTGAAAATGATGTACATTTTAAAATGGATCTGAATTACATTACAAAAACTACCTACTTCGTTAAATCGGTACATATTGACATTATGAATACATTTTCTACCTACTGATTAATATAAACCTCTTGTCCCAAGTCCCCAAGCCGACCTTGACAACGAAACAACAAATAACCACAATCGAAATACCTTAGAGACCCTAAAACGTAACCTTTTACCCTCTCCATACACTTAGCTTCATTTAACTCTCCAGCCATGCTAAAGTCAACCTTACCGCAATCATGTTTGGGTCGGAATTCCTTTGAGAGTAGGGTTTATTAACGGGGTGTAGAATCTTCGAACCTCTATAAAAATGGAGATAGGCAGCTGTTTATGTGTATTCATAAAATAACATGAAACGGTTATTTTTCTTAGCAATTTTACAGTATACTGTCCAGTTTAGGATGCGTAAAGTTTTGTAGTCTATAGTGTTGTATAATGGAACTCAATATGAAATTGAAGTTTAACCCCTTCAATGCCAAGAATCTTAACGTGAACTTATAAGGTACATGTCAGAGTTTTTAGTTAGTAAAATGAACGTCAGTCAGTCGCCATCAGATATATGAGAGCGGCCAAGGTATTCACAAATATTTGAACAAAACCTTTATTATCAAGAGGTTTAGTCCATATATTATTGATCATTTTTAGGGTTCCGTAGCCAAATGGCAAAAAACGGAACCCTTATAGATTCGTCATGTCCGTCTGTCTGTCCGATTATGTCACAGCCACTTTTTTCCGAAACTATAAGAGCTATACTGTTCAAACTTGGTAAGTAGATGTATTCTATGAACCTCATTAAGATTTTTACACAAAAATAGAAAAAAAACAATAAATTTTGGGGGTTCCCCATACTTAGAACAGTTAGAACTGAAACTCAAAAATCTTTTTTCATCAAACCCATACGTGTGGGGTATCTATGGATAGGCCTTCAAAAATGATATTGAGGTTTCTAATATAATTTTTTTCTAAACTGAATAGTTTGCGCGAGAGACACTTTCAAAGTGGTAAAATGTGTCCCCCCCCCCCCTCTAACTTCTAAAATAACAGAATGAAAAATCTAAAAAAAATATATGGTATACATTACCGTGCAAACTTCCACCGAAAATTAGTTTGAATGAGATCTAGTAAGTAGTTTTTTTTAATACGTCATAAATGGTACGGAACCCTTCATGGGCGAGTCCGACTCGCACTTGGCCGCTTTTTGAAACTAACAGGCCAATTCGACCGAACACTGACATGAGAATGATATTTGAATCATGTTAGTTATCGTGTATTTCGCTCGTATTTGACCGTACATGTATTGGCACGAAACGACGAATAAATAACATGATTTCAATATAATTCAGAGCCCCTAGTGTAAATTTATTCGACAGCGAAACGTGACGTACTCGGATTTAGAAACAGCGCGCCAAGCGGGACGTATTGGAAACTCAAAATCCCATACAAAATGGGACTTAACGCAAACGCGTACGTCACGTTTCGCTATCGTATAAATTTACACTAGGGTTACTGATGTCAGTGTTCGTTCGAATAGACCTGTAAATAAATGCTGGCTTACCAAAACTAGTAACAATAATACATATTGACCTCGACTGAGTATTTTCATTACCAGTAACAAACTCAACGGAAAATTCAAAAAATAACAACATTACACCATCTTTACCCATTTCCTTGTATTTCTAAAGCCTTAAGCGAAGTTTTGAACCCTTTGTTCCTTTAACTAATATAATCAAAAGGGCCTAAGCGCCATTATATTGCTAAGGTCCTTAACGCCTCTTAAGATTAAGACAATAACAGTGTAACAATATTTACAGTAAACTCACTTAGAGCGAAAGCTACGAAGCTACGAAATTTCGAATCCTATCTGGGTAAAAGGGATAATATTATTATGAAGTTGGTTGTCTTTGAAAGTTGTGTTATTATGACTTTAGCTGAGTGATTTATGTAGGGTTGTCAATTTTAATTTAAGTTATTAAGGACATGTTTCACAATGTCCAAGTCCCTTAATGATAATGGATATCGAAAGAAGTGTCAAAAATATCGAAACATTCTTAAAAATCTGTTTGTGTTATATATTTCGTTATTTCAGAAGTCGGCACCCATTTTACTGATATAACTGCTGCCTTGAGTTTTTCAGTTGGAATTGTTTTTTGAAATAGGGAATATTACGCAAAACTCTGCGTAGAGAATACCTCTAGCCCATAGGACTTACCGCGAAACAAATCGGAATTCCGTTATCTACCTCTCTATCACTCTTGCATATAACGACAGAAGCAGATAACGAAATATTGATTTTCGCGTTTCGCGATAGGCTCTTTGTTAACAAACTGCCTCGATGCATCAATGTTATAGTGAAAACTTAAAAAACTATTTAAGGCATAGTATGTCTCACTTGATGGTCTCATCGCAAGATCAGCGCTGGAAGCCACCAGCAACATGGTGAGATGAGGCCATTTCGTGGCATTTTATACTTTTTTTGTTTTTGTTATATTATGTAATGTTATGTGTCTTATTTACGAATAAAAATTATTCTATTCTATTCTGTGTTTAAGTTACTTTATGGTTTACACTTTACAATATGTGCTAGCGCTGCACTCTGGCGGCAGAATATTTCAGTAATACTTTCTATTGTAGATTTACATGTTATTCGTTGCATCAAATTGGTACGTGCCGTCTAGATGAACGAAGGGCTAAAGGAATTTCTATGGAAGCCTTTGGTAGCCCTGCGTAATACAGTCGGGAAGTAGCAATATGGGCGATATCAGAATAGACAACCCTGTTATCAATGTTGAAAATCATTGAAAATCAGGGTTGGCAAAAGTATCCACTGTAAACCTTAACTTCGCCGTGGGTGCCTAACTTCGCCCAATATAATGAAGAAGATAGATATCCATTGAATTTACAATGAATAAGATGGATTGTGGATTGTAATGAATAAAAGGGGATCTTTTTTAAAGATATTGAATTTATTAAAAATATTCACAATAAAATGAGAAAATCCCAACAATGATATGCTTTTATAGTTGTTGGAATTCCTTGTATAAATAAATAAATGAAATGAATATTTATGTATGAGTGGTAATTAATACCTACTTAATATATAAATACCTACGTTAGTTATTTATTATTGATTGATTTATTTATTTATTGGTAAAATCGTTATTTTACAAGTCAAGATTACATTAAATATTTACATAATAAGATTAAAATAACTAATAATATTTACAAATTATAACATTTACAACTAAATCTTATATGTATAATTAATCAAGCATTAAAGATGACACTATTTTTACGCGTTAGTTATGAACTCCACGAAGAAACTCGTCAATGCTGTAGCATGCCTGTGCGATCAGCAGCGCTTTACTCGTAAGTTTCTTGGTAAACACAGAATCACTTTCCGCTGACTTTGTCTGTGCATTTTTTAGGTTCTCTTAATAATGTTTTCTTTTCGTTTTCAAACGGACCTAGGCAATCTCTCTGCTTTGCCTTAAGGTTGACTGGCAGAGAATGCGTCATGGCATTAAGTCCGCCTTATGTACCGTGAGGTTTTCTTTTGTTAATTAAGTTAGTTTTGGTGCGCATTTTCCGCTAATCGACAACCATTGTACAGTCGCCATCAGATATATCGGAGCGGCCAACGTGCCCGCAAATATCTGAACACGCCTCTATTGTCAAGGCGTTAGAGTGCGTGCGATTTTTGAGCACCTCGGCCGCTCTGATATATCTAATGACGACTGTACCTATTTTGCGTGAAAACGAGGTAGCGCTACTCTAACCACCCCAGCTCGTCCACGAAGCCACCGAAACCTAGCAGTGTCTTCAGGTAAACTGTCTCCTGTAGAGTGCACAGAGTCCCTAGGTGTTTGCTCCGGTGTACTTCTAGTACTTCTACCTACAATATAGGAGATATGATTTTTGAAATAAAGGTTTAATAAATAAATAAACGTTTCGAAGACCAGAGCCCCTAGTGTAAATTTATTCGAATTCTAAACGTGACGTACGCGTTTGCGTACGTCACGTTTAGAATGCGTAGTGCGTAAAGCTTATTTAGTATGGGATTTAGACACAGCGCGCCAAGTGGAACGTTTTGAAAACTCAAAATCCCATACAAAATGAGACTAAACGCAAACGCGTACGTCTCGTTTCGCTATCGAATAAATGTACACTAGGGGTACTTGTCATTATTATAAGTAGTATAAGTTTGATGTACCGATTTGAGTCGTATCTTTACGGGCAGCCTGAGACCCGTTAGGCAACGCATCGGATTTATATCGGATTTATATGGTTGTATCGGATTGATAGTTAACGCCCTTTGAGCATCTGGAGGTCAATGCTCTTATTAATCTTATTACTTATAGACTAGAATTATTTTTCCCTCGGAGGCTGAAAGGGCAACGTGGCTTCATTTATCCGTGTTCCAACGGAATGATTTGCGACCCGATTCGAGATGTCACATCGATACGATGCTGATCTGTGAGTGTCAAAAAGACATTTCTTCAACCAAAAACGTCACTTTTGAAACTGACAGATGGGTATCGTATCGGTGTGACATCTTATTTAAGCATTATTCGAATCAGGCCGCTAGTTGAAATGTAAGATTCTTATAAATCTTTCGCGTCGAATAAAACATTTCTAGTAATAGAAATCACACCAAAAACATTTTCATGTAAAATGTTGCCAACATGAAACCATAAGGCTCGCACTGTCAAAAAGTTATCAGATCTCATGTAGAGCCAAGCTTCTAACTCTACAGCCCTAACTTCACAAACTCCACACCTTAGTCAAAATATGTGGCTTGGCTGTTTCGTTACTACAACAGCCTCTGATAGTATAATAAAATATAATGAATAGTGAATACATTTTTCACCTTACGCCCATGTGGCGGGAGCGAAACTATTAACTCTTCAAGTGGCATATGTCGTTTTTGAGTTGTTGGAATTTTAATTTTATTTCAATTACTCAAATTTGAAATTCATTTGACGTAATCGATCGGGAGTCGACGGCCTACCACGCCAAGGGTTAAGTAACAAAACAACAGTATACAACTTACCAAGTTAAGTAACCTAATACAACACAATGTGAGATAACCCGTTGATTGCGTTCTCCATTCAAAAAGTTGATTATTTCACACGTGTTTTAGCGAACACAGTTTGTTTTCCTGATTAGCTTTGGGACTTATTCCCAATGCTTACCTACTTTAAGCAGGCAAGAAAAAGTAACACAAGCGAAGCGTAGCGATGTGACGCCGACGTAGCGGTGTGGTAAGCGGTCACCGCAGCCTATGGATGCCTGCAACACCAGGGGTGTTACATCACTTGATTAGGTTCGATTATCGTTTCCTATGAACGATTGTAGCTGGATTATTACTGTCTTACAAGCGTATATTTAACTTGCAATGTATTACATAAGTACATATTATGTTTGACGGGTTAAATCATGCCAGTTAAATTTGACCTATTTCCCGGTTTCTGAATACCGCTGAAAATTTGCATGCATATGTAAGTCGGTTGACAATGCAATATTATGGTACCATCGAGCTGATCTGATGATGGGGCAGGAGGTGGCCATAGGAACTCTGGGATAAAACAAATTGTGTTTGGGATTGTTAGAATTGTCTCGATGAGTATTATTTGCCTCAAATTGCTTGTGGAAATAAAAGTACTTGTATCAAAAATGAATTTTTTGGCAGAAACTTATTTTAAATTAATTAACAATTTTTTTGTTACAAGCTAAAGTACGTCCAATATACATAGCTGCACGTAGATAACCAAGAGGAATACGCAGCGTTTTCGAGTTTAATTCAATCTGTTCCCGGTTGCACGCGCGCGGAATAAACAAATAGTAAGGTCAAGTTCGCAGGCTGTTCGCGGGCAAGTTGAATATTCCCGTGAGGGCCCGATTCAATTCGACTAGAAAGTAAAAAAAAAAAAAGAGATTTATAACCAAGGAACAAATTTTATCATGACTTTTTCGTTTGTATAGGGAATAAAATGCTTTGAAAAGAGTTATTACGAACAAATCTGAATTGAATTTTTAATTTTATAGTTAATTTTTGCATTATTTTAAATATGTTCTTTGGGAGGCTTATATTGGTAAGTACCTAATAAAAATAATAAACTAGAGCAGGGTTGGGTATCGAAAGCGAACTAATCTATCATTTGTTAATTGAAATTCTCGATTCTGTCAATGAATTGTTTTTTTTTTTTGGAAAACGATTTTTCAATGAAACGTACCGAATTTTCATAATATTTTTACCGTATTTGTCGATTTATATATTTTTTTGTTTTACCTTATCAATTAGGTACATAATTAATCCGAAATAATCTATCCCCAAACTAAAGCTAGGAGCATTGCAAAACTGGACTTTCGAATGCTCCCAAAAAGCAAATCAGCGTTGAGTTTAACCGCTCACATGAACTTTCCCAGAACCGCCCTGAGTGGACAAAGTTTCGAGAAAGTTTAAATTCACCTATATTTAATGAATTACTTGTAACCGCAAAAAAGATAGTGTTAATAATAAAGTTGAGATTAGTTTGCTAAATAAATTCCCTGGATTTCTATATAAGTAAGTATAATCTACATAAAAAAACTATGGCTCAATGCTCATTGGTACGTAAGTCAGATTCATTTATGTTTGTATTCAAACTATTTTACAAAATAGAGGAATACTAGAGTGTCGACTTAGTAGCACATTAATGAACTTTCTATTAGGTAATTATTTTTTATGTTCTGCCTACAGAACAAAAAGAAAATGTTATCTTCTTGTGTACACCGTTTTTTAATCCTATTTCTTAAAGTTATTTATTTTGATATACATACTTATGATAATAGACATAAATTATTTTGGCAGAAGTTAAAGTTGGTGTAAAACGGTCACGTATATGAATATGGATTTCTTATAATTTGACTGCATTTTCCACGCAGTTTTGAAAAAAAAAATACCCTGCCCGAGTCTCCTAGTCATTGTTCCTATTTGCACTTAACCGGATTGCGATGAGATAAGTAGGCACGAGGCTTCGTTAATATGTGCCTGACCTTCGGTAAAATTGGGAAAATACTACTACCCCGCTAAATGCTTAGTACGAAAATCGGAATTCGTGTGCCTATTTCCATGATTTTAGTGAACCGGATGGATGGTGTAAAATACTAAAATACGCGACATACGAGTACATGAATCATTGCGGTTCTGAGGAGTGGTTTATTTTCGACACGCGAAATGGCCACTCCAATACATAAATAAACACGAGAAACAGATACTAACAATACACTTTTAGGGATAATTAAAAAGTACAGGTTCCTCTCGAACGAATTATTTAAACTAAAATTCCCATATTGACTTACTTGATCTACCATAATTTTATATTCGCAACGCAGGCTTCGTTAGGTGAACGCAAACTCAACAATCAGTTACAGGCTTCGTCACAAAACAATACAGCGGTAAAATCTACAACAGGCTTCGTCAACTTCCTCTAAAAGTATACATTAAACAACCCTACAAATAAAAAGCACCTTTTAAGTCAGTTTTAACTCACCGCCATCAGGCAGTGTGCTATGCTGAGTGGGGGATCCTATTTTAACGTCTAATGTTTTTTTTTCTGTATGTTCTTCTTTTTCCAAATATAATGTGTTGTGGCGTTAAATAAATGTATTTTACAGCACATATGGTGCTACTTTACCGCACTAGTGCGCAAATTAGTATATTACGTTACTGTGTCAAACATTTAAAGGGCCATATGTACTGTAAAACGTTGTACAATACATGTGAGAATAGATAACTCCCTTCGGTCGTGTTTTAATTTATCGCCACTCGTTTCGAATTTCCTATTTTTCGCACTTGTATCGTAATGTACTAATTCTTTCTTTCTATTAAGAAAAGCGGATACTTCCGCTTTAGATAAGTAAATATTTGAAAAAGTTACCTAAGGTATCACATTTTTCTTTATAACTCTAAAAAGCCCTCGAGTCCGATCACCCCGAGTTAATTACAAAGAATAGTCATTTGAAGCCCAAACTTGAATAATGGCTGCCGAATACTTTTAACAAAGTAATTTTAATTTACGGCCGCGGAACCCGCATCTTAGTATGCAGGGCGTGTTTAGACAAGTTTTAATTATGTCTGACCTCTTTAATGTCCATTGAGGAATATTTTCCTTTAAGATGAAATGGGTTTTTTGAGCTCTTAATGGTAGGTAACAGTAAGATACTTTTCATCGCACTTGCTCGAAAATATCCTATTTCATGCAGATGTACTGAAGGATAATAGCACATTGTGCAACGAGGGGGTAAGTGTAATATTTGACACGAGGGTGATAATTCCCGACAGCCACGGGCCCGAGTTTGCAATATTCTTACCCCCGGAGTTACACACAATGTTTTTCATCACACTTGCGAAGAAAAAACTAAATTTTAACCGAAATAATTCTTAAATACGGTGACATTTCAAACATTCGTCCACCATATTGTCATTGTTTGACAGGTTAGGCATCGAAGGCACAGACTTATCTGGTATTCAGCCACGATTATAAAATGAGTAAAAATATTTTAAACGGCTATTAAATTAAATCATTTTAAACATAGCCAAAAATATTAAATTAGAAACGTCAGTACGTTAAAACTAAACCTATATGGTTCGTATGTATTAGTGACAGATAAAAAAAAAGCTATAACTCTCTAGGGAGTTATAGCTTCTTTTCACAATCCATAACTCTCGCAGGAACAATATAGGCCTTTGTCCTTTAGTACACATGAAATAATATCTTTTTCGAGCAAATGTGCTTATATTATTCCCGCGGAAGTTATGGAGTTTAAAAAAAAACTACAACTCCCTTGTAAAATGTTATTTGAACTAGAGAAAGTTAACAGATAACTTTTTCCGTCCAGCTGTGACTAACAGTTATGTTTGTGCAATAAAATAATTCACACTTCATCCAGTTGACGGTTTTATAATGACTAAATCATTTATAATGTCCCGAAACACCGTGTCGTAATACTCGTATTGATTACGGTCTAAGGAAATAACATTTTAGATTTGTATTAGGTTAGGAGGTTAATATGGTATTTTGTGATCATGATAATTTTTATTTCCTCACCTGTATCTAATCATATTTATTAAGTTAATAATGTAGCCACACTGTAGTTTATCTGTGGCCGTGTTCGAAGACGAAGCCGTGTTAGAGAGTTTTCACATTGTATAGTCAGCATCAAAAGTAGCGGATGAAACAACGCGCCAAAAGTATCTGATATTCCGGATAACTTTTCCAATTATAGATAAATTTCTAAAATTCGGGTCCAACGGTATATCTTTTACAGTCTTAGTTGTTGTATATGAAAGACATCACTTTTTGTTAAGCTGTTACGGAATGGCAGATACTTATGAAGCGTTATTTGATCCGCTACTTTTGATGCTGACTGTACGATAAGTACGGCTGTCACCTGACATTCGCTAGCGAGTGCGTAACTTACTTTCTATGGATGTCGCTCGTACTAGCGTATTAATGCGAGCGAGATGTTCCTATAGGAAGTAAGTTAGGCAGACGTTAGCGAATATGTCTGTTTAACATTGCAACAGGTAGTCGTGGTAAGGCTACTAATATCGGATGTCAGATAAATGCGATCAAAAAGTAGTAAAAAAATTAAAAGCGCTTTTTTTCATCCAATTTGGTCAAACCAAAAACCCCATTTCCCATTCCCATAAGGCTGGTTGCGTTCAACCTTCAAGTTGGGCGAGAAACGAGCAAGCCCTACGGTCCCCGGTGACATCAATATTCAAAAGATAATCTTACACCAAAAAACAAAGACTTGATCTCATACAGCACTCTAGCAGCTGCTCTTCTAGAAGGATCATCTGACATCCGACATCGGATCGTACTATGTGAAAACGCTCTTACAGTGTGTTATGTTATGTACCTACCTTGGAGGATTTAACAACTAAAGCGTTTTCTTTGCTTGTAATTATCTGTATAACAATAAAACAGTCTGCCGATTTTTGCGGGGGAGGGGCACGTCAAATGGATGGCTATTTGTACGGTCGAGGAAATTGATTCATTAGCAATTTGCGGTTCAAGTAATTTTTGTTGTACATACTTATGCTAAGAGCTGTCCAATGTAAAGTGATCCGTAAACTGCTAAAGAATCAATTTCCTCGACTGTACGTAACGTACAGTCGCCATCAGATATATCGGTGTTCACAAATAACTGAAGACGCACTCTAACGCCTTGATAATAGGGACGTGTTCAGATATTTATGAGCACCTTGGCCGCTCCGATATATCTGATGGCGACTGTACAAATAGCCATGTCTGATAAAAGTCAGTCCATACAAAACACATTGTTAAAACCCCCAAGTCTAAGGATCATTTGACATCCGATATCAAATCGGACAATATAAAAATACTCTTACAGTATGTTATGTAGCTACATTTATGCGAACACCTTCAAGCCGGTTTTTCAAGTTCCTTAATTTGTATCTACGTTAATATTTGCAAATTGTTAATATTAACGGAGTTTACATATGAGAGCAGAAATTATCTCATACGAAATTTACAACTGAAAAAGATGTGTTTTTGCTTTATAGGACGTATCACGCTTATTACCAAAATAGGCCTTTAATGTAAATAAATAAATAAATATTATAGAAACATTCTTACACATATTGACTAAGTCCCACGGTTAGGGCTGCCATCCGTCCGGGTTTTCCCGGATTTGTCCTAGTTTGGAGGGCGTCCGGGGGCCGTCCGGGGGGTGTCAAGAAGTTACACTTTTCATGTAAGGAAGCACATTAAAACTACATGTAAAATTAAAGGTCTTGTTTTTTTAAAAATATTATTTTCGGACTTGTCCGGGGAAAAAATGCGATTTACGCCAAATGTCCGGGTTTTTTTAATCTTTGTCCGGGTTTGGCGAAATTCGAGATGGCAGCCCTACCCAGGTACGGTAAGCTCCAGAAGGCTTGTGTTGTGGGTACTCAGACAACGATATATATAATATACAAATACTTAAATACATACAAAACATCCATGACTCAGGAACAAATATCTGTGCTCATCACACAAATAAATGCCCTTACCGGGATTCGAACCCACGACCATCGGCTTCATAGGCAGGGTTACTAGTGTTACTACCCATTGGGCTAGACCGGTCGTCAACCGTTTTCTCCCGAAATGGAAATTTCATAGAAAAAGTACCGTTATTTTATTAGGATCGCAAAGCTATTTTTCCCTCTTAACGATTTTACTTATTACTCTATTGTAAAAGAGCCATTAGCGATAGCCATCGGTGCAAATACTTAATATTTCTTCAGCTCTATTTGGAGGCATACTGCATCAACCAGAAACGTTACTTTCGATCACAGATCTATTCCAAAACAAATCCAGATTAAACTCATAATCTGTTATAATAATCAGCATACGCTTCTTGGTGGGATATTTGATTTCAAAAAGGGATTCCGTGACCTTAAAAGTTTATTAACCCTTCAGAAAGTACCAGTTTGCATTTGTGGTTCACAGTAAACAGTGGATTCATAATCTGAGCGAGATTAAGTCGCTCGATCCTGAGTCGGTGTCTGGATGCGAGATCACGAACGCCCTTAATTAGTCTCAGTTGAGATCCGTCTCATTATTGCTGTCAAATCTTCGTTAAGAGACACACGAACATGCCGCCAATAAGTCGCATCCAATCCAAGTTACGCTTCCAATAAGCGACATGTTTGAATTACATTAAACTTGGCATTAGTACATTACGATACAAGTGCGAAAAGCTGAAAAGGACCATGGGTAACTTTGTATGGAGCCTGGACCAAAAACCAACAGAAACGCGGGTTAAGTCATTAGATAGGTATTTCTATGTACTTCATTTCGTTCTATGGGCACCAAGCGGAATTCCATTGCAGAACTGAGATATTGTATTGTATTGTATGGTATCTAGATATTTGTAACTTAGTCAAAATATCATCACCCGTATTACCTTGTCAATAGAGTTCAAGTAAGTAAATTAATTACTTCAGGGTAGATGTTCACGAGCGCGGCAAACCATACGCCGCGCTTGCCCAGCAGTGGACTCTATTGCCTAGGTAATAAGGGTGTTGACATTTTGACTAAAATACAAATATCTCAGTTCTGCAATGGAATTGGTGCCCATCGAACGAAATGAAGTACATAGAATTACCTATCTAATGACCTAATTCTCAACTCTGTTGGTTTTGGCACCATTTTGACGCATAGTCCTTTCAAATTCGAATTACCTTTTCGCACGTGTATTGTATAACGTTTTACAGTACATATTGCCCTTTAAATTTTCGACATACGCACGTATAGTGCTAGTTACCGCATTAGGGCGGTAAAGTAGCACCATATGGATTGTAATAGTACATTACGATACAAGTGCGAAAAATTGGAAATTCGCAACGAGTGGCTATAAATTAAAACACGACCGAAGGGAGTATTATAAATAGACACGAGTTGCGAATTATCTATTTGCACATGCATCGTACAACGTTTTACAGTACATATGACCCTTTGAATTTTCGACATACGCACGTATACTCGTAATGCTAGTTACCGTGCTAGGGCGGTAAAGTAGCACCATATATGCACTGTAATTTACGTAACATATGTCTATGTCTAGTAGGGTAGAGAGGTGAAATCCGTTGATATTTAAATATTGCATTGCTATGATTGCACTTGAATAGCGCTGTACATGTTTTCGGTTAGCCTGCGACGCCAGTCATGAGCAATATTTTCAATATTAATAATTTTTTTAGTCTGATCCGATTCGCCCTGTGATCCGATTTGCCTCGGTCTACTATATTAGTTTTTGTTGCAAATTTTTTTTAAAGATGCACAGCGGGAAGAAGGTGATAACTCGAGATATAAAATTGAAGAAAATTGAAACTTATGTAATTCTATTTTAAGTTAATTTTTCGTTAATCTTATAAATCGAGTTCCCGCCGTATACAGAAATAGAGTGAGTGGAAGTAATGTATGTAAAACTTCGACTCAGTCTAATTTCTTTATATTAAAATTTCTAGCAACGAAATTGTAATATATATTAAGTATGTTACTTGAATATTCATCTCGAATTTCATGTTATTTCAGTTTTAAAATTGACGACCGGTCTGGCTTAGTGGGTAGTAACCCTGCCCCTGCCCATGAAGCCGATGGTCCCGGGTTCGAATCCCGGCAAGGGCATTTATTTGTGTGATGGACACAGACATTTGTTGCTGAGTTATGGGTGTTTTCTATGTAGATATGTGTGTATCTATATAAAAGTATATTATATCGTCGCCTAGTACCCATAGTACAAGCTTTGCTTAGTTTGGGGCTAGGTCGATCTGCGTAAGATTTTCCCCAAATATGCAGTTTGAAAATGAGAACGTAATAACGTCCATTGTATAGTGGGGGCTAGGCTTCGTGTCATCATCATCTTCCTCGCGTTGTCCCGGCTATTTTGCCAGGGCTCACGGGAGCCTGGGGTCCGTTTGGTAGCTAAACACAAGAATTGGCGTAGGCACAATTTTTGTACGAAAGTAACTGCCATTTGACCTTCCAACCGCAACCTTTCCTCACGATGTTTTCCTGCACCGAAAAGCGATTGGTAAATATCAAATCATATTTCCTATATAAGTTCCGAGAATCTCATTGGTACGAGCCGGGTTTTGAACCCGCGACCTCCGGATTGCAAGTCGCACGCTCTTACCGCTAGGCCCCCAGCGCTTCTTCGTGAGACTCTTAATGAAACTGAAGATCGTTCTCATGGATTTACATCTGTTCCATTTCCAATGCAATAGACTAAGCTAGCAAAATAAAATTAAGTGAATGTTTATGAGAGCAACTGACAACATTTTTGTGACGCCTTTTGTCTTATTTATTTATTAGCGCATCATATTATTGAATCATCATAAAATGAAGTTTTGAGTATGTTTTTGACTTCGAAAAACGATCCATAGGACTGAGTCTCACCTGATATTTATCACTGAAAGCATAGAGAAATAAGTAAGCATAAGTAACTACATACATCAGTTTTCTTACCAAAGTGCTTGTTATTTTTGTAGTCGACATCTAGCGTCAAGTCTCAGTGAGTGGACGCTCGAAGCGGAGCGTTCGGCGGGGCGTGCAGCGTGGCGTCGGGCTCACAAGTGATTTGAGCAGCGTGCACTAAGGCCGCTCCTCTACGTTTGCATTTGTTTAACATGCACGCTGCACATCCAACTCGAGCGTCCATTCAGGCCTATTGCTTACCAAAAATATATCGAATATTATAACCGGATTAACCGGATCTCTATTATCAACTTCTTCTGCTTGTAATATTGGTTATACATTGTGCACCAATATACTTTTCGTCAGTCGCGACACTCATGACATCTAGCGTCAAGTTGCGGATTTATCAGTACTGTTAAATCCGCTACTGACGAAAAGTATATTTCTCAACAATTTACAACTAATATTCCAAGCGGAAGCAGTTGAAAATAGAGTTACGATTAATCCGGTTTTAATATTAGCTGAAAATTGTTATGCATTAGACAACTGTATCTTTTTTTACATCCACATAGAAGTTTGATTTTTTCGCAGCTTAAAGGACTTAGAACTGAGTAAGTAAGTATATGGTTTTAATTTCAACTCGATAGCGCGCGTTCCCGAGATAAAGGGTCTTGACAGACAGACAGACGTACACGAAAGTGATCCTATAAGTGTTCCGTTTTTTCCTTTTGAGGTACGAAACCCTAAAAATCTTCTTACTTGTCTTAGGGCCACTGGAGTCTTAATTTATATTATCGTGATGTCGATCGCAGTTCACACTTCCCGAGTCCTGTAACCGAGCACGTGCCGCATAATTAATTTGTAAGTCCTCGCTAATTTACGTGGCCGTTGTTCCTAATTGAAATTAAAGCAACGCAATTAACTGTTGATTAGGTCTGCAATCGAACCGCAATCGAACCACGTAATGTAATGAATTATGGCCACGCAACGTGATTTATTGCCTCCGAGTAGGTTAGTAGCCTTACCACGAGTTTGACACTAACTTATTCGCTGGCGTGTGCGTAACTTGCTTTCTATACAGCTCGCTCGCACTAATACGTCAGTACGAGCGAGATGCATATAGAAAGTAATGGCTACCGGCATTTCC